>NC_056523.1:192500125-192622080 GCF_019175285.1 Sceloporus undulatus
AGATACTCACGCCGGTACTGGGAGCAGAACTCTGAAAATTCAGCTCTAGCCTTCCCACCTACGCAAGCTCACCTCTGCGATTCGGCTGCATGGATTCTCCCCTGCGGCTAGCTCCATCCCTCAGGCTGGAGGGACAATCTTCCCAGTCTGTTTTGCTGGGCTTGAACAGGCTCTGGTTCTGTAGAATGCAACATGATTTAGCAAACATGGCAATAATACCATTTCCTCCTGACTCGAAGGATGAAAATATACCTAGCCCAGAAAACAGAAGAAGCTCCTCTCCCATTCCAACTGCCATCATCCTGGCCCAGAGGGGGGAAAAAGGGGTGAGCAAAAGCTCCATCATGCCTAGCCCAGAAACAGAAGGGCCCTTCCTCCATTCATCTGCCATGGCCTGACCTCAGGGAGAGAAGACGGCAGGACCAGACCCCCTTCCCCACTGCCATTCCCCTTCTCCTTTTGTTTCATATCTTTTTAAAACTGTATGCCTGCAGGCAGCAAGCTGTGTGATTAACATTGTAAGCTATTCTGACAGAAGACTGGGGTATAAGACAGAAGGAAGGAGGAAGGAAGGAGGAAGGAAGGGAGGAAGGAAGACTGGTTTACACGTTGCAGGAGTGAGTACCTTCTCCCTTTCAGTTGCCTCTTTGGCTGCCCTCACTCACCTCCTGGCAGTTTCTCCTTTCGCCTGTGGAGAGCCCCAACTGCTCAGCCAGCTCCTTCTGCATGGGTCCCAGGGTGTCCTTGTAGAGGCAACGAGTGGTCCAGTGATCCCCTTACAGATACGGCAGGACACAATCTTTTGCCCTTTCAACTTGTTCAGCGGGTCTTCCTCCTCTGGCAGTTCAGGTCCTGACAAAAGTGAGGACAGTGTGTGTGATATGACCGAAAGCCAAGCTGGCCCTCCTCCACACAGGCCCAGACAAAGTCCTCCTCATCAGTCACAACTTGAGATATGGCCAAATGTGAAGCGGAATAGCCAGAGGAACCATGCAAAAAACAACAAACAAACAAAAAAACACCCACTCAGCCTTCTTGAGGTTTTTCCTCTATCCTCCTGTGTATGCTGCCACTCACCTCCTTGCTGGTGATGAAAGTCATGAAGACATCATCACTCACAGTGGTTGTGCCACACTTCGGCCAGGAGCATCGACTCTGAATTTCCAAAATTTCTTCCAGTCTAAGTGAGGAAAGAGTAAAGTGATGTTTTTGATCAAAGTTGCCTCATTTATATCCTTAAAAGTTGAAAAGGTAGATGTAATTCCTTTCTTGAAGGAGCAAGGGATTGAATTCTATAGAGCCCAAGCAATTACATTTCAAATGCAAGAGCACAAAACAAGGAAATAAGAGTTTGTGTGCTTATTTTACACTATTTTTTCAAAGCACCCGCCTCATACAGGGTGGAGGATCTTGTGGAATGTGCCCCTCAAAATGTACTTAAAATGGGTCACACATTCATTATTAGCTCAGTCAGAACACTTCCTCGCTTTGTAGGGAGTGATGCATTTGATATGATGGCAATTTCTTACAGGAACAGGAGCATTTATCTCACCAGACGTTGCTGCGCTGAAACACCCATCAATCTTAGCCAGTAAGGCCAATGGTGAAGGATCACAGAAGTTGCAGTTTAAACAACATCTGGAAAGCCTTACCTTTCCAGTCCCTGGAATACTGCTTTGAATTACAATGTTTACTGTTGTTTCTGGCTTTCAGGCAGATCCTGCCCACAGTGCCAAAAGAACAAATTGAAGATGGGTGAAATCACTAAAGGATCCCTGCAGGCCCAGTGGACAAAGTGGAAGACTCAAAGGGCAAGCAATCCCCAATTTCCCCAAATCATTACCTTTCGCCTTGCAACAGCCTTAGAGGCCTTCCGGGTTTCAATACGAAAGGTCCGAGATTGATCTGCAAAAGGACAGAGACATGTCATATTTTACTGAGAAAAGGAATTAGTAAAAAAAAAACCAGGGTAACCTCAGGATCATAACCATGAGGTATATATAGGAAGTGCCTGTGTTATTTGGACAACCATCGGGTCTGATTAAGTCAATACCATCTCTGTCAAAAACTTAGTACCCCATGTTGCAGGACAGGAACATTCTAAAAAGAAAAGGAAGCGTGCGGACAGAAAGTAACCACAAGGCATGGAAAGCACAAAGAAAAAATATGGTGTATGGGGAGCTGAATTTCCATTGTATCAACTAAAGTTAGAGGATGGGGTCCAGTCCCACTGAACACCACAAGATAGGGGAAGGATGCGGCTGGATCCTAACCCTGCACTCACCTTCACTTTAGGCGGCCATCTTCCTCTTCTCGATTCAGTCACTGTTTTAATGTTTCCATTCACACTCCTTGGGGGATGGTAGGGGTCCTGGGGGAAAGAAGTGAGGGAAATTATCTCAATCTTTCTGGGCCTACAGAAATTCTGTATTCCACAAAACTTGAAAATGCAGTGATGTGGATTTTCCAGAAACGTAAGATCTGGCAAATTTTCCATTGCTCTCAATAATATCATCTGATTTAGCATATTTGGTTTAAATAGCATTCACATACAACAAGGCTTTGAGGAAATTATGTTACTGGAATATATGTAACAGTGGGAAAGAGGTATGCTTCTCTTATAACACAAATTACACCTGAAGAACATTGCTTTTTTTGTTTTTGTTTTTAGGATTCAATCTAAAGGCTGCCTGCTTAAATACCCTAAACACCAGACTCCATTTTATCTTGGCCAACATATACTAGTCTGCCAACATATACCAGGTGCTGCAGGAGAAAATTCAAAGGAATAAACTAGCAAACCACCTCTGAGTATTCCTTGCCTAAGAAAAACCTAAGAAATACATGAGGTGCACTATAAGTTGACAGGTGATTTGACGGAACACACACACGTAAGGAAGCTGAACTTGATATATTTTAAACTTTCTTTTTACAGGTACAACTGTAATAATTTCAGCTTAACTTACTCAGTGGACTGTTTATCCATTCCATTTCAGTTGAGGAAAATCTGATTAAGTGCAACCAACTGAACATTTTACTTCACTAAAGGATGAAACTTGTTAAATTCGTTTTTGCTACTGCCATCTGTGACTGAGAAGCAAAACATTGGCAAAACAAAAACATGCTTAACTGTGTTATTATATTTGTCTGACATTCAGGTTTGTCAATGTTGTATCCTTAGAAAAATAACTAGAAAGCCTGTATTCTACATTTAGCCCATTTTGACCTGATTTAATTGCAGTACAACAACCCATACAAAGCATGTGTGTATGCACATGCATGCTATGCAAATTTTCTACCTCTCATCTCTATGAGAAAGCAATCCAGCTCATACCTCCTTTACAAGCTCTGGTTCAACACTACAGTTACAGTTGGCACTGCAGTTGCATTTGCCAGCTGCAGCTGCACTTCCACCTCGCTTCCACCTCTGCTTTCACTTCCGCCTCCACCTCCGCCTCCGCTTCGCTCCCACCTCAGCACCCTCGTTAGGGGGATATCCTTGAGCAGTTCACTGGTGATGCATTTATCTGGTGGTGAGAGGGAACAATGATGTCAGTCCAAATTATCCCACAAAGAGGGAGACTATCACTTTGTGTAATAACAAACTCAGTCCACAATTCTGTATGGCTCATACAGCATAGTAGTTCTGCATGCAGAAGCAAACTACACTGAGCTTTTACTACCCTGGACCTGTCAGAGCAGGTGAAAGCCCTACCCCACAGCCATTCTGTGCTTGGTGGAGAGCGGGGGCCATACGTTTCATTAGCTAGACATGAAGCAATTACATCTGAATCCATCCTGAGTCCCCCAGAGGTCTCAGCACTGACATAATCACTCTTGTCTGGCTACATGGACATAGCCAGATGTTTCTGCAATCTTGCCTGTTCTCCACGAGCACAAACTGGTCAGAGGGCTTTAGTATCTCTATGCTAGGTACACACTGGAGGGATGTGGGTGCTGCTGATGGAAGAAGGGATATCAGCGTCTGCAGACTGCACAAAATTGGCCTGTTACAGACTGCCAAATAAAGCTGCTTCGGGTCTCTTTGGAGGTACACTATTTAAATGATGCATGGGTCCTAAGAGTCCTGAGTTCCGCGCCAAAGCCACACTCCATCCTAAGCACTGGAGTGCAGCTTTGGTTGCCGCTTCTGGATTCTAGGATGCATGCAATCATTTAAACAGCACACCTCCAAAGAGACCCGAAGAAGCTTTATTTGGCAGTCTGTAACGGCCTATGCCTGCAAGAGCCACTAACAGGATGTCAGCCTCAGTCAAATGCCTATCTCTTTAGGAAGCAAACAAGGTGTCCAAAAAACCCACTACACATTTTAGGGATTCCTTAGGTTTATGCTTCCATGTTTATTTTTTTAAAACTCAAACCTTAAAATGGCCCTTACAAGATTTCAGAACTTTTTAGAATATGGAGAAAATAGAGTTAAAGGCCAGCGTATCATTGATGTTTATCACACTATGCCTCTTAAGAGTATTATTCCAGTGGACTCCTCTAGCAGCCTCCTGTTGCATGCTGGGATTGGGAGTTTTAAGGAGCTGAACTTCTCTGCCTGGAGAATCTAAAGTACCCTCCTTAAAACTGCCATCCCAGCATGCAACAGGAGGCTGCTAGAGGAGTCACACTGGAATAGTAGCTCTTAAGAGCATAGTGTGATAAACATCAATGTCTGATCCAGTCAGGCCTTAGCTACAACCCATTTAGATTGCGTTGTACAGGCTCTGCAAAGTGTTCTTAAACTTCAGCTGGTCCTGAACACTGCAGCCAGTCAGTTGACTAGTGTTTGTTGCAGGGAATATGTGATTTTATTCCTATAACAATGTCCGTGGCTATTGGTCTGCTCTTGGCCATAATGCAACATAATAGTTATGACCTAAAAGACCTATACAACTTGTTCTGGGTTCTTTGGGGAATGCTTACTCTCATGAGCTTGTCTGGGCTTCAAGATCTTCAGGGGGAGGACCTTTTCTAATTTCACCATTGGAAGCACATTTCGTGGGGTGCAAGAGAAAACTTTCCCACTGGCTACTACTTAGCTCTGGAATTCTGCATCTAGCCTTGCTTACATTGAGATTTCCTTTCCCTGGTAGGCAAATACCTTGTTTTTGAGACTAGTCTTGTCATTTAAGATGGGCTGCTGCGAAGGTGTCTGAACTAGCGGATGTTGTTCTTTTAAATTGGGTTTTTTTAGACTGTTGTATTTTAGTTGCATTTGTGTTATTTGAATTTTATTAGTTTTAGATGCACTGACTACTTTTTTGGCAAAGGCAGAATACATATTTAAAAATAATAACTTCAAAGTACATACTACACTGTCTAGAGGTGAACCTTTTGGTTTACAATGAAACTGATTCCAAGCTTTCACAGATTGCGAGAGGCGGGGACAAAATGGCGCCACCACCATTCAATTAAACGGGACTCCACATACGTGAGATTTGCCTTACGCGGGAGTGTGTGTGCCAGAACACATCCCTGTGGTGGCAGGGCAGACTGTAGAACTCTGCTAAAAGACTTTAACAATGCATTATAATTATTATTATATTATTATTTATGAGAGATTCTAGAACCTCACTAAACTACAAATCCAGGCTTCTATAGTAAGATCATGTTTTTTGAAAGGCAAAAGATGCGATTTCTCTGGGCTGGAGTTATAACTGGGAAGGCATAAAGACTAGAGTCAGGGACCATGCGACACATAGCTGCTTTGCCCTGAACAGAGCATAAACCTGTCTGAAAGCATGAACTAGAACTGGCAAAGTTGAGAAAGTATAAGTGAGCGGGTCATATTTTCAAGTAGTTCCGTAGGGGGAGCATGAATATATGATATATGAAACCAAGTATGCATTCTTAATTTTGCCACTGACATAGCAGCAAATTTAATATAGTCGTATAGCAGTAATTGCCCCCCCACAAAAAACCCCAGAAGTTGCCCAACTCATAGTAAAGGGTCCTTGGAGAGATGATATGTGATTGAAGGTTGCCCTCTGCTGTACTAAAGAGGAAGCATGAATGACTTCTGATTAAAAGCAATTTAGAACCACCATCTGGATGGACAAGTAAAACGACTCTGTATTTGAGGACGCACATAATTAGCGTACAAGAAAATTCTTACCATCACCTTCCTCCACCTGAGCTGCCCAACTGGGCTGGAAGCTGAAATAAAGGTAGAACTTTAAATTAATGGTCTGCTCTCAGAAGCCATACACATATGTGTGCCTTCCATTGACTCTCTGATCCCAGTAGCTGCTTCTCCACATCGCGATACCTTTTTGCCTATGATCTGCATCACACTCACTCTTTCCATTACAGCTTCACACCAAACCACACATTTGCTTTTCAGTTTCATCAAAGGGGAGGGGGAGAAACCATGCACCAGCACTGTCCAGATGCCAGTTATTCCAATTATTTTGTCATTAAAATAACAACTCTTGGGCCGTAGCCACTGTTTCTTTCTTGTCCTGCCCCCTCCAAAAGGAAGAAGACCACCAACACACAGCACAAAGGCTCCAGCCCTCCAACTACAACCTACTCGCATTACCTGTGTTTAGATGTGTGTGTGGTGCGTACACACAAAGCGAGGCAAAAGTCACTTGAGAATTATATGTCTTTATTAATGTATACGTTGTAGTGGGAGATACGCTCTCACATTCCAGGTAAGACAGCTAGGAAGTAGGCTCAAGTCTATGAAGCTCATGTTACCAGCTTCTTTATTTCAGCTCGTCTCACAGGTGCTACAAGATCCCTCTGCATACTGTTAATATATAGAGAGATCTTGTAGCACCTTTGAGACTAACTGAAAGAAGCCAAGTTGGCAGCGGAGCGTTTCATAGATTAAGTCTTCTTCCTCAGATGCATTTGTAGTTGTTCGCTGTCGTCGTGTGCCTTCAAGCGTCTTCTGACTTGGGCAATCCAAGGCAAACAAATCATGAGCCAGAATTTGTTCAGACAGAGCTTGCCATTGCGTTCCCCTGAGGCTGAGAGAGTATGACTTGCTCAAGCTCAGTTCTGTGAAAGATGTGTGGCCCAATAAACCAGATCTCATAAGAGATGAAGAAGCTGCTCCCAGCACATGGGTAATACATAGACAGATATGCTATCCCAACCTTTCCATGGATGTTCAGCGTCGGTCACTGTCGAAGTGAGCTCTGCCTCCCACTCTGTAAGATAGAATGGAGAGGGAATTCAGCAAGGGCTCGGTTTACTTATCACCCATCTCCAGGCTCAGTGTTTAACTATTCAACATTAGAATAGGAGTGGGCATGTATTGACCTCTGTATGTTTCTAGGTTCAAAGCCCCATCAGCCCAAGCAACATAACCACTGGTGAGGGATGATGATGGGGACTGCTGACGCGCCTGGAGGGCCATGGTGACATGTGGCACAGTCAGGAGACCAGGAAGACAAGGCACCACAAAATGCAGGCCCATCCCAAGAAAAAATGTAGGATGTTGCCAAAGGAATGGAAATCATGCTCAAAATGGAGGGGCATTTGGAGTTCCTGCTGGACAGAAGGTGGTGATGAAATGACATGCCCGGGGAAAGGAGGGCATCTGGTCACCCTGGGCATTGGGATTTGATGTTGGACTAGGACTCTCAATGCCCAGCATCCCGTGAAAACCGACTTGGTGACTGTAGGCAAGTCACACTCTCTCAGCCTCAAAGGATGGCAATGGCAAAACCTCCTCGAAGAAAAGTGCCAAGAAAACCCCCTGATAGGTCCCTTTAGGGTTGCCATAAGTCAGAAATGACCTGAAAGCATGAAACAACCCAAAGTGTGATGTAGTGGCTTGCGTGTTGAACCTTGTGGCCAGTCACACTCTCTCAGCCTGAGAGGAAGCCATGCCCCAAACCCCCTCTGCACCAATCATGCCATGAAAACCCACGACAGGGTCGCCATACGTGCAAGTCACACCCATTGGCCCAGAGGATGGCAATGACAAGCCCCCTTGAAAACCCCAGGAGAGGTCCTCCTTAGGGTCGCCATGTACCACGCAACCACAACAGACAAAACTTCCCCCAGCAGCCCAAGGCTACTAGCCCCTCCTGAGGCCAGAATGCCAACACTGGCGTGTGAACGGGGCGCACACGTGTATTATGCGTGTACCCGCAGCTCCCTCCCTGCGGGACCCAGGACCCCGCCACGGCCCGCCTCCAATCCCCACCAAGGCCCCCTTCCCCCCTCCTCTCACTCATAGTCGCCGGTCGGCAGGGCTGCTCCTCCAAGAAGAAGAAGAAGAGACAGCGGCGCGAAACTCGAGGAGGGCGCCGAGAGGGAGGACTAGGCCTCCAAAGGCCCAGGAAGAGACGCCTAAGCGTGACGCACTTGGTCTCAGCCGGCCGCTGGGCATCACGGGGTCGTAGTTTTTTCCTCGCGTCGACGCCAGCGAACGTAGCCCTCCGCCCCGCCGCGGTGCATGCTGGGAGGAGGCAAGTAGGAAATCCAGCGATGATAATCTGAGGAAAACGACGCGCGGCTGTACCACTTCAGACCCAGGGGGGTCGTTTTGCTTGAATAAGAGCAAGAGCCGCCTTAGACAATTAGTATAACAACAATAGACTAAGAGTAAATCACATTTACCTTGATAATACTAGTATCTATTAGTAGGAAGGTTCTTTTTTAAACTGCACCCCCCCCCCAATTTGGCGGCTGATGGTACAGTCACACTAGAATGGAGGTCAATGGGAAAACAAGAGTCTGTGAGCATTTAAAGGGGAATGCCATATCACAAAAAGTCAACATGGGTTTCAGAGAAAGAAGTCATGCCAGACAAACCTAATCTCTTTCTTTGATAAAATTACCACTTGGTAAGGAAGGGAATGCTGTGGATATAGTATATCTTGACTTCAGTAAGGCCTTTGACAAGGTTCCCATGACATTCTTGGAAACAAGCTTGTAAAATGTGGGACAAGGAAAACTGTTAAGTGGATTTGTAACAAAGGATGCTCTGCAATGGTCCTTTCATCCTGGTCAACAGTGTGATGGCGGCAGCTAACAAGTCCAATGCAATTTTAGGCTGCATCAATAGAAGTACAGTATGGTGGTCTAGACAAGGGAAGTAATAGTGCCACTCTATTCTGCTCGGTCAGGCCCCACTTGGAATATGTGTGTCCAGTCTGGCACCACAATTAAAAAGGACGTTGTGAAACCTCCTGACAGTAAGGGCTGTTTACAGTGGATCACTCCCTCCCTTGGAGTGTAGTGGAGTTCCTCCTTCCTTGGAGGTCTTAAACAGAGGCTGGATGGCCATCTGTCGGGGATGCTTTGATTGAGATTCCTGCATGGCAGAATGGGGTTGGACTGGAGGGCCCTTGTGGTCTCTTCCCAAATATCATTCCAGGATTGGTCAAGCTTATTCCTAAGGGTAGATTGAGACTCTCCTCCCAATAGCAATAGCATCAGCAAGACAGTCGCCCCTCCTTTTTCACAGGGACTGTTCCGGACACACCACCCACAAAAATAAAAAAAATGTGCATATTGAAACCCTGCTGGCTTGAATGGAGGCACACGTGCTAACTCCCTCCTTTGCCCCCCCCCAGATAATCGACAGCGGAACCCAAGCCATGAGAACGAAGGGAGGGCTGTACATTTCTGTACCGCTTATCAGTGCACTTAAGCACTCCCTAAAGGGTTTACAATGTGTAAGCTAACTGCCCAAAATAAGCTGGGTACTCATTTTAGCAATCATGGCTAAGTGGATCTGGACCCGGGATCAAACGACAATTTTGTGGCTGCAATACTGGCATTTAACCATTGCATCAGCAAGGGAAATGAGAGGTAGTTAATAGGACTGCTCTCCCCACAGGGTGACCATATATCCTCTTCCAGGAGATGTCCTCAATTTCAACCTTCTGTACAATGTGTCTGCGCCCAAAAACGTAAAACACTGCAGCCCTATAAGGACAGTAATATGGATGAGACTGAGGTGGCATCTACACTACAGAATTAATCGTTTTGACACCACTTAACTGCCATGGCTCCATCCACCATGGGGTTTTTCCTGGCAAGATTGTGTCAAGCTAAGTCTAAGTCTGAGAGTATGTGACTTGCCCAAGGCCACCTATTGGGGTTTCATGGTCGAGGATGGAGTCCAATCCTGGTCTCCAGAGTTGCAGTACAACACTCAAATCACTACGCCAAATACACACACAGTATTCTGTAGCTTTTAAAGCTCTGAATAATTTTATACGTGATTTGTCTGCGAGAACCACATGAAAGCGCCACAGAAAGAACCACTGTGTCGCCCCACAAAAAATGGAGTTCCTTACTGCAGTTACCTATAATTATGGAATACTGCATCTGAGGAGACTGAAGTACCTCTTTTGTATAGGTTGTTCTTTTATCCTTTCTAACAAACAGCATACTAGATCTTCAAAATAAAACCATTAAATGTTTTTGATACTTTCTCCACTAAGCATTTAAAAGGCTGTTCTGTTTATACCAAATATCAATTCTATTCTGGGTTATTGTCTCTGTCAACACAACAAGCTCCTGAATTTTGAATAATCAAGTGGTTTTCAATGCATGTGTGAACCAACTTGCCAGAATTAAGAATAATTAAACCAGAGGATGAAAGGTTCGGGGTGGGCCTGAAGGAAGTAAGAAAGGGACCTTGGAATAATTTATAGGAGAGATTTATTTGAAGAAATATTACAACATATAAAAAACTACATAAAGTATTAATTTCCACTTGTATAAAGTGGTTGATTAAATTTCAATACAATGTATCATAAAAACATCCTCAATCCCCCCTCCCCCCAACATACATACAAACGCACACGCATGAAGTGTCAGGCACTGCACAGTTGATCACTTGAGAATGGTTATTTGGAACATCGAAACAGCTTTTCCGAATGCCAGCCGAGGAGACAAACACTGCTCACAAACACAGGCTTTGAGAAAGAGAGAGAGAGAGAGAGAGAGAGAAAACACAAACATCCTCCCCGCCTCCCCCGCCAAAACAAAGAAACCGCCAACGATTTTCAGCATGTCCAGACGTATAGGAAAATAAACTGGAAATTAAAAAAAAAAAGGACATTAAAAATTATCAGTGCATGTTTGGGTGTTCAGGTGCTGTAACAGAGGTGCAGCAGATGATGAGCGATCTACAAATTAATCTGAAGTGTCCATCTTTTCCCGTTTCATTGTATCTGCAGAGGAGTAAGATACACCAGAAATGTAAATTCCACATGGCTTAGCATATTATTAGTCTGTCCAGCTCACATCTCCATGGATAGGGACGAAGTGGAGGAGTCCAAAAGGAACATAGACCCCTCTGCAAAAAAACCCACCCATTATTCCATTTGGGGTTAGAGGAAAGGGCCAAGGCAGGTACAACATTGTGGGGTACCCACTATTGTATAGAACCCCATGTGTATTTTGCATCTGGGTGGAAAATGTGTAGCCGCCACAAATGACTGTTGTACTGCAACTCCTATCTGCCTTAACCAGGCCAGACAATTGTGAGGAATCATGGGGGTTGTAGTTCAATAGCATCTGGAAGGCTACATATTCCCCATTCCTGCTTTAAAGCCTTGACAGAGGTTTCGGAGAGTGGCCAACATATTACAGTTTTGGTGGGTGCGTAGACAGAAGCCACTGAGTGAACAATGTAGAGGAAAAACTGTAGAATATCTTAGGCATAGATAACACTATAAGATGTAAGGAGGCAGGAGACAGAGACAGTAAGAAGGGGAAGAGCTGATCTGGCCCTGCAAATATTACAGAGTATTATTAGAATTTGTATCTAGAATCTGGGCTGAGAGACAGCATGCTATAATGGTTTGAGTGCTGGATTACATCTCTGGAGCCCAGGGGTTCAAATCCCCACTTAGCCATGAAAACCAACTGGGTAATCTTGGCCAAGTCATGCTCTCTCGGCCTCAGAAGAAGGCAAAGGCAAGCCCCCTCCAAACAACTCTTGCAAAGAAAACCACGTGATAGATTCACCTTAGAGTTACCATAAGTCAGAAACTATTTGAAGGCACACAGTGACAAATTAACAGAATACAGAAACCCAAAGTCCCCTTTCAGTATGATTGCTGGCACCCCATAACCTACCTGTAGCATCCTCTTTCATTTTTGTCAACACACATGATTTGACCTCTAGTCCAATGGCTTTTGCTAAAGGTGGAGGCACTGCATTTCCCACCTGCAAAAACACCGGAAAGATGAGTGAAAAGAAGGACCTGAAGCTATTGTAACTGAACTACCAAAGGATAATGCTGCTAGGTCCAGAAAAGCAAAGCAACTTTCCCTTTTCATATTAAGTTAATGACAAGTTAATGACAATGGAACCCTGGCAGATTTGCAAAGGCAAGTTCGTTGAGCTTCAGCAGCCTGTTATTTCAGAATACTACACACAGAATTTTATAGTGCTATTTTCACACAAAAAACCCACTACGTTCCAGCAAGGGTGTCCTAATTTTTATAGCCAAATATGGAAAATGACCACAGATCTCAGTAAACAGTTTCCCACTAATACACTACCCTCTTGTATTAAACCAGAGTCTCATAGTTGAAATACATTTTTAATCTCACCTTGTAAAATATAGTAAGATAGGAAGCATATGTCTACCCCAACACATACCCTCTCCTGTTTGGAGAAATCTGTCTGTAGTGTCCTACAATACAGCTGCCTTTCTCAAACAGACACAAACATATTTCAGAAGATCCAGGGTGTTTTACAAGATATGTGCTTGTACTGGGTGGCCTTAAATGTTTAGAAGATTTCAGAACTTATTCCACCAAACCATGAACATTCTTTAAAAAGACCGCTGTACTACTGCTGAACCTCCTTTTAAAAAAATCAGCAGTAGCTTTCAAGCAACTGTGGAAAATAAAAACCAGCAACAAAAGACCCTCAGAATAACAGGGATTGCTATGGGGAAGATAGTTGCTTTCACTGAGTATCATCACTTCTTGGAAAGGCTATTTAAGAGGGTTCCTATGCCAGCTGGGCACAATAGGGGTCAGCAATTGTGGGCTTCCAGATATTTTTGTCTACATAATGTACCAGGCAGCCAGCAAGGGACTATTGAGCAATGTTGTACAACAACACTTGGAAGGTCAATTGTCCACTTCTCTAAAACATTTTTTTAAAAAGCACCATGTCCCAGAAAGGACCTGCACAAAAGGCACGACAACATACCTGTCTGTGCTTGTCAAGCACATTTCCAAAGAGCCTGTATGTGTCTGGAAATCCCTGGGATCGCGCACATTCCCGCACACTCACTACTCGGTGCTGCTCAGGATGAAGCACACGACCCTACAGAAGAGAGAATAAGTCACCTTTACCAGAAACTATGCCAAGGCTCACCTGCTTTATGCTAAGAAAGTTCTTCCCTTGGGTCAGAATGGCAAATGACTGACTCAAAGGATTTTATATCTTCTTTCTTCTTCAAAGGGCCTTTTGGAGGGGGGAAAAAAACCAAACTCAAACCAGTTCACAGTATATAAAATATCAAGAAATCTGTTAAAATCTAGAGTAACAGAGCAACATGAAAAGCTTACTGAGACTGACTTAGAGAGAAAAAAGTAGCCTTGTTCAATAGCAAAAATAAAAATAAAAGATAGGCAATACCTTTATTAGGACCACTGAACTGTTAACCAGAGTCCTGCAAAGGGGATGTGAGTTCTCTAGTTCTCTAGAACTCTTCATAGGATGAGATGGTACAAAAATGAGGGGGTAAGAAAAGAAACAAAAACCCAAAAAGCAAAATAAATCTGGCTAGTATTGGTTAGTCTGTCTCTGTTGTTATATGATAGAGGCTGCAGTCTCAAGAAAGAAAAAGTTTGTTAAAATAATCAGTTTTCAGCTTGCTGGGATGCACAGTGAATGGTTTCTCTCTTATCTCCACTAACTAGAAAGGTGGCTGAGACTCACTGAGCTGCTCATTACTTTTTCCCCCTGAACTTCACTTACTCCTAAACTGGGTTAGAGCAGATGTCAAGGGCAGCATGACGGCTTCTCTACTGGCAAACCTGGAAGTTACAGTATAAGTGACTTTAAAAGTTTTTAAAAAGACAGTTGAAGACAAATTGTGTCATCTAATGCTTTCAGGTAGTTGAAGTCTTCATTGTGCTTCAGTCACCAAAACAATCTTAACGCCTCCCCCTCCCCCCCCAAAAAAAACCCAAAGATCTCTCCATGTTTCAGTATTGAGTAGACCTTGTCTCCCTGGGACAGGGAATTCCACTGGGCCAGAGGATTCATAATTAAGGAAGCCTCGCCTTGGATAACATTTTAGCATACAATATAGTTCAACTTACAAAATACATATTCTGCCAGAGGATGATGATGAACATACTCGTCTTAAGAGATCTATTTACCTGTTTACCCATGGGCTCTGGGTTGGTGACTGTTGTGCTGAAGAACCCGTCCCACTCTAATCTTCCATACAAACCAGCCCAATGGTTATGCCGGTTCCCCGTGTGGGGCAGACACCAAGGAATCAGGGTGTTGAACTGCCTGTCTGCAGGATCACATGCCTTGCCTAGTGGGGAGAACAGAAGTCAAACAGCCTTGCATTGAATGTGGGAGCGATGTACTTTTAACATTTGAATTGGCATTATACCATAAAAGCTCAAAATGTTACAAGTGGGGGGGGGGGGGAAGATACTGTAATGGTGGAAGGCATGAAGAGCCCAGGAGCTGCTTCTTCCCTCACAAACCACTGCTTTCCAGTCAAAGTACCATCCTGACCCCATATTTTTTTGAAAGCATTTCAGGCTCCCACAGAACAGTCAGATTGGATCAGAAATGAACAATGAAATCAAACTGGATCTGTTGCAGGAGCAGGATTTGGAAATCCCAGGACCATTCATTCCCAATGTAACCGACATACCTTTACAGCATTTAAGACAAACATAGCATGAGATCTTAAGAAGTACAGCCCACTTCTGTATTTGGAGTAACCAATATCTTTTCTGTATTCTGTATCTGAGAAAATCTGAGGAAGTGGGCTGTAGTCCACAAAAGCTCATGCTGGAGTACTATTTTAGTTGTCAAGGATGCAGAGGCTCTGTGTTGTTTTGCTACAACAAACACAACACAGTTATGCCTGTCCATTACCATTAACTTGCATTTTTACAACCATGGACACATGTAGGAGATGGATGGAGGCACTTCTGGGCAGCAAAAAAAAAAGTGTTCTAGATTTAATATTTTTTTATAAACACAGAGTTTTTGGATTAGTTGACCCACCAAGACACTTCCAAACTCACAGACTTGCTTCTAATATGAAGGAAGATTAAGGGCCCAGCAGGCAAAGTTGGCCCATTATCAGATTTATCTCCACAACAGAAGCCAAAAATTTTCAAAACAGATAGCAAATTATTGACAAGCCAGGTCACCTAGTCACAAGATGGACCGCTTAGTGATCAGGAGAAAGCAAATAGCTACCATTCTAAATAACCAAGGCAAATACAACGGACCCTTGCTGAGGTTTGGTTCCAAGATCCCCCATGGATAACAAAATCCATGGATGCTCAAGTCCCATTAAATATAATGACAGAGCAAAATGGTGTCCCTTATAAAAAATGGAAAATCAAGGTTTGATATTTGAAATTTATACTTTTTTGAACATTTTCAAACTGTGTATGCTTGAATCCGTGTATAAAAAATCCGTGTATAAGAAGGGCTGACTGTATATTAGATTGGAGCTTTGGAGGATGTATGTGTGTCTATTTTTCTGCTTTTATCTTCCCCCTGCCTCTATACAATGTAGACTTCAACACTAGAAATACTGAAGTTCTTTCTGCTTGACCTAAAAATTAAAGGTTATCGTTTTTATTAACTTGCAGCATTTTATATTTCCTTTGAATACATCTATAGATTGTTAGTGTAGAGATATATTAATATTTCATCACTTAATTAAATTTTTTAGCTCACCTGCCTTTTAATCTGATTTTTCTGCTGGTTAAACTTATAATGGTTTTATGCTTTATTATTTGTTATAATATCTCATTGTGTTTGTTTTCATGTTACCGCTATTAGCTGCCTTGAGTAGTGTTTGAGGCCTGGTCAAGACCTCTGTCAGATACCTCCAAAGCTCCGGCTTCTTAAAGATTGGAGAAATAAGGCCATAAGAAGCCTCTTTAGAATAAATTGTCTCAATAATCTCTTCCCCCAGGTACACCCATATCTTGTACCTTCAGCACAGGAACACACCCCTCGCAGGGCTCCTGTGTTGCTCCGCCCATTTTTCTTATCATGGTGTGTGTAGCGTAACTTGCGGGTGGTGATGCCATCCGAGAGGCGCACTTCAATGTTAGGCAGATCACGCCAATCTGAGCCTGGGGCCAATGGAATGTGTCTCATCCGAGCAGCTACCAGTGCACTCATATCCTAAGAAACCAAAGTCTAGTTAGCCTTGGCACCTGAGGAATCATCAGCAGTACCTTCCCCATTCCTCCACCCCACATCAATAACAGCAAGTGCTTATCTCCCAGTATAAAATGAGTTTTTTAAGGCGTTGGATTTACCAAACGGTGCAAATGTCATAAATGAGTCCATAAAAATGCCCAAACTGGAAGGTGGATACAGGAGGACATCACAACAGACCTAGCACATTACTCTATTACTGTCTCTCTGAAGAAGAGGTTCTGAATACTTTTCTCCAACTTTTGTTGACAATTAGGGTCAGAGAGGTGTCTCTCTTGCATACAGAAAGGCAGCAGGCAGTAAAAGAGACTATTAGGTACCCAAAGACCCAATTCTCATTCGTTCTATTTATTCACTCCTCGCTTTTTCTTCCATCACTCTAATGCTCCCACCTCCTTCCAAGATTTCAAAGCAGGGTAGCTCCTGTATTTTGTTATAATTATACAAGTCATTCAGATAGTTGTTTTCTTTTGGGAATCTACTAGATTTTGCATAAAGCTCTCTGAACTGACCTGTTTCCTAGAAAGCTCTGGTCTCAGTATTTTACATGGCAAATCCTACTTGTTAAGAACGTTGGATTACAACAGGTTCAAGTCCCCACTCAGTCACAAAACACACTGGGTATTCTGGACTAGTGACTCTTGTTCAGCCTTACCTACTGCACATGGTTGTTCAGGTAAACTGAGCAGGAAGAGAACTATGATGCCCCTTTGACCTTACTGAAGGACAGGTGTGGCATAAATATAACTTATAAAGTAGTAAGAGATCGGAAGTGCTTCTTTACCTTGCAGATATGATCCCTGAGGATAGGCTGATACTGAGAACCTCGGATTTGCCTCTGGAACCAGGACTGTGGCTCTCCATTGTAAGAGATTTCAAGTGCTGATGCTCCGTTCCTGATTTCAGGAAGATCAGACATGGTGTCCCGGACTGTGATGGTACGGAATGGACCAGAGTATGTCCTAGAATAGATCCAAAGAATGCTGTTCAAAGGTGAAGTCCTAAATAGGACAGGCCACCACCCTACTTCCAACAATTCAGTAACAAGTTTGGGAAATATTTTTTTCAGTTGAAAAAGCTGAGATGTTCTGAGGCTGAACACTGTTTCCCTCCAGTAATAATAATAATAATAATAATAATAATAATTATTATTATTATTATTATTATTATTATTATTATTATTATTATTATTTTGAAAGTGTAAGCTGGGGGACAGTGACTCAGTGCTTGGTAAAATCAGTTACTATCAGAAGAAAAGCTCAACACTTTTCTGAAACTTTGAACAGTACTGCAGTTGTGGCTTTTCTCTAGGCTTTAAGAGTTTTTCAAGGGTTGAACTCTTCCTAAATGGTTTCAGTATCTCAGATACCTCTTTCAAAACTAGTCAAAACCTGGCATCAATTCAGTCCCACTGACATGGGAGCCACTGCTGCACTATTGTTGCTGGCCTGGATGAGGCCATTGCTCAACTGGAGGGAGAGCAAGTAGTGGTAGTTCCCACCCTCTACATTTAATGCTAGGCCCTTGTGGAAGGATTCTAATCTTGGTCCATAAGATTTCAGAACATAAGCAAAGCAGAACTCAGCCACTCATGTTTATTATGATCTGTGAAGCAGCTCAAAATGTGCCTCACAAGGGCAAATGAAAGCAAAACCTAGTGTATAAAGAAGAGCTGATGTGCTTCCCTACAATTGCTTGTAGGGAAACAGAGCAATTTAGGCAAGAGATCAAAATAATCAATGTTCAATAGTCCCATGCAGACTGATATAGAAGGAAGTTTACAACTGTAGTTTTAATTCAAAAGTGCCTGCCAGAATGATGACTAGTATTACAAGCTAATGTTCAATGTAATTCCTAGTCCAGTGATAGCAAACCTTTTAGAGACCAAGTGCCCGAACTGCAACCCAAAACCCACTTATTTATTGCAAAGTGCCAACACAGCAATTTAACCTGAATACATGGCAAGGGGGGGGGAGAGCCCAAAGGATTGACTTTCCCATGTGCTAGCTGTCTGCCTTTGAACAATCCTCATCTGCCCATTGAAATCACCATCTACTAAATTTGGGAGGTGGCCATTACCTTGTTATATTGCTAACAAACTTCTTATCGTCCACCACAACGCTTAGCTGGCAGGCTCGAGGAGCAAACACATGCAGGGGTTCAGGGAACATGGGGAGTTTCTCTCCAGGAGCTGCAGCCAGCACAATTGCTCTCCTGCGTGTCTGGGCCACACCGTACTGACCAGCCTGCAAAGAGACATATGATGAACACATACGGATTTGCCAAGGAACAACAATGATCACTGACAAACTTGTAATTTTCATTTTGAGTTCTATGTGTTTCTTTACACCACAATCATCACTATTATGTGTTTATATCCTGCCTTTCTCAGCAAACTGGAACACAAGGCAGCTTGCATTTTAAAACCACAATGCAGCTAGAAAAACACAAAATGGGATTAAATTGTCACAGTACTAAAATGATTTAAGACTACATTTTAAATTATAAGATGCTATTAAAAGATATAAAGCCATTAAAACAGTTCATTGAAACAATATCACACCCTCAGCCTATTCTTTAAAACTGTTCAGTGTAACTGGTTAAAATCTACTCCTGCTTTCAGTTTACCACCTGGAAAATTAAAGAGAAAGAGACTATTCTGAATGTGGGGCTCCACATTTTATAAAAGGAGAAGGTAAAAATGGGCACCACAAGGCCACTTGAAAGAATAGCCGAGTATGCAGCAAGGATGCTGGGCTCAAAGCTGCTGCATACTCGGTTTAAAGCCAGGTTTAATTTGAGGAGGAACTCACACAAATGTCTAGCCCACTGCAACAATAAGTGAAGAAAGCAGATGGGCAGACAAGTGAGTTTCAACAGAGCTCAGGGAAAGGGACCTAAACTCCACAGGATCAACCACCTGGGGAAAGTGTAGAGATTTGAGGTTGGATTCCTACAACTGATGGTTAATGATAAGATCACCAAGGTGGATTAGTGCAGCCATCTTACTGTCTGCTCCTTTAAGCACACTCCTTCTAAGAGGTGCATTTTTGTTATTATAGCTGTTGATCAATCTGTAGACGTACCTCTCCAGGAAATGGTCAAATCCCCTTTAAAGGTGATGGGTGCTACCCAAGACTTACTGAAGTAGTGGAAAATGCAATCTAAGCTTACATAGCTCCTGATTCTGAGTGTGTTCTAGTTCTATACTTTGGATAGAGAAAACATTTCCCCTCACTCTTCCATTCTTTCCATCCTAGTACAGAAGATGCCTGAAAACAGTACCTGCAGCACCCCAAAGGTGCACTGGTATCCCATCCGGACAAGGCACCGCAGGGTGAGCTTTAACACCATGGAGCGCTTGAAGGAGACAAAGTTCCTCACATTCTCAAGAAGGAAGAACCTTGGCCTGTAGTAGTCACAGTAACTATAGGAGAAGGGATATTGAGAGATCAGCTGGGTTGTTTCTCCAGCGGTCTCCTTTTCTGAGAGATGGTAGCACATTCCTCCTCACTGCCTGTGCTAGCTGAAGGACAAGGAGAGTTGCAATCCAGGAATCTAGATAGCTAAACTTTGAGTTCATATCCAGAACACCATCCACATTCCCCAAACAGTCCTTATTTCAAGATTAGAACAATCCTGAGGTTTTAAACAGACCAGGAAGGGAAAGACTGCATGTCAGCCCACAGAGTGCATGTTATCCCCCATCACATTTTCCCAGACACACACAATATATATATTTTTTAATTTGTTAAAACTAAACATGTCCCCCATGCCTTCTAGACACCATGAAGGATAATTTTGTCATGTTTTTGTCACCTACTGTACTTCATCCTGTGACTGTTTGAAGCCCTGGAGAAGCCTATTAATAACCAGGTAACAAATCTTAATGTTACTTTTTGGTTGAAAAGTTTCTTCTGGGCCAAAATTAGCTCAAAGAGACCCTCAAATACAGTAAAAAATAATAATAAAGGAAAATAAAAAGAAATACACCAATTTCTCTCCCCCCCAAATGTCACATGAAGAGTGCCAGCTCCCCCCCTGCCCCCTTTGTGTAATTGGAGGTCAATGTATACATTGCCAGGCCTTGGGAGTTGCTGTGATGTAACAAAAGGATAACAACAATATTAAGATATAACCACAAAAAGAATAACACACATTCACGCTGCTTTTGAAATTCAGCTTACAACTACCTTAATCAAAGAGATAAGAAAGGTCAGTACAAAAGGGAGCAAAAGAGGAAAAAATGTCTAAAGCCACTCATTGAGCCAACATTCAGTCTGTAAATATCCTAGTTCATAACTCAGTCTCTCATTTTCAAATTTCCACTGAGTCATAAAACTCAGCGAGAAACCGTGAGCCAGTCACTCTCTCACCCTAAACTACCTCACAGGGTTGCTATCTTGAGGATAAAGTGAGGAGAATGAAAACCCACTAGAGGAAAGGCAGAGAGAAATATAAGTAATAAGATGACAAATAGATCTGCTCTCCTCTCCACCCTCACTTTTTATAAATTAACTCTGATTCTGAGGAAAACTGTTTTACATTTACTACCACACATTCCACACTTCTTCCCTCCTGTAGACTGGAAGCACATACATGGCCCTGATTCAGCTATTATAGAATCATTGAATCAAAGAATCATAGAGTTGGAAGAGACCACAAGGGCCATCCAGTCCAACCCCCTGCCATGCAGGAAATCTAAATCAAAGCATCCCCGACAGATGGCCATCCAGCCTCTGTTTAAAGACCTCTAAGGAAGGAGACTCCATTACACTCCGAGGGAGTTTGTTCCACTGTCAAACAGCCCTGACTGTCCGGAAGTTCCTCCTAATGTTGAGCTGGAATCTCTTTTCCTGCAGTTCACATCCATTGTTCTGCATTCTAGTCTCTGGAGCAGCAGAAAACAAGCTTGCTCCCTCCTCAATATGACATCCCTTCAAATATTTAAACACTAAGAATTACAGAGAAAGCCAATGAGCATTGATGCCAGTCACCTGAGAAAGGAGACCACCAAGGAGTTCTTGAACTTTGAGTAAGTGCGGGAATTGAAGCGGTTCATCCCACTGAAGCCTTGGCAAGGGGGCCCACCACATAGCATCTCCACATCGCCCTTCTGGGGCAGCTTCTGGCCCAAAGAGTTGGTCTTCTCCCCAGACATAACCAGTTTTAGCAGGACGTTGCAGTCCTCTGTGAACACCGTAGTGCCTGGGTTGTTCAGGCGGAAGGCCTGGGCAGCTGGTTCCCACATCTCAATGGCCCAGAGTGTCTCTGAGACTTCTGATATTGGAAAAAAACAAACAGGAAAAATGAGAACGGGTGAGAGACCTTTCTGCAGGATTCCTTATTTCCAAAATCAAAGGCAATTAAAGAAGGTCCCTCATCCCAGAATCCTCTACCTTCCAAAAGTTCTCCATCCCGCCCCAGGGAAGCCTTACTCTTCCCATCCAAAATCCCTGGAGATGTTCAGAAGTGAAACTGATCTGGTTTTCTCCTTCTCCTGCTTCTCTGAACTGTTGTAGCTAGCTGACAATGCTTCACTTTTATTCCTCCTCAGTTGAAATCCACCCAATACTTCTGCAGGATCCTGATGAGGACTCTGGCCATGCTTTCTAATATCATCAGGCTGCAGAGGATGGGGATTAAGACTCACCCATCCAATTCCTGTTCACCACCCCTGCTATGGGTACAGAAAAAAACCCACTGGCTCCACCGTCATAGACAGAGCTTAGCTACATTTCCCACCCACCCAGTGGCTTTTCTGTTGCCTTGCCTGCTTGGTGGAATCCTTCTGACAAGCCTCCGCAGCCAGAGAAGACGTCCAAGGTGCGTAACTTCGGCGGCTTCATCCCCGCAGCTTCAAGCTCACTATGCTCAGATGCTGCTGAAGATTTCCCTTTACTTTTACCTGAAAACACACAGTGAGAAGGGTTGCAGTTTGTGTCTTGACATGACAGCGGCAAAGCAGTTACCAGTCATTACATTTTAAACTTGCGTTTTTTAGCCGCAGGTAAAAGCAACATGACCCAGGACACACTATACAAGAAAGGAGCTTAACTGGAAGGATAAAACAGAGGATGGCTGTATCTGCACTGTAGAAATAATCCAGTTTGACACTGCTTTAACTGCCTTATTCAATGCTATGGAATTCTGGGAACTGTAGCTTATTAGCACACCAGAGATCTGACAGGAAAGTCTAAATGTATCACAAAACCACAGTTCCCAGAATTCCATAGCATGGAGCCATGGCAGTGGTGTCAAACTGGATGATTTCTGCAGTGCCAATACAGCTCACGTTGAGCTCCACTACAACTTTCCTTGGTGAACTAGGTGTCTTACTTTCCTCACCCCGCAATGCAAAACTGGAGACTTGCCTATTACAGCTCCCTGTATTCTCTTAACACAAATTATTTATTGCTACAGAAAAATAAATATGATGGCTTCGTTGCAGAACAACTAGCCCCCACCATTTTAGGGTAGAGATGCGGGTAGAAGGAACACCATTTTTAAAATGCTCCCTGTCTTTGAAAAAAACAACCCATTGATAGAGGATGATACAGTGGGAAAAAATAAAAAGGATGTAACTCAACCATTCCCCTGCTCTACTAGCTTTCCATTTCCAGGAATTTTTCATCAAGAATATGGTCTGGAAAATACATTTAGTTTGTACATTTTATGCAGGTTGCTGGGCTCATCTTTTTTCTTTCCACAGTGTGAGATAACCTGGTTTGGAAATTTAATTTTCATTAATGTAATTTTAATCTTCCAAAGACTGAAAGCAATAGACTGAAGCGCCAGGTTGATTATGGTAGTAGTAGAACAAATTAAGCACCCACCTTTTCCTTTTCCCTTTCCTTTCCCTTTATTTCCAGAGTTACGGGCATGATATGGTGGGTCTTCAAAGGTTTTTGTTTTTGCATTATAGGCCTGAAAAACAACAACCATGCAAACACATGTAAGAACAAATATGCAGAAAACATTTTTGCTTTGTTGCTAGTTTACAGCAAACACACATAGTCTTCTGTGTTCTGAGCTTCTAAGGAAAAAAAAGGGGACGAATGAAAGACTGGTGCCTTGGGCCAGAGGTACTCCTATCTACTAGAGTTGGGAGTGCTGTTAAGGGTGGCAAGCAGATCTGTACCTTGGGGCACAATCAACAGGGAAGCATTGTTGAAATGAACAAGAGCTAAAGTAGTTCTTCTGAACTAGAACAAAGGTTACATAGGAGAACTTATCAGTGCATCTGGATCCATGTTAATCAAAGTGAATGCCTGCGCATGGAGGGGAGGGAGAATTTTTATTTTTCATCTAAGGCTCTCAAATGCCATAATTTTAGAAATGGTTGACTAATCTATTGGTCAATGTATCCATGTAATTCTGCACAACTCCCTACTGTACAATGGGAAAGATCACCTCTAGGAAATAGAAACGATCAGAGCCACTGGCAGAGTAGTCCTGGATGTTTTCTGTCAAATCCTCCCCATACACCACAGTGCAACGGCCTTGTACGTCTTTGAATTCCACCGTTGCTTCTTCGTCGCTCCAGTAGAGCAAGTTGATGTCTGCGTGGTAGCTGGCTTTTACAGACTTATGGGTGTTTTCTGGCCTGGGAAGGCAAAACACACAAGAGACATTGTTGGTTGGCTTCTCACAGTCTGGCCACTGTAGGAACAGAATGCCGACGCTGGTAGGGCTTGGGTCTTATGTAACATTGTTCTTCTTAAATTAGGGAGCCCTGGTGGCAGACTGGTTGCATGCCCATAATGTAGCCACAAGGTTGTGAATTTGATCTCAGGCAGGGCTCCAAGGTTGATTCAACCTTCCATGCTTTCATAAGTCAGATTGTAAACCATTTAGTGAGTGCTGAGTTCACTGACAAGTGGTATAGAAATGTACATGCAACTGCTATTAAATTAAAAAGAAAAATACAACTAGACATGACCATCTGAAGGGTATCAGTTTGGGAGAGGTAAAGCCCTTTCAACAACATATGTAGCTGTGGAAAGGGAGGCTGAGACCCAGCTACATGCAACGTTATATACTTCTTTGCTAGTAATGGCAAAGGCTTTGCTCCCAATACCCATCATAATTTTAGAGGAGTGATTTCCTCTGAATAAACAGCAGAGGGAAGAAATGAGTTAAAATCCCTTCTGCCAGCTGCAATCCTAATAATTAACCACCTCAAGTAACTGCTAGTCACATTAAAAAAAAACCAACCATATGCACATTAAAGACAAAGAAGAATTTAATGTTACATTTAGTTTGGCCTTAAATACAGATTCTGGATTCACTTTCACTGTGTTTTTGTTTTAAGAAGGTGCTCTGCATGGACAGTAGTGGGTGCTAGGACTTTTCTTGTGCACAAAGTTCCATATTCGGAGATAATTATGCACAGTGGAGGTCACTTCTGTAAACATCTCATGGTTCTCCATCTATGTCACTGATCCCTATGTTTCCAATGCAATCCTTTTATGATTCTGATTTCTTGGATGAGAATAATTTGCCAGGGGAATTCCTTTTTCCTCCACTTTAGCAAGTAAATCAGGCTAGCAGCTCTGTTTACCTGTAAAGTTTATATACACGTAGCCTGATTTCTGCTTCATTGGGTCTGCCACTGCTGCGGATATTACAGTAGATTTCCTTGATTCGGCCAATGCGGTAGGGCCCTGGAGCATCCTGGTTGCTGCCTTTGATATATTCAGAGTACTTGCGGTAATGCTCAGGGTACAGCTCTTCATTGACTGCCTCCTTCTTCTGGCGTTTTACAGGACTGGTCAGCCTCAGGCTGTGGAGAAGTAAAAATGAAAGAAAATTTTAATGATTAGAGAAATCAGGAATCAGATTTGAAGGTTTTGTGAACTGAAGGAGTATACCTCCTTTCAGTTTGAAACAAAAAGTTACTTTTACATGCTTTATGGATCAATAAATGTTGCTGCCTAATTTGCAAGACTGTGGGTCGTGGGTGTACTATAGAGTGATTCAAGAATTTTTACATCATACTGATTCAAATGTGAATACATTTTTGTACTGTTAAGATACCAAAATCAGACAAGGATATATTTATATATAGGTTTAAACAATCAAAGCTACCATGCTGTTAAGCACATCAGCAGAAAACTCATTTAAAATTCTCTTAACAGTAATATAACCTGCCAGTTAAAGTTCATTATACCAATCACCTAAATCTCTGATACATTAACCCAACAATTTAAGCACACAGCCCTCTTACAGACTACTGATATTTTGAACATTCGTGATATAATCACACCAACTATTTCACTCTCACTGCTGTACCCCAAGAGCTTCCTCTTGTCAATACATTTTTGCCCCAGGCTGTGTAAAATGTCTCAGGTGCATGCAATGGGTTAAAGAGAAAATGCTGACTTAGAGGACGCTGATGCAACATGAGCACGGAGATAGGCCATAGAGGTTCCAAACTGCATTGACACTGTGGCTACATGGCAGGAAGCTGATGAAACGCTGGATCAGAATCCTAGCTGTGTTTACGTATATAAGAATGAATGCTCTAGTAACATAATGTGGTGGTGTAGATGTTGGTTGATGGCGGAGCATTATGCTGGTTTGTGTAAATATTGCTGTATTGTGATTGTAGATATTTGCTGCAACTAAGATTAAAAGCCTCTTCAGAAGAACCTCAGCAGTTGTGAACTACTTCCAGACTCAGCAGTGGTGTTTGTCTTCCTGGCTGGCAGTCTTCTGTGTGTAGACACAGTTGTACCCTAGCATTAACGTCTCTCTCTCCTTCTGTTGTCTACACAGATCTTAATAAAGCAAGGAACGTTTGAATAGGTCACCCTAGTCTCTCATTCCTCAGCTTTAGTCCTGTTCAAATCCAAACTTATCCAGTATTTACTCCCATATCTGTGAGTGATCATGTTCATCAGCCCTTTTCATACCAAAAACCTAGATGCACTTCATCATTTCACTGGCAGATACCCTGCTACGGGGGAAAAATAATAGAACTGGAAGCCTTAACCGAACCAAAACATGGAGCAGCTCTTCTTCTCGCTTAAGTCTGAAAATGTTCAGAAAATTTATATAGTATTTTAATACATAACAAATAGTGCCACCATGCACCACCAATCCATTCTGTAACTTTTGCCATATCCACCCATCACCAAGTGATCCCTTCCTTTGCCCACTCCCCAAAGGCATCTGAAGAACCAACCTGAATGGGAAAGCATCTGGGAGAAGGAAAACTCCATCTCCCACTCGATATTGCACCCCGTTTTTCATTGCCATGCCATAGAACATCTTCCCTTCTGACTCCTCCTGAGGCTCCAAGACTCTGGGGATTTCCTTTTGCCTCACCTCATCCAAACGAATACAGCTCATGCAGAATCTAGGAAGGAAGCAGATGCCTGTTCTCAACTGGGGAGAAAAAACTCAATCATAAACAAAACTCTTCCTGGAAGAGATTTTTGGTGCTGTATGAACAGCTCAGAGTGCCCCAAACCTCTGCTATCAAGTGATCGAATCCCGGTAATTTCTATGGGTTTCTGGTTTTTTTTAAGTTATTTTTCATTTAGGATCCCTTAATTCCCACCTTCTGCAAGTCATTAGGTCTCAAGCACTAACTTGTGTTTGTTGTCATCAGTGGGATGAATCTTTGGTGGAGTCTCAAACCTGGCGTACTCTTGATCATACCACATTTGGTAAAAATAGGTTCTGCCATCATCTTCCACCATTTTGATCTCGACATCCAGCCCTCCCTATTGGAAAAAGATTTTGGTGAAAACTGCAGACTGTGAAGTGTAGACTGTTTTATTGATATATACCAAAAATACATATTACGGGCTTCAGCACACACACACACACACACACACACACCTGGGAAAGTTTCTCTTCTAGTCTACAACTCTCAGAATGTCCTGTTCAGTGTGACTACATGCTGTGCACTTCTACAAATTAATTTCCCCAAATTCGGTACACACCCATCCCCACAATCACAAAAGCTGAAGACCTTTGTGTCGGTTTGCCTGGCTGGAGTGTGTTCTCAATAGTAGCATGTAATCATGTAACCACGGGATGACTTTTATATGGGGTGTTTGTTATATGGAGTGGGTATTGTGATTTTAATGTATGTAATTTTATATTGTTTTATTTGATGTTTTTATTATATTTTTAAAATGTTTTTCTTTGAGAGCCATCTTGGGTCTCTTTCTGGGAAAATCCCAGACTATTAGCCAACATGGCTGAGACTTCTGTGAGCTGAAGTCCAAAATCTCTTAAAGTTTGGGGACCACTCCTCTAGTTCATCAAAAACAATGGAGCAAGTGTCAGGGTAGCTACAGACGCATCTAACCCAGATGGAGATTTCCTATAGTCTAAAGCCATCACAAGTGCTTTGAAAATAGAGGAAGCTGCTGTTTATGTCACAACCAGAATACATTAGGGAATGGAACATCTGGGAATGGCAGAGAGGAGAGGAGTTAAAAGCTGTACTGTAGACAGCTTGCACACAGAGAGCCGTGGAGAGCTGGAATTATGAAGAGATATGGTGGGTGGCTGTGGTTATTGCCAACAGTGGCCTGACATGGCTACATGTGGGGACTACAATGATAAAGAGGACCAGCTGCAGAATCAAATGGAAAAGCAGTAAGATTCTTGAGCATACCTCTAAGGACCAGTTCTCTGAGGGAGCTTTATAGAGGACATTGACCTTGCCATGGATATAAGACAGCTGCATATCCTCACACTCATCTACCAGGAAGAGTTCCAGTGGGTCAGAGGTTGCTCCTAAAACGGTGTCAGTGCCCCGGCAAAACCAGTGAACGTGGAACATCGGCTCGTCCATGTTAGCATCTTCCCACATGGCAGTGATTCTGAGGGCAGGCAATGATGTAGAAAAGAAACAAATGGGGGAAAGAATGACCATTTATTAAGATCCTAGAACAAACCTCTGTCAGGAAAAGAACACCAGTTGCTTGGTAAACCTCTTTGCTTTGTTTCAAAAGCTCTGATGAAAAGAGAGCTAGGTGGTAGTGCACAGAGGAGCATTTGGCCAGAGGAGATGAATTTGGATTGTGGGATCTAGTCTCTGTTTTGTGCAAGTGAAAGAATTACACAAGGCCACAGTACACATTAAAAAGTTGGGACTAGAGCTTAAAAACTGAACTGCAACTCCCAGAATCCATCAGCAGGGATTTTGTGAATTGTAGTCCAAGAGAGTAACTTTACCACTACACAAACTGGCATAGTAGTGGTACTATTAAGCAAGGGTCTATCACTCTCATTATAAGCAGGATTGACAGAAAATTTCTGGATAGTCTTTATCCATTTTAAGACAGCATGGAAGTCTGAACCTTGATCAAAGCACCTTCATTCTTACCAATAGGTCCACAGTGGCTCTGAGAAACCTACATTTATTTCCAAGTTCACACTCACCTTGCTAGGTAGAGCGCCTGTGTAGGATCATCGGGGCTGACAGAAATACAGTCACCAATCTCCAATGTCTCTGAATCGATGCACACCTTTTGATAATAGTTCTTCTTACCATCACTCTGCACGCAGAAAAAGGAGTCATTATCAAGACAAAACAAGCACAGATAGTAACAGAGCTTAAAAACATTACATATTTTGACAACAACTTTCAGAGTCCCTGAGCCAACATAGCCACCATTTCCATGCTTTGGCATGTAGGACAGGATATAAATATTTCAACAAATACTAAATAAACCTTTTTTTTTGGGGGGGGGATTACTTTTGAAAATCAGCCCCTGTGCAAGTGACCTAGACAGCCACTTACAGACATTAGACCATTAAGCACATTGGATGGTAACCTAGTAATCTGCACAACATTGGTTGCACTATGAAGTGTGAAATACAAAGTTAACATAACTAAAAAATGGAACCCCAAATATATCTCTTTCTTTGTTGGTTTTATACAGAATTAGGCAAATTGTAGCCCATGGGCTGAATACAACCCCTTAAACATGTGTTTGTGACCTCTGAAGCCATCTGAATCACAACTCCCCATTTAAAAATCTGATGTGCTTTTAGGGCACTTTTTGCTCCCCCCCCCCCCAAACCATACAGAAAGCCTCCAGGTGCATGAAAACATGTAAAAATAATCACATCCCATAAATACCACAAAACTCCAGACTATCCCCCCAAGTTGTTCTCCTCTACAGTCCCTCTCAAAATGGTGAGAAGATGTCGCTTCACTTCTTATCACCATTTTGAGAGGGTTTGAACAGAAAACATTTGGGATGGTTTTCGGAGATGTGTAGCCCTCAGGGTGGTTTGGGAAGGAACTGGCCCTTGCTCCCATATGGTTGCCCACACCTGGCTTAAGGCATGCCATTCCCCACACAGGTAACTTACCTTGACAGGGTCTCCCACCCAAGAAATCCGTCTCTTGCTTTGCTTCTTTTTTCTTCCTTGCAACATCTTTTTGGGTGAGGGAACTTCAGGAATATTGTCATCCACTTCTTCATCCTCATCAGCTTCTTTCACAGCCAAGTTGGGACACCTATAACCAAATCAGAAAGTTATAAAATTTCCCCCCACTTCACCCCACCCACATATACAAGTTGCTAACGCTCTGCAATGTATCCGAAACCAAATTATACACCTAGTACTAATAAGACAAGATTGTACAAAGCAAGCAAGTTAATGGTTTTTTTTAATTTCATTTGTACAGCACTTTCCCAAGACTAGACCAACACCTATATCATCACTGCAAATGTTACAGGGAATCTCTATGGGGGCAACATCAAATCTCTTTCTTATATATTATCTGACTCTTATTTTTTTAAATTCATAATTGTTCAATTCTTATTATTCCTGAATGCACACAGCATCTTATACCAAGAGCCAATATTCTTCATCTTATCTAGGTAAGGCACATACAGAATCCAGTCTGGAGTCGAATCCCTGTGGTTCGCTGCTATTTTAATTATATCAGGGAGGGCTGCACACTGAGGATCTCTCTTAAAACAAAAATGTAACTTATAAGAGATGCGATATGCTGCAAATCAGTCTTTTTCGATCAGTTAAAGATAATCTGAGAAACTGACAGATGCCAACCAATAATGTTATCCCTGACTGTATTTCCAGGGTGGATAGAGAACATATAGCATCCCAAATGCTGTTAGATGGCAGGTCCCATCAGACACAGACAGACAGTGTTCAGAGTGGTGAGAGCTGATGGAAATTGTAGTCCAACAATCTGTGGAGGGTCACAGCAGTCTTTCCTTGTTCTATTAATAATTTCAAATATCAGTAATTTTAACATATTTGAGAGTATGTATGGAAATGTAAAACAGACACTCATTACTTTTATATGCTTGGGTACAGCCTTCCAGCGTGTAAGCTATTTTTGATACAAGAAAATGACTGCTTCTAGAAATAACATAAGGTCAAAATCATCTTGCCCAGGATTTGCTGGTCAGGCTTTCTTCAACCGTTTTTGTGTCAGTTTCCTGCAATGCCCCATTTAATTTTGCAACTTTCCTCTTTTACAAAACTGCTAATGCCTGTTGTCATTAGCAGCACACGAGCTACTATGTTCATAATCAGTTGATACCAAGAATCTGGTGAAACATAGGTTGAAATCTGTCTTTCAACATAGCTGGCTTCTCTTGGAATTAAGCACTGCAGACTCTCCCCACCACCTCTCTCCTCCCCAAGATAAACTATGTTAAAGCAAATCAATCCAGGAAAACAGGAAACCAATCTGAGATAACCCTGTTCATATGCTACCCAGCCCAAAGCTTCTCTGGATATCTTCCCTTTGCTGACTAAGGTGTCAGAGGGGCAGTTGACTCCCTTGCACCAAATCCCTTGCCTGGCCCATCAACACAATGTTCACAATTACCTTCTGTGTAAGCAGGCCTGCTTTGTCTTTCCACTGCCGCCAAATTTAATCATATCCTGGCAAGCTCTGCATTTGCCACACTCTGGCTGCTGGCAAACCTGGAAAGGAAAGTAGAAGGAAAGAAGAACAAGGAACTGAGTCAACAGAAGGATGTCCAACAGGTGCCATATGAGACTTCAAACAGGGCTAGTTCACAAGGAAAGTGGGACACCTAAAACAGAAAACAGCAGTCCAATAAAGGAAGGGGAAAATCAACTAAAAATTAAGAACTCAAACTTTTGGCAGGCCCAGAGGTCAACCTTTTGCTTCACATCCTAGCTGACTGTAATCCCTTAGCCCTAACAATTAGCAACAAATCACACTTCTGAATTTCCTAGTTTGCTACTGCCACTATGCAGTTCAGACAGACCTGTTGTTGTTACTACTGTGTGCTTTCAAGTCCTTTTTGAATTACGGTGACCCTAAGTTGAACCTGTCATGGGGCTTTATGGGTAACATTTTTAAGAGGGTTACCCACTGCCTCCCTCTTGGGCTGACAGTTCATCCATGGCTGAGTAAGGATCCAAACCTTGGTCTCCTGAAGATCCAGGCCAACATTCAAATCATTACAGAACACTGGATCTCAGAGGGGCATGAGGAACACAAAGGTTGGTTGGGGAGCAGTGTGTGGGTCACAGGGCAAATGTTGCCCACCCTGCACTATGGAGAGATTAACTGGGGGGAAATTATTTGTAAAAGCATTTGTTCATTATGTTTAGACTGGCTAATGTTTCTTATGGCAGTTTTACAAATACATAAAAACATTAGACATGGAAACAAAATGAACCCAGAAGCAAAGGGTAAAAGTACATACACACAGAAAGAAAAAAGTTCAGCAAAATAACAAAAATAGTCCTTTTAGAAGGTCTAACATGTTCCTTTACTAAATACAGCCTAAGAATTCTCTTAGGGCTCATTTTCCATATTGTTCTACTGCAAACATCTCTTTAAAAAAACAACAATCAAACACTGAAACTTTGTTTTTCCCTCTTGGAGAAGAAAATCTACCTCTACATCCTTTTTGACAGGTAAAACACTCATATTTTTTACCAACCGTGTTTATAAATTTGCAAGGAAACACGAAGACTGAGGGGCTCTCCTTTGTTTCCCATGCTGTGATGGAAAAACAGGTTTTGAGGAACAAAGACCAAGGGAGGAGTTCATAATCTGGATCTCTTCCTGCTTGCCTTGCTTTCAATAAATGGAATCTGTTACAAAAATCCTACAAGGGATTATCCTTCATTTGCCTTCTGCGTTCTGCAGCAGAAAAGCTGAGTGCTTGCAGAATCTGGGAATGTTTTCAGCAACAAGTGGTGTGGTAGTAAAAATAAATTACCTTGGGCAAGTCACACTTTCTCAGCCTCAGGGGAAGCCAATGGCAAACCTCCACTGAACAAATCTTACCAAGAAAACCCTCATGATAGGCTCACTTTAGGGTCGCCACAAGTTGGAAGCAATTTGAAGGCACAGAACAACAACAAAATTAAAAGGGAATCCATAAAGCAGGGAGAAGATGTGTGATGAAGAAGCCATGGAAGACCCTGAAGTTTCTTATCCTCAATCTTGGGGCCAACTATTTAAGTACACCAGCCCACCAATACTGCAAGAAAAAGAGGGCTTAGGCCAGCAATACAGCCCCACGGTAGTTACCTCACAGACACCACACCTCCTGCGCTTTGTAGCGTTCTCCTTGTCTTCCTCCTTTTCGGTCTTCTCTATTTGCTCAGAGAAGAAAGTGTCAAAGATCAAATACACCAGCTTGGTGGTGGTGGCCTTGGTGGGGCCTTTGTCCTTGTCGATCTTAGTAGGGTGTCTAATGGCCTGCCTTCTTGCTGCTCGCCTGGAAGGAGAAAATTGATGTGAGAAAATACACGCTTGCTGGACCTTGCTTGGATAAAAGAAAACTGGGACAATACAAGTTATCACTTTTTTTGTCTCAAAGGACCTATAGCAACCTTCCTCAAGCAGATATTGGCATTCCCAGTTTTGGACTTCAATTCCCATCAGCCTCATTCATTATTTTGGATAGCCAGGAATGATGGAACAACAGTCCAAAACATCTAAGCATCCCACACTGGGCTACAGTATTTCATCTTCATCTTAACAATGGAAAAGGAGTTCACTCAAGTGTCTCTTCATGCAGCTGATCTATGAGGAAGGCTCCCCCTCAATGGTCAAATTCATACTTTGGATGCAAGTGGTGCTCCAGAGTCAAACAGCTGGAAAACTATCCCACCTACAACCCTGGAGAGTTAGAGGGACCAGTGGCTAGGCACAATATAAATCAGCTTCCTTTGTTCCAAAGCCTTTACCATAGGTTATAATGCACATTGAGGGGTCAAATCATATGGCTCTGCTGCTTCAAAGTATGGAAGCAGGAGGATGCTAGGACTGAATGCCCTCTGCCATCCAAAAATAGTAATTACACCCAACTGACTACTGCTTTGCTCTCTAGTTTAGAATTTCCAGGGATGTGAACTGTGCACTCTACCATATTAAAGACAGTGTGGCTCATAGGATTCCAAGCTATCGCTGAAAAAAACATCCCAGAAATCTCTAGTGGGCAGGATTAAGGTAGCAATGGTGGGTGGTGATGTAGAAACAGATAGGTATGACCACCCAAACCTTCCAGTTGCTCACTGTTAAACTGAAGGTCATAGTCCATATAAAAGAGCATCCCATCATATCAGTTGTTGTCAAATGCTAAAGATCTATAGCTTGCACTCATGCAACTGTTCCCTCTAAGGAACTACGTCTTAACTAATAGTTAAGACTAGGTAGGTTAACAGAGAAAATCAAGAGATTTCTGGGACAAGGGCTGCTTCCATTTAATTGGAGATTAAATGCTGTCTACATCAGGGCTGTGCAATGGTAGTGAAGTCTGAGGTCAGGTTTTCTCCCATGGGGACCATGTTGGGGCCACATGACCTGCCAAAAAACAAGCAGGAAGCATCAGAAAGAAGTCCACTTCTATTGTTTTAAAAATTATATTTTTAACATGTTAAGTAATGCCTTGGAACGGTAACTTATTTAAAAGGTGACCTGCTGCTCCTGGAGGTTTCCAGGGGAAGAAACTCAGTTTTTTGGCTACAAAAAGAGCAATCCAAGGAGTCTGGAGGGGCCTGGAGGGGCTGCTTGAAGCCCCAGAGCTACACTTTGTCCACCTAATAGCTGTGTAGGGAACTCATTAAACCCCTGTTTCCCATATAGGCTGAAGCTCGGTTTGGACTCTTCCTGCTTTATCACATCAATGTAGCGACTCTTGGAATCTATGAGCCACATTGGAGTATATGCTCTTTCCTAAAAAAAAAAAAACTTTCATTATAAAACAGCACAAGCTTCTAGTGCTTGTAACTGTGTGGGACATATTCCAATGTTTAATGAAATTTCAAAAGTCACTCAGGTGGTTAAACAAGACCCTTTAGTAGAGCACCAGTGCTATATAACTCCCACCTGCAACTGACAGCGGCAGAGGAACTATGAAAATAAACAACATAAAATAAACTGCACACATCTGCACAGATCATACAAATTGCAAAATTCTGCATCTTGAGACCAACATTTGTGTTTCTAGGTTGTTGTTTAAAGCTCAACTGTATTTGATCCTTTCCTAGGCAAGGCCAATTTCCAGTATAAGAGACTGCTCATTTGTCGTGAGACAGTTATTTATGGATGCACTCCGTCCGGCTGTCCCTCCTTGCAGCCTTGGTGTACCTTTTCCCCAAAGTGACGCCAGCCAGCTTAATCAGGTCTCTCATGCAGGGTGTGATCAGAACAGGAGGCTCGTCGCTGTCTCCTGCCTCATCATAGCTTTCAACTTGCTCCACCACAAACTGGGCGTGCCGCAGGAGAGAATCCTCAGTGAAGCGGTTGAAGTTTAATCCAGCAGGAGGAACGGTCGTCTGGAGAGGATTACAGGATGTAACAGTTCTCTTACTTCAAAACTGACAGCTTGAGAGAAAGAGTTTAGAACAAGAACAAAAGATCCTGCAACACTGATTTCATCCATTTTTTCAGTTGTCTGTTGTTCAAAGATGGTTGTTCAATCATTCTGAAAGGTGGTCTGGTTCAGGGTCTGCAGCATAGATGAGGAACATTTGGGGCCTTCAGATGTTTTTGCATTTACAGCTCTCACAAGTCTGTTACTCCTGGCCATACTAGATGGGCTGATGTGAGTGGTAGGCCAAAGCATTTAGAAGTTCCCCTTTCCTGAACTACAGAATCTGACCTGAACTGAAAAAAATCAGATTTAAATCTCAGTTCAGCCATGGAGCTCATAGGAAGAGCCTCTCACTTTAACCTATTTGATCAGATTATTCTTAAGGATATAAAGAACAATCAAGTCAAATAGGTTAAAGTGAGATGGAAAAGATACACACTGCCTCTAGTTTCTTCAAGGAAATGTCTCTAACGTTTTTTCTTCGTTATCTTGAAGTAACTGGAGTTAATTTAATTACAAAAGAGTAATGCAGAAGATATTTACAGGACAAACCTATACACATCTACTGAAAAGTTACTGCCGCTGAGTTCAGGTGTTTTAAATTATCTATTCAAACAATTCAGACCTTTATTAGATATTATTTTTACTGGGATTCCTGCAAATATTTTAACCTTGACAGCTTGATAGCACAGTAGTTCATTTTTTTCCCCATTTTTTAAAAAGGGAAAGCACTCAGAATTAAGATATTGAGGCTGCAGTTTTATACATGCAGGTTGGGTCTTCCTTATCTGAAATGCTTAGGACCAGAACTATTTTCAATTTTTTAAAATTCTGGAATACCTGTATTTGCATATACTTACATAATGAGGTATCTTGGAGATGGGACCCAAGTCTAAACACATCATTCATGTATGTTTCATACACACCTTATGCACATAGCTTGAATGCAAGTCTATATAATAATTTAAATAATTGTGTGCATGAAACAAAGTTTGTGCTCAGTGAACCATCAGAAAGCAAAAGTGTCACTATCTCAGCCACTCGTTAAAAGTGTTTTGGTTTTTGGAATATTTCAGATTTTGGAATTCCTGATATGGGAGACTTAACCTGTACTTACCTGGAAGTAAGTCCTGTTGAATTCAATAAAATTTACTAAGTAGACATGCACGGTTAATTTACCACTCCAAAATAACTGTGTATTTTTAATACAGAAATTTATTATTACTAGTTGAGTTGCAAGGAGACTGAGGAAGCCTGATTTACAATTTTGAAATTTTCTAGTTTCATTGGTATCTTTTCCATTATGATCCTAATTTATCTTATGAAAATGAGCTTTTAGAAACAGTAAAATTTCTATGAAAAAATATGACAGTGGAAAACTTTCAGTTCCACGTTCCTGGTACCCACGTTGTGTATAACATCCTAGAGAGTTGAAGTCAAAACATCTGATATTTTTTTCAGCAGAAATACTAGGAATGGAACCTGGGATATTATATGTATATACAAAGCACACTTTCTACCACTGAGTTATGTGACTTCTCTGGGGTAGAAATGGGGAATAAAGACATTTGACCTTTCTATCCCCATCCAAACCAGAATTTTCCCTTTCAGAAAGGGACAGCCTAAGAAATCAAGTATCTTTCACAACATCTCAGGATTACAACACACCCTTTTAGAACCTTATTCAGAACCACAGCTATATTAAGGCTTGGCTGGCTAGATTCCCTGTCTAATGTACAGACTGTTTCCCTGCTCTGTCCCAACTAACCTCTATCTTGTTCAGCAAGTCCTCATAGCTGACATCAGGATTGTTTTGCAAGAATTCAACAACGATTTTGCTCATGTAGATCTTTTCCTGCATCAGGGCAAAGATGGCAGCATATTCCTCACTCGGTTCCATCAGGATGTAATCCGCAAAAGCTGGAATTCAATGCAAAGCCATATCCTGGTGAATGTGACTCAGGTACAAAAATATAGCCATGAACCAGAGCTTAGAAATATAATTTATTTTGATTACAGCTCCCAGTAACCTCTGCTAAGCATGGCCAGTGGACACTATGAGTTGTAGCCCAGAAAATTAACCTTTCCAAGTTCTGCCATGAACCGATGGACAATTAAGCAATTTAAAAATGGTCCACCTACAAACACAAGAACTGGTTTCAAGAATCAAACCAAAATGCTCATCTAGCCCAGCCCTCCATTTCCAACAGGGCTTCTCTGTATTCCTCATCCCTCCCTAAAAGCTTAAGAGCCAGGCAAGAAAGCAATAAAGAAAGAGTAAGATAGTAAGAATAAAAGAAACAGTGAGAGAGCACAAGTTTGCACATGAAGTGGAGGAGAATAGAAATTCTCCTTGTCTGTTTTCTGACCATAGCATTTGCCTCTCTGGGACTAATTTAAAAGTGAATAATAAAGAATTTTTTGAATATGCCAGACAAAATGCTGAAGGTAGAATAGTCAGATTCTGGTATCCTGCTTACCAGCCTCTTGCAAGCAAATCCACACAGACTTCTCAATTCTGGCGTGATAATGTTCTAGGAAACTGCTACAGAAGCACTAGCATGCAAGAAGCACTGCTTAAGTAAAAGCCTTCTACCAACAGCTCCCATGTAGCAGCTGTTGCAAGAATAAGCATGAAGGATTTAATGCTCAGAGGGCCACAATGCACAGGAATCCTCTCTTGCGTATTAGCACCGAAAACAAGTGGTTGCTGAAATTCAGCACTTTCAACAGTCAAGCTGCCTTAACTCAGGACTGTGGCTTTTTGTACTCTGTTCAGCTGTTCAGTACACAGTTGGTACACTCAACATTTTAAAAAATGTATCGGCAACTGTAAAGGCTGGAATTTTTTAGCTAACCCAACAGAAAAAGGTGAAGACACAAACATGCTTTGAAAGCTTGGGTAGCAATAGAGGCGGTAGACCACCTCTTCCCAATCCCCCTCACGCCCTCCGGTCCTCTGGGAGGAACTTGTTGCAGCCTCAAAAATCAAGGCTTGTGGCGACCTACCGGAGGGCTTTTTCTGCTGTCGCCCCCAGGCTCTGGAACAACCTGCTGGACGAGATCCGTCAATTAACATCTTTGGACAGCTTCAAAAAGGCTGTCAAGACGGATCTCTTCAGGCAGGCCTTTCCAGACTAAAATATCCCAGCCTCAGGATCTCCCCGCTCCTCAGTAATGTCTCCAAAGCCCCCTTTTTTTTTCTTTAGAACTGAAGTTGCAGTGGTTTATCAGTTGGTATTATTTTGTTTAATTTATTGTTGTTTTAACTAGTTATTGTGGTTTTAATGCAGTTTAATAACTTTTTAAGGGGGGAGGGAAATATATTGTTTTTATGCTGTATGTTATTTTAATGTTGTAAACCGCCCGGATTGGTTCGCCACAGGGTAGTATGTAAATAAAATTTATTATTATTATTATTATTATTATTATTAGCAGTGACATAAATTTTTTTATTGGTAACATGGTTGTCTGTACTTTTATACAGTGCTTTTTAAATAGATATCTGGGCTGTTTCGCTATTTTTTAAAAGATAGCGTTGATGTGTTGTTGTTTTTTAAAAAACTAAGAGTCCTCTATTGCTCAATTGTTTTCTCTTACTTAATAATGCATTTTTGAATGCACTCTCGATTCCACAACCATGAAAGGTAATTTACATGAAATCCATAAAAACAAAAATGTAATGAAGATCAGAAACAAAAGTATATTTATTTTACACCCCAGAAGTTGTTAAAAAAAATCTGAGAGGATACTTTATTCTGCCCAGCATGCAATTATTTATTATTTATTTATAGTATTTATACCCCGCTCTTCAGCCAAAAGGCTATCAGAGCAGCTTACATTTTTTAAAATTAGACTTTACCCAGAATAATGGTTTTGATAGTGAAGAAAAGGCTGATTAGGCTAAACTCAGTTATATCCACCTAAAAAGAAGTTGGCTGGCATCCCACTACATCTCTCCCCTTCTCCCTGACAATATTTTGAGTGCATCATGTGAGGAAACAAACTTGGACAACCCAGCAGTTCCATTACTACTCCACGAAGGGTTTACTTAGTGGCTGCCTGCAAGCTCTGGAATTCTTTTTCTAGGAAGGCTAGACCAGTATCATTACTACAATACTTCCTGTAGGCAGATTTTTTAAAAAATTATTTTATTTCAGAAGCCTTTAAGAAATGACTTCTAATGATGAAAGGGGCCTTTAATAGTGTCCTATGTTATCTATATATTTTTCTTAAATGGACATGCTTTTACTTGCTTTTAATACTATTAAGAGTTTAATTTAATTATTTGTTAACATTTTTATGATGTGTATTTTTAGCTATGCCTGGTTTGACGTTTGCAAGGCAAGGGCTGGGAGAAATGTGGGATATGAAGAAAATACAACTGGCTTTCCCATCGTGACAATTACTGCTAATGGTGTCTGAAAAATGTTCTTAGGAGCTTACCTGTAGTGAAGCCAATCAAAGCTTTCTCTCCTCCGTCAAAACCAGTTATCCACCAAGCATTGATGGGACCCATCTTGCGAGCTCGGACACCACCTTAATCAGTAATAGGAACAGAGAGAAGATTTAAACATATCTATGCATTCCTAGATAAGCATCAGCAAGTATTCATAGTTGGAATTTGCTTAACTGGCCACAGCAGAGGCAGATGCTCTGCTCTGTCCAGCCTGCAGAACAGCACAACCATCCTTGAAGATCTTCCCTTCCCCTGTAAGCATGAAAACTTACGGACTACACAGGAACTTCCCTCTTTCCCCACCAATCCGAAAAAGCCAATCCTGACTTGAGCAGGAGCTCTATCAACTGGTATGTTTTTGTCTTGTTTTTGGAAGCTTGGCATATTCTGTTTCTTGTTTAAGACAAAACTCTGGAATTCTTGGCCTAAAGAAACACGGTACTTCCCCAATGTAGAAGGAGCTATCAGCTCTTTGTGAAGCAAAGGCAAGCATAACATTAGTATTCCTTTAGCTTTTCTCTTTGGAATAAAGGGTACACTAATTCCTGAGCTATTTCTTACATTACTTGTTATTGGATAACAGGTTTCTTAATGGGAAAGGCCCAGTTTGAAATCAAGACCATGACAAGCTGACACAACAGGGGAATAATAAAGGTGAGGGGAATGAGGGCCCAATAATAATCTCCTCCCTCTATGAAATTTCCCTTTAGTTTCCAAATTTCTACCACTGCAGATAGTGAGACCTAACTAGATTCTTTAATTAGTTATGTTCACATTCCCTGGGTAACCATGCCTGGCCCCCTTTTTTGGACACCTAAATTCTGTTTCTAAATGGTCAACTGAAGTTGGAAATTATTGCAATGCTAGAAATTTGACAACTGAAGAAAAATTCATTGGTGGGACAGAATTCTTATTTGAGGTGGCAACATCCTTATTCCCCCCCCCCCACCCGCACCCCCCTTGCTACACCCTTTGGACACAAACAGATATAAATTCAATACTAGGACCATTTGGCATTCATTTTTGCACTGATGGTGAACACTACAGTAAGATAAACACTTCCCAATACAGCTGAAGATCAGAAAACCAATGCCTAAAGAACTCCATCTGTTAACTTCAGCCATCTGGAAGTACAAGAGTGAACAGCCAGCAAATTAGTTTACTTGTCAACGTGTTGCAAGCCTAGGCAACTAGCTTGCAACACAGACTGCCAGAAGAACCACCAGACAGCAGTATGCAATTCAAATTTCCTGGGAGCTGAAACAAGGATGTCCTAGAGTAAGTTCATACTCACCATCCAGGCAAGGGTTATCATCATAGATTGGCTTCACGGCACCACTGAAGTACAGTTCAATATTCCTTTCTATGAGACCGGTATCAAATGGACACAGATGGCCTTTTCGGTCATAGACGCTGTACAGAAAAATAGACAGTTGTAGGGTCTTTGATATTTGAGTCTAACACACAGTTCCAGCCTTCCATTCATGCAGACAAAGTTGTTCACACACTATAAGCCAGCTATAATGAAGCTGAATCCAGATAAAACGAAGTACTTTGGGTGGGAAAATTTCATAATCAGGATAGGAGATTTCAGCTGCTATTTAGCAGGGTTGCACTCAGTCTGAAGGAAACCCCTCTGAATTCATGGTTGACTATGGAAATACAAATAGTGGCAGAAGCAAGGGTATTCTTTACCAGTTTTTGTTGGCACATTTACTATAGTTAGATCTACGGCTTCTTGGAATGACAAATCCCATTGTGTCCACTTCGTTTTGGCTGTGATGGGGTCCTTCCCAGACATGGTAGTCTGAAAACCACCTAAATGGCACATGATTCTCACCCCTACATTAAGTCAAGAAATTAATAAAATGTACGGCAATCAGGTATCTGTGCCTTTGTTGGCATTGAGAGGAGGGGACAAAGGAAAGTACTGATAAAGACAGGTTGCTTACCTGTAACTGTAGTTCTTTGAGTGGTCATCTGTGAATTCCTACAAATGGGTTATTCTGACCCTGTGCAGATACCTTCACAACCTTCTGGAATTGCTAGGAAAAACTTTTTGGTGATAGCCCTGCTTATCTGTATATATTCCCCTAGTGTTCCTGCTCTTTCTCCAGTTCCATAAAGATGCTGCATAACAGCATAAGAGAGGAACAAGAGCAGGACACGACTCTGTGGGGAGAATGGGTGGGATTGTGGGAATTCACAGATAACCATTCAAAGAACTACAGTTACAGGTAAGCAACCTGTCCTTCTTCGTGGTCTCTGTGAATGCACACAAATGGGTTAGACTGATAAGATTTGATCAATGTAGGAGGAAGTGTCATAATACCAAGTGAATATCAATAACGAGTGTTTATTAACAATAAAGACATGGAAACAATAGTGGTGTTTGAGTCATGTGTTAGAACTAACAGATAGCAAAATTCAGTTTACCAATCCTCAATGTACTCCAGAAAGCCACACTGCCCTGCCAAAAGCTGCATACCATCTTGCTCTGATGGCCAATCTATAGTGGGAGATGAAAGTTAGTGGCTGAGACAAGACAGCAGCTTTGCAGACATCCTCCAAAGGTATGCCACTGAGAAAAATGAAGGATGTGACTACTGCCCTGGTGAAGTCGGCTCAAATTCAAGCGGTGTGTGTGTGTGTTTTCTTAGAATGTTCATAGCAGAGATGAATGGTGGCAGTTACCCACTTTGAGAAGCACTGAGTGGTTACAGGAATCCCAACTTCAAGTTCAAGTAACAAACAAAGTCTCTGAGACCATGTTGAATTTGAAGTCCTGTTCAGATAGAATGCGAGCGTTCATCGAACATAAAGGGCATAGAGGCGGCATTTGGTATCGATAGACAGGTTCAGATCCAGAGTTGGTAACACAATGTCCTGGCTCATATGGAAAGAAGAGACCACCTTAGGTAAAAGCATGATGTCAGGATGGAGTACTACTGTACCTTGTCCCTATGAAAGCTGAGGTAGTGCTGGTTGATACAGAGTGCACACAGCTCACTAGCATGATGAGCCGGAGTGATGCCTTTACTTGTAATCCGCTTTGATTCTGCAAGGAAAAGGCGCAATATAAATATATCGCATTATTATTATGACTGTGAGGAATGCTGTTTCCAGTAGAGCAATCGTAAGTCAGTCATGGCCATAGGTTCAAATGGCTTTCCAGATAAGCAGGTAAGAATGAATTCTAAGCTCCATGTGGGGGTAGGGATCGAGGAAAGTGGGTGGAGATTATTAAATCTTTTGAGAATTTTCTTGACCAGCATCTCTTTTAAAAAGGAAGGATGGTTGTCAAATTGGTAATGAGTGCAAATGGCAGCAAGGTAGCAATTCAGTGATGAGAGTGAGAGGTCAGAGTCTGCTAACGTAATGAGGAGTGCCAGTATGTGAGGTTCTCAAACCTGAGATGGGGAAGCCCTCTCTCAGTCAAGAAGGTCTTGGATATGCACCACTTAAGGTTGTAAGACTTTTGGATAGAACGTTTATGAGCTGCAAGGATGACCTCGTGGACAGTTTCTGGAAGGGAAGTTACGGACGAATCCGCCAAGCTATGAGGCAAAAGTTCCCGACATCCGCATATCGAACCTGGCCTTCGGGCTGGAATGGTAGGCAGAGATAACTCCTTCTGGACAGGTGAAGCAGTGGCACAAACCAAGCTTGTCTTGGCCACCACGAGTAATGAGGATGGCATTGGAATGGTTGATCCTCATTTTGGTGATAACCTTGGCGATCAATGAGAATGGAGGGAATAGAACATACAGTGCACCTGAGTCATATACGGGCGTGCCACAAGCGGGTTCCAGCATATGCTGGAAGCCGTGCCAGAAAAAAGCCTCCTACGCCCCAGAAGGTGTAATGGGGTACGCTGCGGGCACAAGCCCCATTACTTCTCTATGCACCAGTCCCAGATGCAAAGGACGAGGCTGAGTAGGGTTTGGGATCCAGTTCCCTCTCGCTTGTTGATGTAATACATGACCATGGTGTTGTATGTTAGCAACAAAACTGTGCAGTACTGAAGGGTGGACTCAAAGGATCTTAAGGCATCTTGAGGGCATTGATGTGGAGATGCTTTTCTTTGGGGGATCATTTCACTTTGACTGTGAGGTCATCTGTATAGGCTCCTCATCTCATCAGGGAAGCATCTGTAGTCAGTGTGAGCTCTAGTTGAGGTGGTAACAACGGCATTCCAACACAAACATCGGCAGGTGTTAGCCACCACTGCAAAGACTTGGCTATGGGTTTCGGTACCGTGAACCACTTTAGAAGACGGTCCCTCTGTGGATCAAAGACAGAGAGGAACCAAGCCTGGAACTGGAGCCTTGACCATGGGGTGATGTAGGTGGTTGATGCCATGTGTCTGAACGCTATTTGAGCTGTATGAGCAATAATTCTTCTGTGTAAGAGGCATACTTGGATTGGGGTTGGGGTAGCTGACGCCTGCCAACAAAGAAGAGGATTGGGATGGGTATCTTTGTCTCGGCCAGGAACGTATTGATTCCTAGTGTACTAGCATGGGAGGAGGTGCTTTGGTAGCAGACTTTGAGATGGACTTTGAGAGCTGAGCAGAGTGAGACGCCGAGGCTGGTATGACACCAAAGACCTGGCTGGGGAGGAGCGAGCATGGCGACGTAACTCCTGAATGAGGTGGTCATCGTTAATGTCTTGGCAGTCTAAGGGAACATAGTATAGACCTGTCTATTCATCAAAGATCAGATCAGAATAATCTAAAGATGCACCTTCTTCTTGGTACCAATGATTAGCCTCGTCAGTATGTTCATGGTACTCACAGTTGGTGTCGACATCCATGAAGCATTCTTGAGATTCAAGAGAAACCAACTAGTGGTCTCGAACCTGGAACAAATGAGGCATCAGCCATCTCTGGGGAATGGGAGGAGGCAGAGGAGAGGCGGGCAATTTGTCCTCTGAAGCAGACCCCACATCCACTTCAACATGGGACTGGGGATTTTGCTAGAGAAGTCTCAGAAGGGATAGGTACCTTCTGTTGTGATCCCTCAACTGCTGGGGGAGTCAATTTTAGAGTGCACTTCTGCTCATGGGATGAATCCGATGAGCGTTTCTTCCTTTTACATTCCCCAGCTTCGGTGTGGGAAGAGTCCCGGTGTTTTTTTGAGGAGTTGTGCTTATGTGGTGACCCTTCAGACTCTGTGTGCTTGCATTTTATAGAATGTTTCCCTTTAGCATCATGATCCTGGTCAAACTTAGATGCAACGGTTGTGACTACAGAGGTGTCAGAGCAGCCAGCTTTGGGTTTTTCTTAGAAGATTTAGGGTTTTTCTTAGAAGATTTAGAAAGCATTGAAATGGTAGCTTCAGGTTGCTGCACTTGGCGATAGAGAGCTGCCCAGAAGCAAGTCTCTCAATTTTTGCAAGCCTGCGGGGTGAAGGCTTTGCAATGAGATCAGGCGGACACGTTATGACCTCCCCCCAAACACAGGAGGTACTTTGAATACCATGGCCTGGTATTTTTCATTTGCATTGCACATACTTTTTGAAAGTGTAGCCATAGCTGAATCCAGTCTGACAAGAAAAGCCATGAAATGGTCCAAGTTCAATCCGAATTTATCAAGAACAAATGAATCTAGGCATAGTTCCTTCAAGCTGCTAGCACGGTGGACGAAAGGAAGTGGAGAAAGAGCGGGAATGCTGGGGTATATACACAAATGAGCGGGGCTACTGCCAAAAAATTTTCCCTAGCAATTCCAGAAGATTCCAATGCTATCTGAGCAGACATAGAATAGCCCATTTGTGTGCATTCACAGAGACCGCAAAGAAGCAGCAAGAGAGGACAAATTCAATGAGGTAGTAAAGCTGCTTGGGAAAACAGAGGAAAGACCTGTCTCCTCCTCCAGAATGCCCTTTGAGAATCTGGTCATGATGCAACAATGCAGCCTTGTACTTTCAGGCAAGGTCTGACTTCTCCAGTAGGATTTCTCCTGCCACTCAGAAGACCTCCATCTGCCACTGCTGGCACAAGCAGAGCCCAAGACTGAAGGCATTTCCTACATCTTTAAAGTCTCTCCTTATAGCAAGGAAGACACAAAAACTGCTCCTTTTGTGTTGTTATAAAGTTAAATCACCTCTCTTTCTCTAAAAACAGACACATTCATCCAGATACAGAACTACACACGGGCAAAGATCCCTATCTACAGTTATATACTTTTACATGTCACTAGGGTAGATCAAAGTTGGTATTTTTTCCAGCTCTTTTGAGTTCCAAATTTGGAAAAAAAAGTGGATACAAACAGTAGTAGTGGTAATAATAATAATAATAATAATAATAATATAACAACAACAATGCTCCCAGAATCCTCAGTCACTGCCATGCTAAATGGGGCATTTCAGGAAATGGAGAGGCAGGATCCTGACTTTCTCAAGCCCTACTGTACACAAACTGTCCAGCTAGCTTCAGTTCTGCAGTTGTACTGGGAGAGTTGTTCCACTGGATTGGTAGCATCAATTGGAACATAAAAAATGGATGGGCCTTGAGCAGGAGTGCTATTTGCCTACCTGCGCTTATCACTTTCCTCCTCTACCCTGCACACCTTGTCCTGTGCCCTGAGAGACCCAAATGAGCAGCTCCTTCATCCTGCTGCTACTTGCAGAATCCCATTTGGAGAGAGAGCAACACTGAGAAAGCCCCAGGCAATGCTTGCCTTCCAACAGTCACTCTTCCCGATTCCCTTCCAACCTGGGTTTACACGAAGTCTGCAGGAGGCCTCACCTGAAAAATGTCACTTTGTGTTGGGGCAGATCATCGTAACTCTCAAACCCATCTTCATTGGCATCAAAAATAGACAGACGTTCATCAGTCAGCATCTCTGGCTCATCTAGCTAGGAAGATAAAATATTTTGCCTTTATTCTGGAGGGACCTGCAACCACTGAGGCAGCATTCTATTCATTCAGTTGCAAAAGGTCCACTGACTTACTGCATCATCTGGATCCCCTTGAAAGAACTTGAGGTCAGGGTCATCCAAGTACTGTCGGCATTCAGCACACTTGGGAGGAGTGGTCTGGAAAGGAAAGACACAAGAGGGATATGTCACCCCAAGATATTGGTCAAGGACTGTGAACTGCACAAGAAATGTTCTGTTACAATGGAAAGCCTGTGCTAAAACACTTTTGATGGTATGCAATTATGTTTTAGCATGAATTGTAGCAGTTGCTAAACTATACAGAAAGAGGAAGGTTGTGCTTTTCTCAGCCCTTGTTACCTTTGTGTGAAAGGCTGGCAAAGTGCAGCCCCTTTCTAGCCACTACAACTCCAAGCATTCCTCACCACTCCTCAACCCCCAGGAAAACTAGTGGTGAGGAATGCTGGGAGCTGGCATCCACTTATAGCTGGAGGCTGTACTTTGTGCCCACCTCCCCCACTTTAATGCAGGAAACTCAAGAGGACTCAATTTACAAGGCTTTAGAAACTTCCCATTTACTGACATAATTATGCCAATGTCAGTTTATAATATGCTCTAATTAGTCACTTGCATTGAAAGATCCTACTCAGAGAGAACCAGTTGTTCTTTCTCAGAAAACAACCACCCTTTTATTAGGCAAGTTAAAACAGGCATCCAATGGACATTTGATGAGCAACAAAAGGATTTTAAAAAATGGATGATGTTTTTCCAACAAACCTTAAAATCCTCACTATTTAAATGCGTAGTTTGAAGGGTGGTGTTTTTTTATTTTACCTAGGGAATATTGTTCCAAATTTAATGGAGGAGCAAATCTGAAATCAGGAAAATCACCAAAGGACAAGACAGGATAATATCAGTCATTTTTGAACACTTTAAAAAGAATTTTTTTTTATTCCTTCAAGAGGTTTACAAAGAGTCTAAAAACAACCTGTTGTTCAAATGCATGACTCAGCTAACTTCAGGAGTCAAAAAGGTAGCTACCCAAAAGCTTGCTGTATGACATTGTAACTGAATGCAAGTACTTGTATAATGACAGTATAACCTCGTCTTCACTATAAAGCATTTCTCAGGCAACTCATGAAGTTAATCATATCAAAAACAAAATATTTTAAAATAAATTTGCATAGAATATTTTTACCTATTTAAACAAAGGAGGGTTTTAGAATACATAACAAGAAAGTGCTTGAGAAAACAGTTTTGATAAACAAAGATTAATTGTGACTTCTGAATAACCAAGGGTCATGTTGCCTCAGGCAACAGATGCCAGCAGGGCAGCAGTGTTCCACATTGTTGGAGGGCAGTGGTACATGTGCTGCTCTGGGCTCCCTGAACTAGCCTGATGCCTCTGGGGTGGCAACAGATACTATTCACGTGTGAAAGATTCAACTGACAGCCTAGCTGGCTTTAGTATGTCAGATGGAGAGGAACACCATTTTGTCCTTTGCCTCAGATCATAAAATGATTTTGGCTCAGCTATATGGACTGTTGCAATCTAGCCAAAATGGACATCTGACAGGTTTTTCCAAACAACACTGATGTCTGCTGTACCTGCACAAATAGGTGCTTGTCTGCTAAATTTGTGCTGCTAAACCATTTGCTCACACCAATCCAGTTCTTAAACTCAATTTCATTTCACTCATCATGGCTTATAGAGCTCTTCAAATACAGAAGCTGCTTAGCTACATTTCTCAATCATCTTCAAAAACTACCCTGTAAGGTACACCATCATTAAAGTGGGTCCTTGGCATCTGCTGGGGTTTTGTTCCAGGAAAATCCATGGATAAATACAATGGACAATAAAATGGTGTCCCTTTCATAAAATGGCAAAATCAAGGTTTGCTTTTCAGAATTTATATATTTTTGAATATCTTCAAGCTGTGGATGCTTGAATCCATGGATTAAAAAAAAACGTGGATATGTAGGGTTGACTGTACTCTGTTTTTAAAGACAGAAAACAGAGGCCAAGGAAAATTAGGGCCAGCCGTTAGAGAGCCATCTGAACTGCTTTCTCTGCACTTTCAATTTTTACACTTATGCTTGTACTGCAGTATCTAGAAGCAGAGAACAGATGTTTTTTCGACTCCTTATACTGCTTATCAACCATCAGGGAAGAGGGTTGCACCAGAAATGCTACAGTTCTAGACAGATTTTCCAAATACAAATCAAAACAAAAATACACAAATGTCCACTTACTTTAACAGGTGGCACTGTTTTAATCTGAGTTGCTTCTTCCTTTATCTCAGACCTAGAAAAAACAAAATAAAACCATACAAAACTCAAAAATAAACAACTTGTCCAACAGTAAAATAAGTTGAACATAAGCTGTTGCAAGAACATTATTAAGCTACTGGATACACAGATTCTGTAAATTTTAATCCTTTAATTCTGATACGCAACTGTAAAGTAGAAAACAACTGTGATACTACTGTAGGTGTTTTTCATCTATATCCACAAGACACACTGAGGACTCTTGTAGCCAAAAGGAAAGTTATAATTCTTCTAAATAAATAATACACACCTACACACATAGTGCTTTGCACTTTCATGTACAAAGCAGCTTTCATGTTGAAAGGAACAATCTTGTACAGGAAGGCAGATTTGTAGCCATTTTATGTCCTCCAAAGTGGGACAGCTACTGACTGTTCCAATTCAATGTCTCTTATGTTATCCCATCAATGCTAGGCATCTAGATATTTACCACTAAATGTTTAATCAAAGTAAACACATCTTAAAAGACTATCAGCTTTTCTGGGCTGTGAAAACTGCAATGTTCTCCAACTGTTTATTAGGGTTAAGAAACCAGGGCTACACAATTCATGTGAATTGGCCCCTTGCTTTCTTTTTTCCAAGCCAACACTAGTATGTGCTCCTATCTACCAAAAAACTGAAGCGAATCCTGGTTCACTCTTTGCTCAAACAAGGCCATCCAAGTTAAAGAGAACAAATAAATTGGCTTCATTTCCACTCCCTTGCCCTGTTGTTACAAAAGAATAAAGAACAGCACTGTTCCCAAATACTATCAAAGACTTTCTGCATTTTTTCCTATAGGCAGTAGTAGTGTCATTACTTTTACCAAGAAATATCCTATATTTTAACACACAATCAGATAAGCTCATCTTCATTATGTCCCTCTCTCTGATAAATTGCAATTGATATTATTGAATTTATTGGGGCTGGTTAGAAAAATAAATGGCTATAGAGTGGCTTGGTGCAAAGGAGAACAAAGCTGCTGTACCTGTTCAGGCCTTATGTATGCTTCTCAAAGAGGAGAAAACCTCAAAATAAGTTCATGCTTTTGTACACAGCTACAAACTTATTTATTCTTTGCTAGGAAAATGAACAAGGAGGAATGTTCCCAGTCATCAAGTTTCCAGCTAACAATGCTTACCCTTCTTTAGTTTCCATTTTGATTCTTTTCTCATCTTGTTCCTGGAAAGGGAAAAACAGTGTTGAGAAGCCTCCAACCTTTTCTTCCTTTAAGAAGGTGAAAATTTGATTCTCATGAATGCAAGGTATGCATCCTCCAGGATGAAGACATCAGTCCACCAGGGGTAATACAGAAACACTAAAGCCATAGTTGTTTTGCCATACACATCACCTAAAAGTATTCTAAGTTTTGCATCCATATTTCAAACATTTTGGGGGAGGGGGAGGAAAGAAAAAAGAAAAATATTGTAAAGCATTCAACATTCACATGGTCTTACATGCATACCTTCTCTCCAAGTTGTTCCTCCTCCTCTTCCTCCTCGTTTTCTACATTCGTTTCTTCTTTTGGCTCTCCATTCACTTCTTCAGATTTGCGTTTATTGGACCTATTGTGATCAACCATAATATGGGCTTTTTAGAGAAAGTTACTGTAATTCAGAAGTGATTAATTCTACTTAAGAGTGTGTGTGTGTGGGGGGGGGGGAGCTAAACAACTCTTATATCCTATACAGACTGTCGTGGGGTCGTAGTGTTTGCACGCCACATGCCAAACCACATGGCAGGGGGCACCATGAGGCTCCATTTAAAGTGCTGCGCCAAAGGAGTGCTGAAAAGCCATGGCGGCAGCAGCTAGGGTGCCCTTTTTGTGACGCAAAAAGGAGCCGCTTTGTGCGGCTTCTTTTTGCGCCACGGAAAGGTCAGATCAGGGACGTAATGTGTAATTGTTGTGGCCCCAATCCGGCAAGGAAAGGGGCAGCACAGAGCCGCCCCTTAGGGGCGGTCTGTTGAGTCCCCTAATGAGTTCAATTGTGCAAAGCATGTTTAGTGTAAACAGCATGCAATGGATAGCCATAGATGTGCAGACATTCAATTTGAACCCCCTTTTTTTCACATGATTTTACTGTCACGACTAATCCAAAATCCAGCTCTGATAACATGACTTACAAGGTAAATTGCGGGACACAACAAGGGCTTTGATCAGAGCTTAGAAGTTACTTTCTGGACTGCAACTCCCAACCCCCATCCCAACCTTTTATCTCAATTCTTCATGCTTTGGGGGGACCATGCACTTATGACAACAAACCATCTCAGAAGCTCCTGGGAAAGTCAAGCTTGCTGAACTTTTGTCACTGTTTCTTGACCCACGAAAGCTTGCTGTTCTTTGTCAAAATCTTATAACCTGCTCCTTCCTAGTCAGGAGTCTATAACCCCACACTTGTCATACATACATAAACCCACACACCATTGTCTGCCCAGTGCTCACCACTAACCACCTCACTGGAACTGTAAATGTGGCAATCACAGCAAAAAGAAGAAAAGGCAGGCAAATGAGATAGTCAATATGACACAGAAGCAGCAATGAAAACATACCATTCCTCCCTGCCCCAAAAGGCAATCAGTGTTACACACTACCCTACTCACCCTTTGGAAAACATAGTCAAAATGGTAGGTTGCTTGCCAGAACTACGGGTGATCCTTGAGCTGCTTGGGGTTTCTGTACATTAATAAAAAATATAAAACAAAACAAAAACAACACACACAGTTGCAGATGCCAACATGCACTATTACTGCAGTTTTCAAGTGCTCATGTCAGATTACACTATTACTGTACTGGACTATTACTGCAGCTCATGTCAGATTACACTCCCCATCAACATCACTATCATCATGTCTAAATCAGAGCAACCTTCCATCATCAAACACACTACCTTAATCTCAAATTGACTGGAAGGACAAACTTCCTCACACTTATACCAGGGTGGGAATCAGGTACACCTCCTGATGTTGTTTAAGTGTTAAGTCCCTTAAGCAGTGACCAGCACAGCCAATGGCAAGGAATGCTAGGAGCTACAGTCCCACAGTACCTGGGGGGTCATGTGATTCCCAATATCCCACCAAACTCAGGAGTTTGCTCTCACTGCCTAAAGAGCCATGTCCCTCATTTTGCTACAGCCACCTTGAAATGAAGAACAGGGATTGGATACAAGGACTGGAGTGAATTGAGGCTGAGTGGAAACACAAATACAAACCAAGCACTTACCTAGTTCCCAAGCAGAACTTGGTAAAGTTATTTCCTGGGATGAGACCTTCTAGAATCACTTCCATCACAAGTCAAGCCCCTCCACGGCCACTAGTTATGCCTGGGGTGTGTGTGATTCTGTGAGGTGTCATTCAATAATGTTAACTTTGCAAGCTCTGGTTCAGAGTATGACACTTAGCTCTTGCACAAATGAGCTATGTAATGTATAGCAACACATCTAAACCTCATAGCTTACTCCACAATCCAGATTTATGATTTGATGCTTCATAATAAGGAGACTGTGAAGCCAGCACTCAGTAACAGAAATGAGATAGAAAATGAGATGATGCAACCTGTCAGTACTGCTGGTTCTGAAATTTTTGCTTGGCTAATGCACTGCAGAAAGGGGCCAAAAACAAAAACAAAAAACAAAAAAAATTTCCCCATCCTGCTGTGCATGTGGTTTCATGCAGCACTGACCCCATTTCCCCCTATCTCTCATGATGGAGGAGGGAGGGCTCCAGAGTTGAGACTGACATATTTCTCCAATTCAGTGCCCTCCTGATGTGTGGTAGACTGCAATTCCCACCTTCCCTCACAAGTGGTCACTGACCTGCTGATTGGACAATGGCAATTGTAGTCTAATACATATGAAGGGCATCGGGTTACAGAAGTCCAGAAGTTATTATTCCACAATACAGTGGGCACTTAGTAACTGTTGAGGTTTGGTTCCATGATGCCCTGTTGATACTACAATCTGTGGATGCTCAATTCCCATTAATTGCAATGGCATAGTAAAATGGTGCCCCTTATATAGAATGGTAAAATCAAGGTTTGCTTTTTTGAATACACGCACACAGATAGATGTATATAAAAATATTTTCAAGCTGGGGCTGCTTGAATCCATGGATAAAGAATCTGTGGATATGGAGGACTAACTGTATATTTCTACTAGCTCACCTGTCTACACATATCTGTGTCAACTGTTTGAAATCAACCCAATACAACCAGAAAGTTTCAGCTTACCTGTCTGGTGGCAGGTTTTAAGGTGCTGTCCATTTAAAGTAGGACAGGCAACCTTTTTTTTTAACCTGTTGGGACCACAGCTAGAAGTGGATAAGGCTAAGATTAGTGGTGGATGAAACTTGGTGCAAAATTAGGCCAACTATTTCCCCTATCTCTCTGCTTCTGACACACCCTTTTCTCATCCTCTTTGTCACCTCTTCTATCTCCTTCCTTCCCTCGCTGAACTAATTCCTTGCAGAGAGGTTTGGGAATTAGGGCAAAGGCCACATGAAACCAGCCCAAGGGCTGCAGGCAACCCTAGGACTGCACATTGCCCACTACAGGTTTAAGGAACACACCTAAAATTAATGGCATTTCTCAAGCGTTTTGCTTAAGTGTTTAAATCACTTCTTACTTCTACTCTCACTGTTAGACTTGCTTCTCCTGCCTCTACGAGCTTTAGGCAGAGATGGTGAAGCCAGTGGTGTTGAAGAGGAAGATGAGGCTGCCTCTTCGATCTCCATGCTGCTGTCCTCCTCCACCTTAATACCCATTCTCTCAGGTTCTTCATCGCTACCATAGGCACCGTTTTCTGCACAGCCATTGGCCTTCTGGCCAAGTTCCAGGTTATCTCCATTTTCAAAAGGAAGTTCTTTGTGGAGTAGGGCTTTAACTTTGGCCAGATACCGTTCCTGCAGCAGAACAGAAAGACTGATTGGCTAAGCACATGTATTTTTAGCTTCTCTACCAATCTGCGGGAGGAGGAAGGGGCCAAACAACCCAAGCTTGTAGGTGTTGTGATACTTCATCCCTGGTTGAGGTCACTGTATGTATACAGTATGCTAGTTTTCAATTCATGCCCTTCTTGTGATTGATATGCATCAGAAAATTACACATGTGCTTGAATCACCATGGGGGGGGGGGGGCTTCATCAAGATTCCTTTCTAAACTGGGATTTAATCAAATGTACAAGTCCCAGAAAAAAAAAAGGAATTGAAAATAGCAAGAAACTTGACACATATTAATTTCAGAAATTCTTCCAGTTAAACAGGGAAGCAGACAGAGTGTGCCCCTGGAACAGTACAAAAAGAATCCATGCATCCCTAACCATTAGCTACTCACCTCAGAGAGCTCCTCTTTGTGAAGCTTGGTCTCCAGGTCTTTCAGCTGATTCTGAGCATCTGCCTGTAAGAAGCCATGTATCAGATTCAGCTTTTCCTTAACGCATTCCTGAAGAGAAAGAAAGAGGATGAGGGACTCTTGCATCTAGTAAGTCAGACCTGCAGAGGCTTACTAGGAAAATGGCAGAAAGGCATGGTCAGACGTGCGACTCTCCATCAGAGTGGGGGAAATGAAAATGGGTGCACTCACTCTTTCTCCAAGACCATCTTCATCCCTTTCCAGATCTTTTAGCCTATTATAAAAAACAAAACAAAACAGTTCTTCATTAGGAGGGAGCCTCTTTCTGTTTTAACCCCTCTAGTTTTCATGGGACAGCAGCAATTAGACATGACAATTCTAATTTTGATTTTTAGCAGTTTTTTTTCTTTTGCATATTTCTGGTGATAGGTCCTAAGGATGAGAAACTACTCCCCCTGACCCTGTGAAAGTAGGCTATATCATTTCTAACTTCAGAATTCTATGTACTGGGACTGGACTGTATTAGGTCCATTGACTTTGCCTCCTTTGGCATCTTGTTCCTTGCCACCCAGCATGGAGTAGTAGTTTGAGTGTTGCACAATGGAGACTAGGGTTCAATTTCCAGCTTGGCCATGGAAACCCACTGGGTGACCTTGTCAAATCTTGTCAAGAAAGCCCCATGAATAGATTCACCTTAGGGTCGCTATGAGTCGGAAATAACTTGAAGGCACACAACACACACACCCTCACTACCCACCAGCTTGGAGTCTCACTTCATGTTCACATCTTTGATCAATAGCACCTCAGAGACACCATGTTCCAGTGAAGAGGGAAGTCAAGGGGACAACATGTTTGCCCTGGCTCAAAGTGGCTGAAAGAGTACGAGAAACTACTTTTGCCTCCTTTGGTCTCGGACTTTGATCATGATCATAGTGGGGATTGATTTCCACTCAGCCACACCTCTGGAGGGTTCAGCACTACATCACAGTATTTAGCAAGCCTACGTCCAGACACAAAAATGACAGAATGACAGCACAAATGCTGCTGCCAACAAATTTGTTCATCCAAAAGAGACAGAGGAGAAGTCTAGTATGCTTTAAAGCAGCCTTCCACAACTTGGTGTCCTTCAGATGTATGCAACTCATACCATCCATAGCCTGCATGGCCAATCACCCATGAAACCTCCGCAGGGCATGACTTTATGAACGGCTGCTTCAAAACATTCCCAGTGAAGTCCTCAAAATTAGAAAAGAAAGAAAAACACAGCAAAAAAAAAGTTATCTATAAGAAAATGCAAGGGACATATTCAGTTAGGGGAGGAAATTCATGCTATGGCTCAACCCTTCAAAGACTCTTATAGGCTTACAGCATATTCCAATTCACAAAGATGTCTGTTTTGTTTTCTTAATCCAGGGAGTGCTTCACTTACTGTCTGCAAAGAATGGGTTTCAAAGCTAACTTTCACTCTTCAGGAAGAGAGCCACAGCTGCCAACCCAAAAGCCAGAGGAGCTGGTTAAGCAAACAGTCATTTTAGCCATCCCAAAGAGAAGGAACTACAGCTGGCCCTCCACATTTGTGGTTTTGACTTTTACGAATGTATTTGCACTTTTTATTAATATGTTCTCTCTAGGAATCTCTAGGTTCTCTAGCACAACTCTGCCAGAGATTGACCATAAAGTTGTGCTGGAGAACCTAGGACTTCCTAGACAAAACCTTGTAGGTCCTTGTAGGTAGCATTTGTAGGTCCTCCAGTATGATTCTATGATCAACCTTTGGCATAAGTTGACCAGAGAGTTGAACTGGAGGACCTGGAGATTCCTAGAGAGGTGTTTTCCTAGGTAAAAAGAACAGTGGTGTTGTATTTGCAGTTTTTCCACATTCACAGGGGTCCTTCACGCCTAACTCAAGCAAATGTGGAGGGACCGTTGAAGATGGATGGGAACACACACACAAAACAAACAAGCTTTAACACCCAGTAGTCTTCCCCAGGGGTTTCAACTGACTCCCTGTGGGAAAGGAGGATTCTTGTTGGGCTTCTTCTCATCAGCCCTTCCTGCAGTGTCCACTAAGAAAGGCATACTTACTAATTTACTAATGAACTTAAAATCAGGGGTGTGTTGAGAGAAAAGTTTTCAACATTTAGCTTGGTACTTGTTCCCTAAAGTGGGACTATGGGAAGTAAGATGGGCTAACTGAATACCTCAAGGAAGCAGAGCTCTCATCCTGTAACTCAAAGTGAGACTCCCACATGGCTGACTACACAGCCCAGGTTGGCATCATGGTTGTGGCCGACAACAGATGCTACTGGACAGGCCAAATGAAGGAACACAGGCTCTAGGCCACAGACTTCTGCAACACTATAAAAAGAAAATGAATTCTATTTGATCTTCAGCTATAAAGTCAAGCTGTCCTGGCTAGAAGCCATATTGCAAGCGATCTGAAGAGAGTGGGATGTTTTTCCATTGAAGAGCAGCAACCAACCAGAATCCCAGCCACACACCTACACTTTCAGGCTCTAGAAAAGGACTCCAGTATCCTCTGCAAGCTACTTGTCATTTGTCTGTCATACATGTGAATACATGCACGCATATCCATGCAAGAACATGACCAAATTGTGAGCAGCCAAGTCTAGGACTTGAGCAATTTCTTAACTCCACTGACACACAATTTCTCCCTTTGGATCTGCCCTTCCAATAAAAACAAGCAACCATGATCAAAATATTTTAAAAGACTAACTCTTTTACTACTCTAGGACAATGGCCAAAGTGAAAGGGCACCACTTACTTGCAGTTCTCATATTTAACTCCTCGTCTGTTTCAACATTTCATGGCACCAAAACAGCTGAACTGCATGTGTCCCCTCCCTCTGTGATACACAGAAAGGCATGATGTGCAGCTTTTTGGATCTTATTACATTCCACCCCAGTCCCACAACTGCTGCATATCTTGAGGCCTAGATATCACTCTGTACTAAATCTGAGTAAGTTTTTATCCACAAAAGCACATTCTAAAATAAAAACCAGTTTGGCTTAAACATGCTGCTACGTTCCTTTTTTCTCCCTGCCCCTCTGCCCCTTTTTATATAGAAAAGGGATTTCCCCATTCTTTCATTCAAGGTGGCCACATAAGACACACTCTTTCTAACTTACCCTTTAGTTTTATGATTTGGCACACTGTAGGCCAGATGTTTTATTTTAAGCAAAATACCATGTTGTTATGAAGGCCCTTTTAAAATGCTTGCTCTCTTTGAAGAGAGAATCTGTTTAGTGGCTCCTGTGCAAAACTGCAGAACTGAAATTCATTTCCAACGCTGACACATTATTAGACAGGCTCAGCAGAAATTGGCTAGCTCACACTACAAACAGTAGTCACTGATTAGGAATTATGCAGTCTTTCAGCTGTTGTTGGGCTGATATTTTTCACTACTGTCTCTGTTGGCTAGGACTGCTGGGACTTGTCTGACAACATCTAGAGGAGTACATGATTCTTTCGGTGGTTTGTGTGTGTATGTGAGTTGCTCTTGCTATGGCTATATTCATCAACAATTGGAACAGGTCACATTTACTAATTCAACCATTTAGTCTCTTGTCTCAGTCACCTTTCCATTTACACCCTGAATAATTTACTTACTTACTTTGTAAGATCCTCCGCATCCCTCTGCTTCTGTACAAGGAACTGTGATACCAAAAATGGGGATCATGCAGCCCAATAGAAGTCTGATTGCAATTCCCATGATTTCTCATCACTAGCTGTAATCACTAGAATTAATGGGAGTTGCAGCCCAGCAAAACATAGAGGGCCACTAATTTCCCACTTTTGCACCATCCCAAAGATGTTACCATTCCATGAGTTTAATAAGAATAAGTTACAGCTCCAAAAGTTTGCAGTGTAATAAATTTGTTGGTCTTGAAGTAACATGACACAAACCCTATTTGTTTTGGCTACAACACACTAACAACCTATCAGATCTTTCACTTCTTGCTTTCTTTGCACAGCACAGATCACAGTTGCTAAAATGCCACAAAGTCAGTTGGCTAACATTCCTGGCCACCCACTTGTAAGTGAACAAATGGAAGACAGGCTAAAATGTACCTGTGTCATTGTCACACTGGTCTTGCCAACCCAACATTTCATGGCTTACAACATCTGACTTTTGGCTCATATCCAAAACCCTTCCACTCCTGACCAACCTTCCACTCCTGTTGGCAAAGGCAGGCAGAAGTGGTGGGAATAAAGCAGGATCAAGCAAGTACTGTGAAGACACCATTTCCCTGTCTTGTCTTGGAAACTAAGAAGAGTCAGCCTTGGTTAGTAGTTGGATGGGAGATCAACAAGGGGTACAAAGTGCTATGCTCCTTACCTAAGAAAACCATATGAAATACATGGAATCACCACAATTCAACAGGCAACCTGCAGGTACATAAATACACCACTTGAAAATGTAATTTATCAAAAGGGCATTTTAGAGGGAGGTGGACAACTGTAGAAGGAGCAGAGGCACATAAATTGAACTGCTAACCCACCATCACCCACTGGGTTCTGAAAATTAATACCGCCAAGGAAGCCACAGACCTGAAGAATGGTTATTCCCACTTTACTGAACCCCCAATACTACACGGTTACCGATGTCCTGCTAAATCAATTGTACAACACATACAACTATCTGGGATCCCTTTCTTCTCTTTCCGTTTCTCCAAATTAATATTTGAAAGTAGCAGCTACCTGGTGGGTATTCATATTGGTTTCACAAACTTTCATAGCTAAATGCCACAGTAACTCAGGAACAAGTTTCCTAGCTAAAAAAAATAATCTAACAAAGCTTGACTTCTAAAGGAAAAGCTAGCTCTTGGCCTAAAGCAGTTCAAAATTTTACTATGGAGACGATTTTCCATGCAGCTAATGGCTGACTGCAATCTACCATCACCCCACATAAGAACAGAGAGCTATGGGATACTTCAAGGTGTGAAATGGTTGTGAGGCAGTTGCAGATGCATGGTTCTCCTGCGGTCACCACCAAACACACACATGCAACAATACGGAGGGAAAGAAGGGACAGGAACATTAACTGATTGTCTCTTCAAACACACTGCTAGATTGTTTGTAATTCCGCCATCAACACCTTCTCCATTCCTAGAATGGGAAGAGTTCAGATGGGGCAGACAGTGGGGGAACAAGGGAAGGCCCTATCCTACTCTCTCAGGAAAAAAAGGTTTGGGAAAATTGCTGCATTAAAGCCACAGGTTCTTGTGTGGGAAAGACGGGAGAGTACCTCCTAAACTACCAAACCCAGACAATAGCAACATAGACGCTGCCTGCCTGCGTTGCCTATCTTCCTCCTCTGAGAGCAAACAGACAGACGGACCATGTGGCACAAGCTGCATGGCAAGCCTCTCCACAGCGCATAACAGCAGCTGGCATAAAAAGCTTCATGTACTGAGCCTTCAAGCTGGAAAGCTAACATGTGGGCACTTAATGAGACCCCCCTCTCCCCAAAAGAAGAGAGCGAAAGAACACTACCCTTCTTCCGGTCTCTGCACTGCTACACAAAAGCCAGCTCATTTTCAACAAGCGCACCTTTCTGGACTCCATTTTGCAGCTGGGCCATAAGGACCACTTGAGAGCAGAAACACAGAGCTATGACGGATACCAAATGTAAAGAAGCATGGGGAAGAACAATGATTACATGAGTCCAACTCTATTTTTCCTTCTGTGGAAGAAAGTGGAAAGTTAGTCATGTCTGTATTCTGTTTCCTAAACACAACAATGGTTTCCTATCTAAAATCCCAAAGCTGCGGGACAGTAATATATATATATATTTATATTTAAAAATATCTGTTGGTAAACATGGTGGAGGAGGGGGAGAATAGCGCTTTGCTTCCGACCCAACGGCCAACATGCTTCTGCGGCAGCACAGCCACCAGCTCCAGAGAAAGCGACTAAGCAAAAACATTTGCACAATGACAATTTGTTCCGAGCAGAAAGGGAAAAAAGTCTACAGCTCGGATTATCCAGAATGGCTGCTGTTGGGATAGGTTGGCCCAGGAAGAGAGGCCCACAGAAAACGCTTCCTAAGGAAAGGGCCGGGCTCCATTGAAATGCACCGCGCTCCTGAAGGCGCCAGAAAGCAGAGAACCAACCAGCCCGCCCTGCAAGCCCCGAGGGTGCCAATGAACCCAACGCATGAGGAACCCCCCCTTCTCTCTTTTTTTAAGTCAGGGCATATTAACCACTGTTTCCTGGAGTGTGTGTGTGTGAGAGAGTGTGCCAATCCTGGCCTGAAACACACACACACACACACACAAGCAAGCGTTCCCGCCAAGCCATGCTTTGGACTGCGTAAGATATTTTCACTTCCTGTCTCAGATGGTAAGCAGGAGCATTATGAGAGAAGAGGCAACCCAGAAGAAAGGAGAGGCCAAAAATGCAAAAGGACCCATTTTGGCTCCCCTGATCTCAGCCTTAGAGGATGGCAATGGCAAAACCCCTCTGGACAAAACTTGCCTTAGGGTCACCATAAGTTGGAAAAAGACCTGAAGACACACAACAGCAAAATAAAACTCTCACATACCTGCACTCCCCCCAAAGAGAAAAATGCTGGATGCAAACAGAAGAGAGCAGCTACTCCTGCCTCTGTCTTCCCTGCTTCTTGAAGAAGAAGAAATAATACTAGGAATAAATTAGTTACCTGGCTTCACTCCTCTGTTCCGCTGTATTTCGATTAAAAGTGTTGGGGAAGGAGTAAGGCATGAGAAGAGTCAAAAAGTAACTGAGATGGCAGAAACCTAAAAACCTGACACCTTAGTGATTTCAATGATTTGGAAACAAGTGACAACCTAGCACCCTACTTTTGTTGCTTGACAGATAGGGGCTGCCAAAAGAAAATAATGCAGAGGCAGGAAGGGACACCTTGAATGCCACCTTGAACCCACAACTTCAACTTATATATGGAGGGGAGGATATTCATTTTCTTTAGAGGTAACAGGCCCACAACTGGGAAAGCAATGAAGATGCTCTCCTATAGTAAAGCATGCCTTCCAATTCCTCAAAAGTCCAGGTCTCCAAAGGGAGGCACAGAAGACACCCCAATTTTACAGGTTCAGTTATAAGTCAGATTTGTTCTGTGAAAAATGAAGGAAAGGTGGTGGTGAGGGGTGACATACAAGAGAGACCCTCCTTATGTTGTATTTTCCTTTTTAAGGGACCTTTTCTTCTCCTAACACTTTGGGGTTCCCCCCTTTTACACACACCCCAACCTGGAGGAACTTTCATTTCTCTGTGGAAGAATCTGTGAAAAAGCAACAAGGGGAGGAAGCCTAGTAGTTATTGTTGGTATGGGGGAGAAATATTGGACAAGCCACACTCTCATAGCCTCCTCTTGCCAAGAAAAGTCCATGGTAGTTTTGCCTTAGGGTTGCCATAACTCAAAAATGACTTGAAAGCATATCAGAACAACTAGGACAAGTTGCACTCTCTCAGCCTCAGGGAAAGGCAATGGCAATCCCTTTATGAAGAAACCTTGCCAAAAGAAACCTATGATAGTCTCACCTTAGGGTCACCATACATCAGATACAACTTGAAGATACATAAAAACAACTAGGGCCAAATCACACTCTCTCAGCTTCAGGGGAAGGTCAAGGCAAACCCCAATGAAGAAACCTTGCCAAGTAGGGGGGGGGGACATGGTACACTCACTGTAAGGTGGCCATAAGTCAGATACAACTCAAAGGCAGACAAGTACAACTTGAAGACATACAACAAGCAAAGCCACACTCTCTCAGCCTCAGATGGCAAACTCCATTGAGCAAACCTTGCCAAGAAGAAAACCCCCATGATAGGCTCATACCTTAAGGTCACCCTAAGTCACCTGAAGACACACAGGTCCAGTCACACTCTCTCAACCTCAGAGGATGGCAAACCCCAATGAACAAACCTTGTCAAGAAGAAAAACCCTATGATAGGCTCACCGTAAGGTGGCCATAAGTCAGATACAACTCGAAGACACACAAGAAGAAGGAGGGCAAAGCCACACTCTCTCAACCTCAGATGGCAAACCCCAATGAAGAAACCTTGCCAAGAAGAAAAAACCCATGATAGGCTCACACCTTAAGGTGGCCATAAGTCAGATACAACTTGAAAACACACAACAGGTACAACTCTAAGACACACAACAAGCAAAGCCACACTCTCTCAACCTCAGATGACAAACCCCAATGAAAATAGTCTTGGATGTGTAGGACAACTACAGACTCCCCCCTTATATCCAATTCCTCCCTCCAAAAAAATATCCAAATGGAGGCCCAAATATATTTATTTAGGAGGGGAATGGGAAAGAAAGGGGAGGAGGGGAGACTACAGTTTTCCTATACATCCACAATTATTGAATATTGATTATTAAATACTGTTGTGGCTGTTGCTGTGTTTTTGAGTTGTATCTGACTTATGCAGACCCTTAATTAGTACTATTATTATACTTTATTTATATAGTGCTGTAGATTCACACATTTGTTTGCTTGTTCTTCTTGGCAAGGTTTGTTCATGATCAAATGGGGAGAGGAGGTCAAGGAGGGAAGGGGAAGGAGCCAGGGCCCCTATATTAAAGATGGGTTTTAAAGGTGGGGAGAAAAGAAAGGAGGGAAGGAGGGTCAGTTATATGTTAGCCGCCTTGGGTCCCACTTTGGGAGAAAGGCGGGGTACAAATAAAACAACCCTCATCATAAGTGTGCTCAGAGGGGGGCTTGGAATGGAGTCTCTGCGGGGGAAGAAGAGAGAGATGGGTCTCCTCTCCCTTCTTCTCCTCCTCCTTCCAGACTTGGGGCTTGCTTGGCTTAGGCCCCGCTGGCTCACTCACTCACCGCCTTCGCAGCTCCTCCGGGGCGGACCGGGCAGGCATCGGAACCAAGGAGACGGGAACCAAAGAGGAGGAAGAGCAGGGAAGAACGCGACCGCTCTCTTCCTCGGTCGGCCGGAGACTGATTTCGCGCGCACCGGGGAGGGAGGGGCCCCAGGAGGAGGGAGGGGCGGGGCCTGCGCTGGGAGAGACCATCCCACGTTAGAGATGGGGGGGAAGGGATATATGAAGAGAAGGGGGCGGAGTTTGTCTGTGAAATGGCGGGCGGGCCCTTTGCGCCAGTTCCTATGGAGAGGGAGAGACCAAGTCGTCAAAGGAAAAGGGGGCGGGGGCGGGAAGGAATAATAATAATAATCGTGATGATGATAATGACAATGGGAAGAAGAGCAACAATAATGGGATTCAGAGATGGTTCCTGGAGCACTATGTACATGGATGGGACTACAGAAATCATTATCATTATTATTATTATTATTATGGGTAGAATCCAAAGATATAGCCATGTTAGTCTGTGCAATCAGAGATGGAAAGAGGAAAGGGGGGAAGGAATAATAATGATGATGATAATAAATATTAATATGTTCTCTCTAGGAATATCTAGGTCCTCCTCCAGCGTAACTCTATGGTCAACTTTAACCAAAAGTCACACTGAAAGACATAGAGGTTCCTAGAGAGAGTACTCCACTAGGCATTTGTGGCTCCTCCTGTGCAATTCTGTGCTCAATGTCTGGCAGATGTTGACCACAGAGTTGCCCTGGAGGACCTAGAGATTCCTAGAGAGGTGTCCCCTCAGGGAAAAACATGGTGTTTTTGTTATTTGTGGATTTTTCTACATTCACAGGGGTCCTGTACTTCTAACCCCAGCAAACGTGGAGGGACAAGTGTAATGATGGGTAGAATCCAAAGATATAGCCATGTTAGTCTGTACAATCAAGAGGCAGAGAGATCTTGGGAGATTATTGCACCAGGGCCAATTCCACAACAATCGCACTATTGGAAGATAATAGTGCTCTAGCGATTGATATTTTCAGCACACTTGTGCAACTGCGCTGTAATGATGCCATAAAAATGAAAGAGATCTGCGTTCTGCAGATATCCCTTAGTGTTTCGTTATTACATTGTGATTGAATGTTTTGTGTGTGCTGTTTTGATGCTACCGTGCGTGTCTGAAAATCATGTTTCCGTCCCAAACAGAAGAAAATAAAATTGATACAGTTCACCACTTTCCCCCCCTCAAATGTAAACAAAAATGTGCCCTACATTTCAAAACAAGACTGAAATCCACTACAAAACCAATCCTAGCAATGAGAATGAATTGCCTGCAATGAAAGGCAGTCTAGGTCCTGGATTGTTTCATCAATAGCATGAATGAAACACTATTAACCTCCACACCTTCGCAATTGTGCTTCATTCACACTATTAGCAAGCTGTTCACTGCACTTGTTGCAGGAGCCTTCCAGTGTGTGTGCAGGAGAAATACTGGATGAACGCAACATGGTCTGGAAATCTTTGGCACAATTGCGCAATTATGTAGGAAGGAGCATTCCTTTTCTTCCCGTTTCTTTTCCCTATCTTGGTATCTCTTTAGTTAGTAGCACCTTTGAGATGAACTGAAAGAAAGAAGTTGGCAGCATGAGCTTTCATAGACTTAAGTCTACTTCCTCAGATGCATAATAATAAGGGTTTACAAAGGGGAGTGCAAGTATTCTAGATTTGGAAAACACCCCAAGGGCTATCCAGTTCAATCTCCTGCCCTGCAGGAATATGCAAAGCCCTCCCAACAGCCTCTGTTTAAAAACCTCCAAAGAAACTCCATTACCCAGATGGACAGCTCTTACTGATAGGAACTTCTTCCTAATGTCTAGGTGGAATCTTTTTTCCCCTGTACAATAGTTTGAATCCATTGCTTCATATCATATTATCTGGAGCAGCAGAAAACAAACTTGCTCCATCCTCCTTTCGCCTGTTGTTCAAAGGCGGTCCGCTTCTAGTTGCCCATCAAAGCAGGGTTTTGCTTTTTGTAATGGGGAAGGCCCCTAACCAAAACCTAATTGCTGCTTTGAACTAGAATGGGATAGATTGCCGAGCTGTAAATCAACACTTATATAATCCAATTTATTCAGTGAGTCGGGTCTATCTGGGACTAGCAATGGAAATGGGGGCATGTGATCAGTGGGGTTAAAGGGAAGCGAAATGGAAATGAATATTGACTTTTTAAGACTGGCCATTCACAAGATAGATGGTTGGTGATGATAACAGCCATTCTTGCATTTGTGATTTCATTAACCCATGTTGTGTGATAAAATGCTTTTGCATTGCAAGTAATAAAAGATTTGTTTGGATTCTTCTTCAGACGTTGAAACTTCATGGAGGTTCCCCTCTTGAAGAATGGCCATTACAGAGGTCAGTTGGAGACAAGAGTGTCCTGGAAGACTGAAGGGATCTTGTAGCACCTTTGAAACATGAAAACATATGAAACATGCATCAAAGTAGGCTTCAGTCTCCAAAAGCTCATGTTACCAACTTCTTTCAGTCAGTCTCAAAGGTGCTACATGAGTCTATTGCATACTTATTTTCCATTGCATACTGGTTTTTCAAACGGATATATGTTTGAATTCTGGAAGACTGAAGTTAAGGAAAGCAGATTAGAATTCCTCTTTCCCAACCATGAAGAAACAAGTTCCATTTTGACTTCGGAATAAATGTGCAAGGTTTATTTACTTACTAGGAGTATTTATTGTAGGAAATTTGATATTTATATTAAGTAGAGTGCAGCATGTCCCAGTGTAACAGGAGCTTCTATTATAAAACAGGGTATGCAGGATGCTCTGGTAAGATTAAAAAACAAAACTTTTATTGTTGCAAAGAAATCTATTGAAAATAGGAAAGTAGATAGTCATCTTTCACTATACTTTAGTGAAAGAAACCCTAATGCTGACTCTCATATGTGCAGTGTGTATGAGCCATTGTGAGGCTGAGAAGCAAAATAGGGGCAAATAAGAGTTCTGCTGCCCCAATCAAATTTTGGTTCATTCCCCTGCTGCAATAACTTAAAACGTCAGTTGAGTATTTGGAAATACAGTTTAGGCATCCAAAGAAGAGGGGCAGACAATGTTTCCAAGAGAATGTGAACTCAGAGAGTTCTAAATGTGAACAATTTTCAGTATCTCATAGAATCATAGGGTTGAAAGGGGCTCCATGGGTCATCAAATCCAAAACCATCTAGCAATGATTCCCAAACTTTAGTCTTCTGGGTGTTTTGGACTCCAACTCCCAGAATCTCCAGTTTCCTTCTCTGGATGTCCAGTCTCTTTTCAAGGACATCCAGAGATGGAAACTTCACCAGCTCTGTAGGCAATTGGTTTCATTGATGAACCACTCTTACTGTCAAAAGGTTCTTTCTAATGTTCAATAAAGATCTGCCCTCCTGAAAATTAAAACCATTAGACCTGATCCTATTCTTGGAGGCAGTAAAGAACAAACCTGCACCCTTCTCTTTGTTACAGCCCTTGAGATAGTTAAAGAATGCAATCCTGTCCCTGCTCAGTTTTCTCTTCGCCAGGCTGAACATGCACAATTCTTTCAGTCTTTCCTCATCATATGGTTTGTTCTCCTTACATGTGATCTTCTCTGCCTTGGCAGGTGGTCCTGTCAAAGTCCTGAAGGTGGGATATACAACAACAACAACAGCAACAACAATAATTGTCTCTGTTGAATTTCATTGTTAGTTTCAGCCCAATTTTCCAATTTATCAATGTCCTTTAGAATTCTGTTCCTATCTTCCAACGTGTTAGTTACTCCTTCCATTTTTGTATCATTTGCAGATTTGATAAGGATTCCCTCTAACTCATCATCTAAGTCAGGGGTAGGCAACCTGCGGCCCGCGGGCCGGATGCGGCCTGGGGAGGCCTTGGGACCGGCCCCAGCCCAGTCCTGCCGCCGATTGCTGCCGGGGCCTTTGGCCTCTCGCGCGCAGGGGCAAGGGGGGCAATTGTCTATAGACGCCTCAGAAACATGCATTTATATTAACATTTTTTTAAAAAATCAGAATTTTTTTTTGTGTGTCCTCCATTTTTTTTAAAAAAGTGCCCACCATTTGAAAATGTTGTCCTACATTTGTCCCGGTTTATTTATTTATTTAAATTTTTAAAGAATTATTTAATTATTTATTTTTTGGCTTCAGCCCCCCCCAGTTGTCTGAGGGACAGCAACCCGGCCCCCGGCTCAAAAAGGCTGCCTACCCCTGATCTAAGTCATTCATAAATATTGAAAAGTTGTGTGTTGTGTTGCTTGTAACTTTTCCTTTGATTTTTAAAAACAAGGAAACAGACTAAAATGTTTTTGTGTGTGATTTTTCAAATGCCAAATCATCGCCATCGCCCCCCTCCCACAAAACCCAAGTAATAATAATAGCTGGCATCCTGTTAGTGACCAATGCCACTGTAATTCTGATGGTGTGTCTCTCTTTTTGGTCATTGCAGAGGAAGGAATTCAGCTCCTCTCTTGCACAATGACTCCCTCAACCCCCTCAAAACACACCCATCACTTACACTGACTTTTAGTGACTATTAGAGAGCAGGAAGCAGCAGAGGAGTGTCTGGCTATGTCCCTGTAGCGGGATGCACAGTGGTGATGTCCTTCTCTGGGACTTCCAGGAGATATTCAGGAGGGTCCATAGGATGCCTTTGTTACTATGCGTTCAGTCACTGGGACATAGTGGGATGCTCTCCGACCATCCCCTACTACTTAGAAGCCATAGTGGGGAGGAGTGCAAGAGACAGATGAGTCCTGTGGGAGATGAGAGATAAGGCATAGTTTTGCATGGATGCAACTTTACACTTCATAGATGATCTTGGTCTGCAGATAAATGTTCCTCATCACCACTCAGAAAAGTAGCATTGACAATTATTGCATTGCATTTAAAAGGAGTATTGTTATTCCCATAATTATCCATGAACTAATGTGTTACAGGTAGTGTTGCTACACGTATCACACTGCATACAGTAGTGGCAGGTAGCTCCCATGTCAATGGAATGGTGAATCAGCTTTGGGTTTTAACCCAAACTTTAAAGCCACTATCAAAGCTGCATAACATTGTTAAGGAATATGGTTCAACACCTCTTTTACAGTTCAAACTAAAACCCATATAGGTCTCTGCAAGTCGTGATACATCTTCAGACGATCTTCCTGTAGATTTTAATAACTGGAGGTGTTCATAGTAAGACAGTTACCCTTTTGTTATGACCCAGGCCTTTTAAGGCTTCAATAATTAATACCAATAACTTCAGTTATGAAAAAAATGCAGTAGCCTATACCTTATAATTTAGGGGTAACGAGACTGGTATTGCATGCTGCACTAACTAAAATTTCTCTGAGGGTAGCCCTGTAAAATATTACTGTTGTGACTTCCGGTTGTGATGGCGCCTCGTTAGGACGAACTCCGAGGCAGCTGCGGAGACGTCTTGGCCAAAGCGGTGCCCTGGACCCAGAAAGGGATTTCTGCAAGTCCGGGAAATTGCCCTGACTGTCAGGACAATCAGAGGGGGCTCGACGGAAGACCCTTACCGCTTATGGACTGAGAAATCCTCAGAGTAAGTCCAACCGCTACGTGGGGAAGACTGAAGAATCCATAGCAGGGGTCTGTGAGAGCAATCCACGCTAGTTTATGGCAGGAAGCAATTCGTTCGCACAGAGGCGCCACCAATTTTTGATTCTACTGAGTTACAAAGAGGACTCTTGGATTTAAGGCTTCCAAAGCCCAGTAACATAACAGCTACTTAAATTGCATTGGATTGGGAAAATAAGGAAGAAAGTACTTAGTTAATATTAACTTTTGAACATCTTGGATATATAAAATAATACATTCAGTTGCTCAAAGATAATATCCTTTTTAGATCTGGAGGAGCACTGACGGAGCCTGGAAAAGTCTGAGATTGAACTTGGGATTTTTCATGACTTTGATTCCCTTTACTTTATTTCGCCTGCCTTTCGTCTTATAAAGGGATACAAACTTAAGGTCTAAGTTTGTTTGAGAAAAGAAAAGAAAGAGTTAACTCCCTGGGTCTGAACACATACCTGGGAAAAGCCAAGGACACACGGGGGAGAATCCGCGGCGGAGGAGGGAACGCAGCAGCTCCAAGGTCTCTGGACGGGAGGGGGAGGAAGGAGTGAAGCGGAAGGAGTGCAGCGGTCAGAGGCATCCGGAGAAGACAAGGAGAGACGTGCAAGAGCGGCCCCGGAAGTATAGTTGGAGGACTCATAAGTATAGAGACGGCGAGAAAGAGTGTCGCAGGAAGGGAGAAGGAGGAGGAAGGAAGTGTGCTAGCGGGAGAGCAGTAGAAAGCAGGAAGAAAGAAAGCCAAAGAAAGAAGGGCTTCTGGAGGACTAAAACAAAAGAAGACTCAGTGCGGGAATCAAAGCAAAAACAGAGGGTGACAAGGAGAACAAAGCAATACAAAGCTTCGCGGTAAAGGGGAAAGGAAGGAAGAAGATTTGAGACACTGGGGGTTAGAATTTAAAAGAAAAATAACGTAATTTGTGAAATATATAAGAGAGTTATTGTATCATAAGTTACTAGGGAACAAAAGTTATAAGGAATGAAATTGGAAAAACTGTGAAATAGGAGTAGAGATAAATATTGAACTCTAAGTAACAGAAAGAATAGAATATAGATAAAAGGGGGAAGATAATAGAAAAGACTTTAAAGTAAAGTGTATTTGGGAAATATAGGGGTGTGAGAAGAAAACAAAAAGAGAAGGAAGTGAAAGAAATTGTTTTATTATTTTTTTTTTAAATAATAACTAATAGTAAGTAAGAAGGACAATTAGAAGTAGTATACAGCTCAAAAAAGGAGAAAATTGTTTATTGTAGCGATATTATAGGGGGAATAAAGCTTAAAACTATAAATAAGATTTCGGTAGTAAAGGGGGATAAGAAATAACTAATCTGGTGGTATTGAATGTTATTTGATTGAATTCCTAACCCCATAATATTATATTTCTCCTCCTCTCTTCCTCATACCTCTCTATTTGGGGTGGTGGAGGGTTGTTTTCTTTATATTTCAAAGAGAGAAAAGAAGAAGGTGATAGGATTAATATGAATACCAGACAACAAACTCAAAAAGCAAATCAGTCAATTCCTAATCAAAGAAAGCTTTCTGTTGATAAACTACAACCCCAAGAAATGAATCAACTTTTACTGGACAAAATAGAAAGTCTCTCCATAAATCTCTCTGCAAGCTTGGCAAAAGAGATGAACAATTTTAAAAAGGAGATAAAACAAGAGATACGGGCGGATTTAAAGGAAATAAATGGGAAAGTGGACACCCTGATTCAAGACAACCAAAAAATTAAACAGAGGGTTGATATAGTTGAATTTAGTACTGAAAAATTAGAATTGGACTTTGCGAAGCTTCTACTAAAAAGAGAAGAAGAACTGGACGAAAAAGCGGTATGGGAACAAAAGCTAAGAGAAAAATGTTTAAAAATCAGAGGGCTACCGGAAGAACAAAATGAGGATCTGGCGGAAAAACTAATAAAGGAAATTGCCAAATTTCTAAAGAAAGACCCTATTTTTTTCGAGGAAGAGATCGATAAATTATACCGCATAAACTCTTTTGTTGCAAAACAAAAAGGCTGGCCCAGGGATGTAGCAATTTATTTTGTAAGAAAAAGGGTCAGAGATCAGTTTTTAGCAGTACATAACAGCACGCCGTTTAAATATAACAACCTGGAACTAAAAATTTTGAAAGATGTGCCTGGAAGATTATTAAAGAAGAGAAAAGATTACATCATCTTAACTACATTTTTGAGAAAGGAAAGTATACCATACCGCTGGGAGACACCAGAAGGCCTAACCTTCTGGTGGAACCAAAAAAGAATTAAAATACAAACACCGGAACAGGCAAAGGCCTTCCTAAGGAAAACCTCCGTACGTACACAAGAGGGGAATAGTTCTTCGAGCTCAAACACAACGGAAAAGGGAAGAAAGAAGAAGGGAAAAAATGGAAAGGAAGCAAGCAACAATCTGCTAGACCCAAGATACAAAGAGAACGAAGAAGAGAACAAGGAAGAAGAAGAAGAAGACATAAGAGAGGAGGAAAATCAAGAGTCTGAACAGGGTTGTCTAAACAATTCATTTTTAGATTTACAAGAAATCAACTCAGAAGAAGATCGGATTAGGAGGGAAGAGGAAAGAGAGGAGGCGGAAAGACAATTTTGACAAATTACCATATTGAGTAAATTCCAACTTTATTACTCTCTTGTTTTTTTTAAATTGAGAAGTTAATAAATAAATCTGAATTGAATAAATAAAGAAAATTGACCTGTCTGTATGATTTGAAAGATACAGCCCGAAAATGGCAAATCAATTAAAAATATTCTCCTGGAACGTACAAGGATTAAATACACCCCAAAAGAGAAAAAAAATATGTCATTATTTGCACAAACTTAACTTAGATGTGATTTGTCTGCAAGAAACGAGAATCAAAGAAAAAGATAAAAAGCATTTAAGATTTGTTAAGTTAGGTCAGGAATTCATCTCAGCTTCTAAAAACAAAAAAAAGGGGGTGGTTATCTATGTAAATACAAAATATGAAGCGAAAGAAATTTACAATGATCCGGAAGGACATTATGTAATAGTAGAACTAAATTGTAGTGAAGAGAAAATATTAATAGTGGGAGTATATGGAACATTAGAACGAAAAAACAAATTTTACAAAAAACTTAAGAATACAATATTAGGTATAGAATTCGACTCTTTGATAATGCTAGGAGATTGGAACGGGGTAATTGACCCCAAATTGGATAAATTTTCAGAAAAAAAATTGAAAAAACAACAAGGGAAATTACCAAACAAATTTTTTAATATGATGAATAATTTAGTTATAGAAGATGTTTAGAGATGTAAAAATGGATCAAATAAAGATTTCACCTTTTTCTCCAATCCCCATCAATCCTGGTCACGAATAGACATGATTCTAATATCTGTACATATGATCTCAAAAGTAAAGAAAGCAATTATCCTCCCAAGAATTATTTCAGATCACAGCCCAGTGCAAATAAATTTGGTATTAGGGAATAAAGACCCCAAATGGAGAATAAATAATATATTATTAAAAGATGAGGAATTGATTAAAAAATTAAAACAGAATATTAACTATTATTTTGAAGAAAATCTGGATAAAGGTACAAATGTTCAAATGGTCTGGGACGCGCACAAGGCGGTTATAAGAGGATGGTTGATTAAAAAAGCATCAGAGATTAAAAAGAATAAGAATGAGAATTTGGAAAAAATTAAATGAGGAATTGAGAAAGAGGGAAAAAAAATTGAAAGAGAACCCCAAGGATCAAGAAACCTTAAGAGATTAAATTTTTACAAAGTCAAATTTCGAATATAATGGTGGAACAATTGGAGAAGAAAATTAAATTTTCGAAACAAAAATTTTTTGAATTTGCAAATAAACCAGGGAAATTATTAGCTCATTATATAAAAAAAGATAGAGCAAAACGCACTATAAGAGTGCTGAGAGAAGACGATAACCTTGTGGTTAATCAAAATCAAATTAAAAATTGTTTCTACAAATATTATAAAGAACTCTATAAGAAACCAATGGTCAAGGAGACTAAAATTAATAATTTTATCAAGTCCTTGCAGATTCAAAAAATTACGGAGGAACAAAAAGCAATTTTGAATTCTGATATCACACCTTGTGAGATTTCCCAGGCCATACGAAAGAGCAAAAACGGGAAAACACCGGGCCCAGACGGCTTCACTAATGAATATTATAAAGCGTGTGAAGAAAGTTTAGTGAAACCCCTGGTAGATGTGATGAATGACTGTCTAAAAGGGAAAATTCCCCCAACATGGATACAATCTGAAACAATAATAATCCCAAAAGAAGATAAAGATTTGACATTAACTAAAAATTATAGGCCGATTACATTGTTAAATTCTGACTACAAACTTTTTGCTTCAATTCTGGCTGAAAGACTAAAAAAAGTACTAAGTGAATGGATACATACAGACCAATCGGGTTTTCTCCCTGGTAGAATGATTAAAGATAACATCAGAAGCATTATAAATTTGATAGAAATTCATAGTAAACGAATCGATAAAAAATTGGCTCTATATTTCATTGATGCCGAAAAGGCCTTTGATAACGTGAACTGGGAATATATGATTGAATTATTAAAAAACATAGAAATGGGGACAAATTTCATAACCGCAATAAAAACAATATATGACATGCAAGACACCAGATTTGTAATTAACGGAGAAAGAACGGAAAGATGTGGGATCTTTAGAGGGGTCAGACAAGGTTGCCCCCTATCCCCATTGCTGTTCATAATAACCTTGGAGACTCTGCTGAATCAAATTAGACAAAATAAAAAAATTGAAGGTTTCAAATTAAATGGGGAGGAGTATAAATTAAAAGCATATGCTGACGACTTGGTTTTAACTATTGCAAATCCCAATGAAAGTATAGACGATTTACTGAAATGACTAAAGAAATTTGGAAAGGTAGCAGGATATAAAATAAATTTTGAAAAAACAAAGATTATTACAATGAACATGGGGAAGGAAGAGATAGAAGAATTGCAAGAAAAATCGGGTTTTCAAATGGTTAAAAAAATCAAATACTTAGGAATTAACATAACGAATAAAAATATTGATCTGTTTAAAAACAATTATGAAAAGATATGGAAAACAATTAAAACAGACCTACAAAATTGGGGAAATAAGAATGTCTCGTGGATTGGTAAAATGGCAATTATCAAAATGACAATACTCCCTAAAATGATATTCCTTTTTCAGAATATCCCAATAATAAATAAAGACCAGATATTTAAAAAGTGGGAAAAAGACTTGTCGAATTTCATTTGGAGCAATAAAAAACCGAGAATTAAAACTAGTGTTTTACAGGATGCCACAGACAAAGGGGGCCTTGCGGTCCCAAATTTGAGATGGTATTTCTATGCATGTGTGCTTGATTGGCTTATGGACTGGATAAAACTACAAAATAAAAGGGTAATTAATATGGAAAAATTTGAATTAAAATTTGGTCTTCACGGATATCTCTTTTATGATAAATTAAAACTGGACAAAAATTTTGATAATCATATAATAAGGAAAAATCTATTGAGGATTTGGAACAAGTACAAAAAATATGGTGTCCGAAACTACCACTCTATACGTCACCAAACGAAGCTATATATAAAAGAGAGATTCTGAAAAAGGAATATTGGGTGACATATAAAGATTTATTAAAAATAAGAGGGAACGAGGTAACGATTAAAACACAGGAAGAGTTGAATAGAGAAGGTCTATCTTGTAACTGGTTCACCTATATGCAATTGAAGGAACGTTTCATTGTAGATTTAAAAGAAAGAGGATTTGGTTCGATGGAAATGGGATTAGAAAATATATTGAAACTCCCAAAAAAACAGATTTCAAAATTATATAGTATAATTAGAAAACTAGAATTAGAAAAAGAAACAGTTAAAGATTTTATGTTAAAGTGGGCAAAGGACTGTGAAGAACAAATCCAGTTAGAATCATGGGATAAGCTATGGCAAGTAAGGATAAAATATACTCCATGTGTCCTTTTAAAAGAGAATTTATATAAAATGATGTATAGGTGGCACTTGACACCATTCAAATTAGGGAAAATGTATAAAAATAATAATCAGAAATGTTGGAAATGTAAAACGAATGTGGGGACATACTTACACTGCTGGTGGAAGTGCAAAAAAGTAAGGAAATTTTGGGAAATCATACACAAAGAAATTAAAAAGATGATAGATTTTGAAGTGGGTTTGGATCCAGGACTGTATCTTTTAAATATTTCAGACAAATTAAAATTAGATAAAAATAAAGACAAATTAATATTTTTTTTGATCGTGGCGGCGAGATTGATTCTCGGGAAATACTGGAAGAGCGAAGAAACCCCAAATTTAGATGAATGGAGATTAAAGGTAATGGAAATCTGTGAGATGCAAAAATTAACCACGTTATTAAGTAATGAGACATTAGAAAAATATTATGGGGTTTGGAATCCATGGAAGGAATATATAAGAAACATGAAAAGAGAATGCAAATCATACAAGCTCTGATGGAGAAGTGTATAGAGATAAAGGAATATTAAGTGACTGAATGAGTAGAAGCAGAATTGGTGTAAAGAGCGTATCTAAGTACTATTATCATTATTTATAGATCTAATGGGCAATAGTTAATTCATACAATGAGAGTTAGTTATAAGTGATAAGATACGATTGGAGGGACTTTGGGTGTTAGCCTAAGGAAGTGAGATAAAATAGGATTGATATAGAATGCAAGTAGTATACATGTCATAAGTGATAAGTAACGGCATTATATTGTTTGTTTTGTGTTTGTTTTGTGCTTTTAATCAATAAAATTATTAAAAAATAAAAAAAATATTACTGTTGTAACATGCCTTCAAATCACTTACAATTTATGGCAACCCTAAGGTGAACCTATCATAAGGGTTTCTGAGGCTGAGAGTGTGCAACTCGCCCAAGATCACCCAGTGGGTTTCCATGACAGAGTGGGGAATTGGACCCTGATCTCCAGAATCATAGTCCAGTTCTGAAACCACTACAGTTTGTTTGCTACAGAGATGAAAATCCAAGGAATGAATTAGTGCCAAATCAGGGCAGCTCAGGAAAGAGCACAACTGGCACACTAAATGGAATTTTGTGAATGTTGTTTTGCCACTGCTGCCACATGAAGATCCAGGATTGAGAGGGGCACTCTGAAGTTTGTTGTTGTTAATTGCCTTCAAGTCGACTTCAGCTCATGGTTATCCTATGGATGAGACATCTCCAAGACTCCCATCCCAATTTCCGAGTCACGTTTTCTTCCAGGCAATGGTATCTCCATCCTGTCAGATACAGTCAGATACATTCAGGGTTCATAGAAGTCCTGTTCATGCATTATGCTCAGAAACAGTATATAGAAATGTGTGTCAAGTGCAAGGTCTATTTGTATTGACTATTCCCATGGTGTACCCTTCTCACATGAGACCTGACTCAATCTCTGACCTGAGATCTGAAGGATGCCCTTCTATTTATTCTTTAACACAAATTCCCCCATGCAGTAAATGCATCAATTGTGTGGCATTTTCTATTGCTCAGGTGAATCCAGGTAAGATGTAGAATATGGCAAGTTATTTTTTTGGAATTTAGCTCCCAGAATCCTACAGTACAATTTGGGAGATTCTGGAAGGTGAAGTCCAATAAATCTCTGTAAAATTCCATCGAAATCACAAATAAACAGGGCTAGGGTCAGCATGTATAACCTGTAGCCTCTGCACATTTATGTGCCCTGTTGAATCATAACATCTCACCATAACATTTCTCTTCATGTTTGCACCAGACCTGTATTGATAATCAAATATGGGGAAATAGTTGTTTCTGGAAATGTATCTCTATGAGAGATGGACCAAGCAGGCTTCTAACCCTTTTATTCTGCTCACCTGCCTATATACTGAGCCAGGAGAAAGGAGGTAAAGTGTCTGTGGAGTTTATCACACAAAGAAGATTGGGAGTTTGTCCTGTGAATAGCCCAGAAAAATCGTGTAATTACGTGAAACGATTTCATACTACACCGCACAAAACCCGCCATTAAAGTGGTCACAAAGAAGCATTAATGCGCATCCTTTTACTTTCAGGATTTCAGTGACAACGCATTTCTGATCTCGCTTTATTTGTGCAATTGCGTATGATAATCATTTGCACAATTACTCTCCATTTTCGCTTTATTTGAGGGATGCTTTAAATGTGCTTTAATCTCTCTTTAATGTTGCAATTAGTAGTTTGAATTGTGATTCGGTGACAGAAGTGGGGAGGCAAAAGATGACAGGAAAGGGGTGGCAAGAAGAAACAAAAGGTTTGGCTGTGCCTAGATTTGTTTTTGGTCTCTTTTATGGCTGGGGACAGTCCTGCTCACCATAAGCATGTGTCTCCAGACAGATTACACCTTTCAAGGAGAAAAACAGTGCCCCCAACTATAATCTGAATCTTATTTGCACAGTGGTGTCCTCTTTGAGTAGGGTCTTTCCTACCATTAGACAGAGTGAAGCAACCAGGGGATAGCTGTGGCAGCCCTCAGGTTGTTCTTTTTGTTTTCTCCTGCCTTCATCTCCCCACACTCACTTTGATGAGAGAGCAGGATGTGCTACATGGCCTCTTCTGCATCTCTTCAACTATTCTATGGTCCTCACAGGGCCAGAGCTACCTTTAGACAAGTGAATGGTGATATGTGGCCCATGGAAGACATGCTGGTTCCATAGCAGGTCCCCAGATGTTTCAGCTCAAATCCATACTGCTGAAAAATGACATGAAGCCACAAAACCCTTTAAAGCTAGCATTTCATGCTTGTTTTTAAGAGCTTTTCCTCATTTGCCACTTAAATTTGGTAGCATGGTAGCAAGGGATGGAGCACATGGTGAGTTGGGAAGGGTAATTGCTTACTGTCCCCAACTCACCAAGACTTGCCTTCACTGCTTTGTACAGAATGAAGCAGCAGCCTCAGTTGGCCTTGTCATTCCACCAGAACCCTAGTGATTTCTCTCTCATCTCTGTGTGTCAGATGACACATCATGTGCACATGGATGTACATTCACTAACTCGCTGGTCTGTTGCTCTCAGATACAGCAGACCAGTGATTTCCAAAGTTGGTGGTATGCCCCACTGGGGCAGTGGAAAGATCCAGGAAGGTAGTGAGGAGAAAAGGCTGTTGCAGGGGAGCTTTCAGTCAAATATTAATGTACAAGACAAGGGGACCTATCATCCTTTAGGATCATGGTGGAGAGGAGGGTTACATGAAACATCTCTCAAGTGTCCTTTAAAACCACCACACCTTGATGATTGTTTTCTGCGGTGATGTCTCCCTCTCTTCACCTCCCCAGATATACTCACTCCCTTAGCTGTGTATTTCACTAATAATGGCAGTTGGGAAACTCTTATGAGGCTTGGATGCAGAGCATGGCTTCTGTGGCTTGAAGCAGTGCTATTTGGGGACAAACTGACTGACTGGAATGAGGAGTTAGAGCACATGGCAGCAGGGGAGAAGACGCGGCAAAAAGGAGCTTTCAGATTTGGGATCCTGGGCCCCATTCCCACTGGGCATATAACGCGACTTATATCGCTGCAGTTCTGACTTGGATTTTTTTTCCAAGTCGTAATCAAATCTGACCCATCGTTCCCATTAAAAACGGGTGCAAATAGACCTGGGTTGTTCGTTCCCATTGGTATTTTCCCTGTGATAATTTGAAGTGGGTTATTTTGCTCCTTGTTCTCATTGCCCTTCCGGGACCTCTTTTTTAAAAAAAACAGCTGTCAATCAAGTGCTTAAGCGCTTGACGTCACAGCCAATCAGCTGCTTAGGTGCTTTTCCCCTCCGGAAAAGGAAGAAGGAGCTTCTATTCCCCTTAAATCTATTCTCTGGAAGAGAGAAGGAACCTCTATTCGCCCTAAACCCCTTTGCATCCCAGGTTCTTCTGTGTCTCCCCAGACTCCCTCCAGAAGAGAGATGGAGCCCCTATTAGCCCTAAACCCCTTTGCATCCCAGGCTCTTCTGTGTCTTCCCATAGCTCCTCTGGGAAAGAGAGAAGGAGCCTCTATTCACCCCAAATCCCTTTGCGTCCTAGGCTCTTCTGTGTCTTCCCTGCTTCCCACTCCACCGGGGGAAAGGCTATGCAAATGGGGGAAATTGCACTGGTAATGCAGGAAAGAGAACAAGTGGGTGACACCCCCAGGCCAGCCCCTTGAGCACTGCTTCTCCCATCCCCAAGTTCCCGAATCGGACACCCTTGTTGTTCTCATTCATATGCCGCGAATCAGACTTGGGAGGCACAGGAAAACTCGCTGAAAATGCACTGTTAAATTAAACCGGTTTACTGATTTGGATTTTTTCAGGATAATTAGATCACTTCGGAGTCAGATTCGAATTCCAATGGGAACGATATTGGAGCAATGTGGATCGAATGCACACTCAAATGGGAATGATGCACCCATGATTCACGTCCTGATCCGTGTTATAAGCCAGTGGGAACAAGGCCTTGCTTAGGTTTTAAGTGAGCTTTGCCGGGACTTGGCTGGCAAGTCACAGTTGCACTGCTGTTTCTGCTTTCTTTCGTCAAACAGACTGAGAGAAGAGGTAGCAGTAAAAACAATGTTTGGGGGCAGGGATAATGAACACTTGAAGCTGTGTGGGGGAGGCACGTCTCTGGGGAAGGAAGGGGAGGAGTGTCTGGGTTCAGTTCTTGGAAAGAGTCCTTTGACTTGGAGTGGTTCCAGTAGTTAAAATCTGTCCCTTTCCCCATCCATGCTAGTCTCCAGTCCAGAGCATGTAAACCCCCTACACACACACACTGGGTGCGTCCCTCTCCACCTCGACAAAGAAAGATTGGGAGTCCTTCCTCACTGGGGAGAAGCTTCTCCCTTTGCACCTGGTCACCTTGGGTGCAGCAGCTGAGCAGCAACCAAAAGGCCTCTTGCCTGCAGTGGCCTTTGCCACAAGGCAGTGGCATCACTAAGATTGGTGCGATAACTCATGATGCCTTGTGCAATAACTTGTGGTGCATGGTGACACACTCCCCCCCTCCAACTGACCTCCTCCTTACCAGACCATACAGAATCCTTAGTAAAAAAATTTGTACTAATGTTACACAATAATTCCATGCATCACTGAATGTAATGGTAATAGTTGTGACATAAACAACTTCGTCATCCTCCTAACTCTTGAAGCTGGAGACTGCTGTGTCCCATTCACACAAGAGACTCCAGCTTCATGAGTCTGGTACAGAGAAATCCAAAGATTCTTCCTTTTCTTAATACACAAAGCAGAACACTGTTATTGGAATAGGAGACAGCTGCCTCCAGCTTCCAAAGCAGAAAGCAGAACTGACACAACAGCCTTTTGCTTTTGGATTTTAAAGGAGGAAGAATCCATGGGTTCCTCCTGCACTCCATTCCTGAAGGCAGAGGCTCTTGTATCGATGGCAGGCAGCAGTCTTCTTCACATTCAGTTGCCCAATAGTTCTACCTATTTCTTCTTCTCTCACTGATGGGGCCATACCAGGAGGACAGAGGAACCCATAAAGTCCTGCCGTGTTATCTCCTCTTTTGGAGAAAGTGTATGAAGCTCAAGGGTGGAGAAAGAAGAAGCCTGGTTTGCCCCAGTTTCTGGCCACATCTTCTCCTTTGCTGAGCTCCTCATGCCTTACAAGGTATGTTAATGCTATCCCCATTTATTCTGAAAGGCAGATGTTTAGGGACCAACAGTGGCGTTACTAGCATAGGACCGTACCACACATGGGGGAGGTTGCAGCTCAGATCCGCAGTCACTCCTGTTCTAGCAATGCAAAGCGAGATGTTTTTCCACACCAGATCCAGAGTCACTCCTCTCTAGCAATTCGGATTTAGGTTAAAACGTCATGTTTTTCCACACCTGGTTGCCTTTCGGTTGTCCTTCCAAAGTGAGGGAGTAGAGAAGTCAGTTCGATTCCAAGCAAGTCCCGTGATGCGGACTCAAGCAAAGGGGAGTGAGTACACATTGTATTACCACACCAGGGCATACTTTGAGGGTTCAACGATTCGAATCGGCCCCCTTGCACATGCTCAGTGGGGTTCTGGACGCTGCCCTCCTTCCCTGCCCCCTCCTTAGCTGTCATCCTTCATCGAGGTCTAGGAGAAGGCAGGGGATGATGGGATCGGCTGGCATGAAGGAGGAGGAGGGGGATGATGGAGCAGGACGCAGGGGCCAAGGGGGTGGCATCGGAGTGCTTTTCCACACCAGAACAAATCGCAGTGCAACCGAAGGCAGCCTGGAAGCGAATTCTCTGGAGTCACTTTTTTCCCGTTTTAACCAAAATGAGGGGTGACTTCAGAAACACTGCTGAAGCAATTCGCAAGGGGCTCCCATGGAAATCAATGCCTTCTGATAGTCAGTTTATGACATGAAACTGCATCATTGGAAGTGCAATCACGTCGGAAGTGAGCTGGAACTGAGCTACAAAACCGCCCAAAAGCTCCGTCTGATATACTCCATGGTCATTGTTGTATCACCCCACTTATGGTGTCACCCAGTACAGCGTGCACTCCACACAACCCCTAGTGACATCTTTGCCGTAAAGGCCAGCATGGGCAAGAGGCTCCTCAGTCACTGCTCAGCCAGATACTTGGTTGCTGCTCCCAGAGTGACAAGATGGCAAATGGAGCTGCAACTGAGTTTGGTTGTTCTGAATGTGCAGTAGAACAGTAGACCTAATATCAAGAAATAGGCATTGGTGAGGCATTAGGGTTGTTACCCAAGAGAAAAAGAGATGGTAGCCCAAAAAAGTTTTGAGACCTTGTAGTAGACTAAGGATGACATCCTCTTACCAGGATTAAAATCGGACTGTGTGTGCGTGTGTGTGTGTGTGTGTTGGCAATGGCACCTCAGTAGGCAAAATGTCTTGGGCCACAGTTGCCCACCACCAATGGGGCTTATCCCACAGGCTTAATACTGTATTGCATTGACACCAGTTTCTGCATTCAATATAAAACCATTGAGATTACTCTTTTGTATCTTTTGTATTCTTGAATTTTGCCCTAGAGTTATTACTGCCTTAGATATTGCTCTATATGTTATAGAACTAATTGACTGTGGAAGTTTTAAAGGGTTTTAATTATTTTAGTAATTTGATGGCTATAACCTGTATTTGTTTGTCATGAATAAACTGTTCTATTACTGCCTTAGACATATTTGCCCTAGAATTATTTTTCCCTAGAGAATTATGCCAGAGAAGCAGTTATGAGCTCCTGAACAAAAAAATCCATTAGGTACAAAGCAATACTGTCTTGCTGTCAGAAGATGGGGCTGTTTCACTTGTCTATTCTCAAAATTATACAGTACTGTATTCATCCTTGCTTAAGTAATAACCAGGAGATGGCTTTACCATCTGTTGGAACAAGCTGGAGACTCCAGGATGCCTGCTACAGTTATTTTGCTGGAGCTTTTGTTCCCTGGGATAATTGCCATTGAACTTGGACATGCACAAGAGACAAAAGAATGTCCCAGGAAAATGAAAAGAAAAGTGCTATTTGCACCATTAATAATAAAATTTATTCGGTCATTGACCAATATATATTCACACCATTATTTCTAGCAGCTTTCTCTAACATAATGTCCTCCAGATATGTTGAACCACATCTCCCATTATCCCCAGCTAGAATAGCTAAATGCTTTCTGTCTGAGGACAATGAGCACTTAACTCATCTGGAGATAGAGTCTACAGCAGTGATTCTCAACCTTCTTAATGCCGTGACTCTTTAATACAGTTCCTCATGTTGTAGTGACCCCCAACCATAAAATTATTTTCATCTTGGTTCCTAAGACCATCGGAAATATGTGTTTTCCGACGGTCTTAGACGACCCCTTTGAAAGGTTCATTCAATCCCCAAAGGGGTCGCGATCCACAGGTTAAGAACCACTGGTCTATAGCATGGGTGGGAAAATTGTGCTTCATGGGCCATGTGCAACCCAGGATCCCATTTGGGAGGAATCCAAACCTCCAGACTCCCCCAAATTAAAAAGATTTGCACAAACTATTTTTGGCCCAAGTCTTGCCAAAAGGGGTAAAAACCACCACAAATGATAGCAGTTTTGCCCCTATAACTCCTATAGTCTTCCAATCAGCTGAAAAAGATAAACTTCCCAAATCAGCAGAAGTGAAACAAAAAGTGACATGACATCACTTTCATCATCAGACTCACTGGTGTGGCCTAAAGGGAAGGGAGGGTGAAAAATGACCCCTGTCACAGTTGCTCATCCCTGCTCCATAGTATAACCTCCAATATTTCACAGGGTTTATTCAGACATGATTTTTTTAAAGCACAATAATGCAAATGACCTCACGCATTCTGGGTTTGTTATTCACACTATGGATTTGCATCAATGTGCATCTCTTGGAGTTCGGTTGCTCACACTTGAATAAAAATGGAATCCATAATGTGAATGTATTCGAAATGCATGGTTCAAGGCATGCAGAGTTTAATCCCGAATTATGCTGGGTCTATTTGCATAGGTTCTTCACACTGCTGACAATGCAATTTTCATGGTCAAGATGGCAAAAGTTATGAATGAGGAAGGACACAGAAGCTAAGTATGTCTGCAGCAGTTTGCTTTTGCCTGAGTCTGCTGTGAAGGCAAGATTCAATCCCCTCCTTTCCCCCATGCTGAATTCATTGAGTGCACACAACTTTGGTATTCTGAACTCCCGTTTGGAACAACTGAACTAAATCAAGGGCAAAGAGTGAAATTGGGAGGCAGAGAGAAAAACTGGGACATTTTAAAGCACATGAAAAAGTGGGATGACAGAACTGATTTAGACTGTCCTTGCCAACTGAAGGTTATACTGATGGCAGTAAGATAAGTCTAGCAATGTATGCTCAGAAAAGAGAGAGAGAGTGAGATTTAACTTACTGTTTTACCAATTAAAAGAATAAAAATGTTCAGATAGAAAGTTCTGAAACAACCAAAGGTGATAAATTCAGTATAACCTCAGGACCCAGTGCATAGTGGGCACCTTGGGGGAAAATTAATAGGTATTTGTATTAATGTCTAATCTGGTGAGCAACAGTGTCAGTCTGTTGCTTTAAACAATAAGACTGACAATAATAACACATCTCAGTAACTTAAATCACTCACATGCCTTGTTTTATCTATTGTTCTTTCTTTCCTTTGACAGTTGCTCTGACAGCTGCTTTCTTTTATTTCTATGGTTTACTTCTCCTTATTGTGTAGCTTCTTATGTTACTTGTAACCCATAATTACATGTTTTTGGATATACTGCAATCTGTTCATTTAGAAATACAGAAGAGCATTGAAAACTTTCTGCTCTGCTTGATTTGTGACTCAGGATGGTTCTAGACAAGGTCTACCTTGTGCAATTGCTCTGCTTCATTTATGGAATTTTACAGAAAGTCCAGGAAAAGCCTTCAGTTTGTCAGCCTCCTGGATTTTCACATTGCTGTTGAACAACTTTTTGGTTGTTGTTGCTGTTACCACAGAAAATCGGTTGAGGAGGTAAAGTCAGAATAGGTACACAGTGCCTTTGAACTAGTAGCACTAGAAGCTTTCCATTGCCTCAGAGTTTTCTGGGAATATACTCTGAAACTGAGGGAGACACAGGACCCTTTCACATTACACAGTTATAGCATTATTATCCCACTTTAACTGCCCTGTCTGGGATTGGCAGTTATGGGGAAGGCCATTCAAAATGGTCAGCCAGAGCTCTGGCTACTTCTGGCCAAACTACACACCCCAGGACCCCATAGAATGCTGGAGCTATGGCAAATTGGAATCATAGTGCTATGATTGTGTAAAGAAAGGGCACCTAGTGCTGTCTGTGTAAAGCAGGGGTAGGCAACCTTTTTGAGCCGGGGGCCGGGTTGCTGTCCCTCAGACAACTGGGGGGCCGAAGCCAAAAAATAAATAATTAAATAATTTTTTAAAAAATTAAATAAACAAATAAACCAGGACAAATGTAGGACAAAATTTTCAAATGGAGGACACTTTTATAAAAATGGAGGACACGCAAAAAATTGCTGATTTTTTAAAAAATGTTAATATAAATGCATGTTTCGGAGGCTTCTATAGACAATTGCCCCCCTTGCCCGCTGCTTGCCCCCCTTGCCCGCCTCCTCCTGATAGGCCAAAGGCCCCACGCTCTCATGCGAGAGGCCAAAGGTTCTGGCGGCAAGCGGCGGCAGGACCAGGCTGGGGCCGGTCCCAAGGCCTTGCCGGGCCGCATCCGGCCCACGGGCCGCAGGTTGCCTACCCCTGGTGTAAAGATACAATGGGTACTTTAATCATAGCACTATAATTTTGTAGTGTAAAAGGGCCCTCTGTGCAAGACTGTGAACTATCATTGAGGGCCCTTTTCTATTGCACAACACACAATGAGGGGCCATTTATACTATACATGCACACACACCATACACCTAAAGCATGCGAATCTAATTTAAGATGCCTTATGTCCACAGCTTTCAGCTGAGACAGATTCACAGGACAAAGTCTGAGGGTAAGAGCAAAGGAAAAGGATGGCCCAGGATCTTTGCTGCATGAGGAAGAGGACAAAATGGCATCCCTTGCTTCCATTTCCAAAAGCTGACTTTAAAAGTGTCTACATCTTTTGAAAGCAGTAATCTGACAGGGCAGGCTTTGACCTTTAACAACTTTATGCCACCCCTCCTCCCCAAACTGCCACTGAAGGCAACCTTGTCACTCTGTCAGCACCTAAAGATAGGATTTATCCTGACAAAGCTAGGCCTCCATGGCACCGACCAGTCACTATTGCAAAGACAAGAGACAAATGAATGGGAAAGGTGAGGGCCAAGGATTTGCTTGAGAATTAGGCCAAGTCCCATACAGGTGGCCTGTTGCTTCTTGGACACTTTTCTGTCCAACAAGGATCAACTAGGAGCAGAATAATGTCAAGGACCAATATCCTGCTGCACCAGAGATGAAGGCACATGCCATTTTATATGAGTTGTAAGTGGTTTTTAAGCACATTCCCAACCTTCAAATCATTGCATAAGAATGCAATGATTGCATGCTTAAATAATTTCTGTTGCCTTTTGGAATGTCTGCCCTTTTTACCTTAAACCTGCAGCTAGAAAAGCACTTCAAACCCACTTAAAACGGTATGTACCTCCATCCTTGGTGCAGCAGGATACTGGCTTTGACATTGTTCTGCCCCTAGATGACCCTTGCTGTATGGAAATGTATCCAGAGAACAGTTTGTCCAAGAAACAACAGATCTCCTGTATGGGACTCAGTCTACAGAGCTTATGGCATTACAGTGTGCCCGTGTTATACACTCAAACCACTATGCCATGCTGGTTTCCACTTGAATTTCGTTCTTTACTTAGTTACTTGATCCCTAAAGTTGTAAGTCAGTGTAGTGTGAGGCCCGGTTCATACCATCAGGAAATGGTGTCCTGGCAGCGATAGTAGGGCTTGGGACCTTGCACCAACCACACGGTCCTAAGTCCTACTACATGCTGGTGGTGGCCTAATGGCAGCCTCCTGTCCACACAGGGGCCACCATCTTTATGTAAGGGGCGAGCAGCATCTGCACGTTGCTGCATGTCGCTTATTCCGTGAGTGCACCAGTGCTGCACACATGACATACGCCATGAGCCAAAAAAAGAACCTGGAAGAACCAGCTTCTTTTTACTCTGGCGGCACATCACATGGTTTGGCGGCTGCAGCATCCCTCCGGAGTTAAAACGCGTGCCTGCAGACCACCATTTTTGGGCGGTCTGTACCACGCCAGAGTGTTGGAGTAGGACTCCTGGAGATCCATGTTGGAATACCTACTCATCCCTAGAAACCCACCAAGTGACTCTGGGCACATTACACTCTCTCAGAAAAAAAAAAAACCTTGCCAGGAAAACCCTACAAAAGAGTTTCTATAAACTGGAGTCAACTTTCAGGCAACAACACAACCCTAATGTCATGGGCAGGTTGAGGACCAAATGAAGAAAAATTCAGGGGGAGGAAAGCCCCCTCTGCTCAGTCCATGATCTGCACTGTCTAAATCCTTTTCTGAAGACTTTCTCCAGATGCCTCAACCGAATGAAAGGTCATTACAAAGGAGAAGGCCTTTTCAGTAGAAATGTCCTCTGCAGAGAGGGCTGCCTGGCACTTGCATTATGTTCTTTTCAGCCCAAAGTGGATAGAACTATTTTAGTGCTTTAAATCCTGTAAATTCCCTACATTGGCCAGTGATTTTATTAATATTTTATTGTTTGATGCAATTTTTTAAACATTTATTATTTGTCCGGTGTCCTTTTTAAACTTCCTACTGTTTGCCCAATGCCATTTTATTATGATTTCATATCTTGTGGACTTTTTTTTTTAAACGATGTAGTTGTAAACTAACCAGATAATATTAGCTATTTGGCAACCTGACAGCACACCCAATAAATCAAACAGCGGATTGCCCTTACCTCTTTGAGTAAGAAGATACTCACATTCTTTAATTGTCATCTCTAAAAGGATGACAGCATTCAAGTTTGATGTTTCTCAGCCCAGCTCCCCTATTACTTGAGCGGGTCAAACAAGCATTTCCATTGAAACCTATGATGTCTTGAGTGTAAGCAAGCTTCTCCAGGATCCGGTCCCCAATTAGGATGTGGAGAACAGTGGTGGCGGATGTACATGTGTGTGTGGATAGCTTTTGCAAGTCCCTGATGGGCAATTAGGAGAGAGGCTGTCCAGCCAAAACTAATATGTAACAACTCAGCCAGCTGTGTTTTATCAAAAAAAGTTATTTTTCTTCTGTAAGTAGGAACTACACATCAATTAATATGATGACTCACTAGGATACGTTCTGGATCATTTCTGATTTCTCTTTCTCCATATTTAAGTAGAGCCTTGAGGAACCAGATATTTATTTCAATGAATCTGCTTCTGGTGGGTTTCTCTACTTCTGCTAGTTACTGTACAGTAGACTGAAAGTGGGACTCTGTCAGTTTCCTAATGCTTTTTATGTTGATCTCAGTAGCAGGACTGGGCCTATCATTAGGCAGAGTATGACAATCATTTCATTTTGACCCGTCTCATCAAAATGAGGGAGACCATGTTATAGGTAGATGGATTCAATCCATAAAGCCACAGCGCTGAGTTTGCAAGACTTGAGCAAGGCTGTTGATGACAGGGTGACTTGAAGGTCCCTCATTCATAGGGTCACTGTGAGTCAAAGTCGACTTGATGGCAGTTAACATTGGTGGTCATCTCAGGCATCTTGGGCACGTCCCAGTCTCTAAGCCCCAGAGGATGGCAATGACAACCCCCCTCTGAAGAAACTTGCCAAGAAAACCCTGGGATAGGGCTACCTTAGGGTCAATTTAAGTTGGAAATTACTTGAACACAGTACCACCAGACCACCATTTCAGGCAGCAGTGATGTAGTTACTGTATATACTTGACTATAAGTCCACCTCATGTATAAGTCAAGTGTAAGTTTTGGAGCCAAAATTATGGATTTCAGTATGACTCATGGATAAGTCGAGGATAAATTTAGGGCATGCAACAAAGGATGTAAAGGACAAAGTTGGTGCTTCCTTTAGCTGCTCCCAGTATGAAGTAAGCTCATACCTCTTGCCACTCTAATCAGAGAAGGAGAAGAGTTAAACAAATTACTTACATTGACCCTTGGATAAGTCAACCCAATTTTTGGGGTCAATTTTTTGACAAAAATTTCTAGACTTATACATGGGTATATACTGTAGTTATCACATTTATAATCTAACTTTACTCCCAAGGACTTAAAGTGACATACACGACCCTTTCTTACATTTTTAATCATCACAACAACCTTGTGAGGTAGGTTAGGCTTAGAGAGAAAGAGTATGACTTGGCTCAAGGCCACCCTAGTAAGTCTGGCAAATAAGAGGGGATTTGAACTCTAATCCAGTACTGTAACCACTACACTACTCTGCTGTCTCCTGCTGTGCTGTCTTTTAGCTAGTGGAATGCAGAATCAGCCCTCTGATGCAGTCACACCATGGTAAGGACAGCTTTATGCCTAGGCTGTCTAGAGACTTTGCTTCTTTTCACAATTAAGCACTGATCAGTCTTCCTTGGTATATAATGCTGTGTGTGTATTTTAATGAGCCATGCTGGTGGAGCATAACCCTTGATCTGATGCCAGAATCTGAAGCAGCCCAAAACATTGGCTCACTAGAGATGTTGAGCGTCTGAGGGCTTTGCCAGCAAAAAAAAAAAGTCAAATTGTTTGACTTGGAGGCGTATTATTTTGCACTATGCCGATTCACTTACAGATCATTTACATCAAATCCTGCCACTCAGGAATTGGCAGCTCTCCACTCATGAGTCACTTGTTCTCCAGCCCTTTCCTTCACCCCTTTTCAACAGCAGCAGCGTTCAAGTATGCCAGTGAAGGCAGCTGCCCAGTCAAAATGGTGTGGCTGTGTGAGCTGCCACCATCAACTTGAGGCCTGTGCTGAGGAGGCGGAAATGCCATGGCCGGGTCAACTGTACTTGCAGCCAGGGCTGTCCCAAGGTGTTTTGCTGCCAGAGGCAAAGGACAACACTACTCACTCTCCCCTCTCCATTAATTTACAAAATGTGTCTGGATTGGCAGGTGAAACTGATTTCAACACTGGCAACCAGAGGCCATCAACTAGCACACTTCAAGCAAGAGGTGAGTTTAGGACACCTTGAACAGGTTGGTTAGCATTGTTATTTATTTTGCTGTCAGGTTGGCATTGACTTATGACAATCCTGTGAATGAGAGACCTTCAAGATCCTCAGTCATCACTTTAGGTTTTGCAAACTCAGGTTGTGGCTACCTTGATTGAATCAATCCACCTGTTATATGGTCTCCCTCTTTTCCTACTGTCTTCCACTTTGGCAGGCAAGCATTATTGTCTTTTCCATTTAGTCATGTTGTCTCATGATATATCCAAAGTATGGATACGCCAACTACATCCTTTTTTTAATGCACACCTGCACCGGTGTGTCTATATGCTGTAGGGTTAGGATTAGGATGGATCACTCCTTTAGAACCGCTTTCACATCAGGGCGTTTACATGCAGGATCAAAGGTGCCCATTTTCTGCCCTGAATTGGACTATTGAGGTATGTTTTTGCTCCGTTTTTTAGCCCCGGAATACAGCTTCAATCCAGTTTCTGTCCGCTTTGGAAGCGTGCGTCATCTAAACACCCCACCATCAAAGCGAGTGTAAACTGCTTTATTTGGCCCATTTGTTTTACCCCATAGATTAGTCTAGTGCCACCAGTTTAGTAGGCTGCTGCTCACAGAAGTCTTTTCTACAAATCATTTGCTCCAGATTCCTGCAGCGCATCATGAGGGATGTGTGCATTTGTGTAGAAATGTACAGTTTCCTAGAATTTTCTCTCCTTCTGTTCCACTAGAGTCTGGAAAAGTTACTTCTTTGGCCTATAACCTCCAGAAATCTCCCATCTGGTACAGCTATTGGCCATGCCGGTTGGGGGATTCTGGGACCTGTAGGCCAAAATAATAACTTTTCCGAGCTCAGCATTCCACCATTTTGTTGTTCCCATAGGCCACCTTGATGTGATCCCTCATCATGGTGCCTTACTCACTAAAACTGTGCAATATTCCATGTATCAGAATGAAACCTGTCTATCACTTTGCACATATGTGGTAAATTCTAAAGTAATGGTGTGTCTTTATTTTAAAAAGGGAATACTAGAATGTAAATAAAGAGTATTCGCATACCTCCAACTGTCTCAATTTGACATGGACTGTCCTGATTAATTCTCTGCTATCCCACATTCTCAGCTGCTTTTAAGATGTCCAGTTTTCTCTCTTCTCCTCCTACTTTTCCCCATGTCCTTTTTTAAAGAAAATTATGATGTTACAAACAGTACAGTTAAACAGAAAAATATATATAAAGAAAATCAAAAATCTAAAGGAAAAAGAAAAAGAAACCAAGAAAAAGAGAAAGAGAAAAAAGAAAAACAGATAAAAAAGAAAAAAAGAAAATAGAGGAAAAAAGAAAAAAATATATATAGAGAGAAAAGATTAAGAAAGAGGGGGAAAAGGGGGGGGGAAGAGAATAGAGAAAAAAGAAAAAGAAGAAGAAAAAATATAATAATAAAAAGATGTAAAGCATTCTTCCTTTCCCAACATAGTCTTGGTGTTTCTTCATAAATCCATATCTAATATTCCATTAACTAATAATTGTTAGATATTTAATGGGTCCCATCTTAAATAATCAAAAATAATTTCACATTTTTAAACATTATTTTATATAATCTACTGCAAAGATTACAGCAGGGACTGTAATGTCTACAGCAAAGAAGTGTAATGATACTTCAAGCTTTGTTAAGGCCTCTTATACAATATCTTTCCGAAGTTTTAAATGATGGTATGGTGGACTGACAATACGAGAATTATGATTAATCTAATCTAAGAATGGAAACCATTTTTCTGTGAATGCCTCATGCACCATAGAATTCTTCAGTTTATTCATTCTGTCTGATAGTTTTTCCATTAATAAAGTATCCCATATTCTATATGCCATCAGTTCTCTGTAAGTAATTCACCTGTCTCCCAGTACTTTGCAATTTCCATTCTGGTGACAGCAAGTGAAAAACACATTAGGCTCTTATGTTTCACCTCCTTGTTTTCACCAACAAATACAAGCAATAGGAAAGACGAGGATAAAGAACAATATTTTGATGTGTGATGGCTAAAATTATAGAAAGTACATTTAATCAGAATAAATGGACCTTGGTGCAATAATACCACATATGCACATATGTACCTCTTCTAATACAACCACTTTAGCATCATGTGGAGATGAGGTTTTTTTAAATTCTCACAATCTCTATTGGGGTGAGGTACCAGCATTTAGAGCAGGAGCAAGAATGATGTGATCCTCCAGATGTTGATACTTTTCTCTCCCTGAAGTCCACACAATGGTAGACTTGCCCAGTTGAAAACTGGAGACAGCTTTAATGGATGTGTATGAGAGAAGGTTTCAGTAGACATTGCTTGTCATCCAACTGAACAGCAAGCTACATCTGCTGAAATTTCCTCTTCAACAGAACCATTAAAGGTAAAGGAGCCTTCTCCAGTTTTTGCTCTGGCAACCCTACAAATTCCCACTGCTGAGGTCAAGAACTGGAATTACTTTTCTAGATAATTGGTTGGGTGGGTGGATAATTGGGTCTATATATGATTTGACTGATCCTTCTACATTAATTTGATTTTGTAGCATAAGGGGACATTAATAGATGCATAATTCTGACACAAGAGCACCACACCTGTTTTGATGCTTAGAATCAATGCTGCCTCAATTGGAAGCAAATATTTGACCCACCTCACTCCTAAAACCACACTCAGAATTCGAAAGGATGGATTCCATTCAGAATGAGGGGAAAAAATACATGCAAGCTAGAGCCTTGACACTGCTTTTTGCATCCCAAAACAACACAAGATGACTAGCGGCACCCTTGTGGTAATCCCCCCCCCTTTTTTTTGGCATTGTTTTTGTTAAACCAACACTGCTATCTCTCCATTCTTCCTTCCACCTCCTTTCTCATCTGTGCACCAAATGCCACCAACTGTTGGCCTGAGGTTCTTGGCAACTAAGTATCTGGCTGTTTCAGCTTTCCTTCCTCCTGAAGAAGCTGGATGCTGACTTGTCTTCCGGAGTCATTGCAAAACATTGCTTCAGAGGCTAGCCAAGGTTAATTGGGTGTTTTGTGAGTTTTTGGTTTGAAATCATTTGTCATAGGATGTGGCAAGGTTTTATATTGATCTGTTTTATACACTCAGAGTTCTTAAAAACAAATTGAACCCATCGTAATTCTCCCTAAACCCCTGGAGATTGAGAAGGATAAAAATCTGAGTAGAAGAGAACGAAAGGCTTTAGCAGAGAAGGAAACTTTGCAAAAATGTGGCTTAGATGTCAAGATCTTACAAAAAGGCCCACTGAAGTTGGGCAAACATCTGGCAGTGGCTGGGAGCATCAGGAAGAGTGGCAGAGCCTTTGTAAAATATTTGGCAAGATACCACAATCTGGAAATCCTAATTTTGAGAGCTAGTGTGGCATTGTGTGGCCCTTGTTATATGCTGGGATTTGGTTCCAAGATCCCCCATGTACTGTATAACAAAATCCGTGGATGCTCAAGTTCCATTAAATATAATGACAGAGCAAAATTGTGTCCTTTATAAAAAAAATGGAAAATCAAGGTTTGATATTTGAAATGTATACTTTTTTGGAACCTTTTCAAACCGTGGATGCTTGAATCAGTGTATAAAAAAACCATGTATAAGAAGGGCCGACTGTAGTTTGAGTTTTAGATTACGACTCTGGAGCCCAGGGTTCAATTCCCCACTTGGCCATGAAACCTATTGAGTGACCTTGGATAAGTCACACTCTCTCAGCCTCGGGGGAAGGCAGTGGCAAACCTCCTCTGAACAAATCTTGTCATAAAACCACATGATAGGTTTGCTTTAGCGTTGCCATAAGTCGGAAACAACTTGAAGAAAACAGTAAGAAGAAACTAGTTTAGGTTCCTCTAGAGCAGGGATGGGGAAAGTACAACACACTGCTTGCATGTGGCCCCAGGTCTGTTTTTATGGCCCCTGAGGCTCCTTTGTTCCCTTCTATATTATCATTCATTCATATTACTTCCTGTTGAAATAAATGCCTTTTCTAGGCCCAAAACAGCTTAGTGAAGGCAAACACATGTTGAAATTGTCCACAATATTCCCTAATACTTTTCAGGGATGCTGCCATCTAAGATTTCCTGAGTGATGTTATCAAGTCTGGAATTTTATAAAAAATACCCCCAAAATCCCTATCCCAAAATGCATCTGTGGAGGTAACCAGGTGGCCCCCTTTCCCTGGCATCACTTGATCATAGGAGCCTCCAAGCAAGTTCTGCATCTATAGGGTGAAGTATGTCTCCTTATGACCCTAAAGGAAAGGCATTATGGGAGCTGCCCCTTGGCTGCCATGACCTGAAAGCGGAGAGACCACATAGGCAGCAGCCTTACTTAGGAGTTGCAGACAGGGAGATTCCTTCACACCTAGAAGACAGATTTATGGCTGAGAGATGTTTCACAGATACAAGCCATTCCGGCAACAATCGTTTTCCCATGGCAAAGGATGCCTATGGATCAAGTGATGTGTAAATTTGGTTTTACTTTGATGTAGGACAACCGCCTCTGCTGACTCGTGACTAGGAACCTATTTAAGGTCCAGTTTTTCCTTTGTTCGAAGGTCCACGTGGTTGGCAGGCAGGCACTCTGTCAGTCTGCTTCTCCTGGCGTGGTTCCACACACCCCCTTTCCCATTTCCCTTCACAGTGTTGCTGCATCTACCTTGATTCCGAGGAAACCATCTCAGGCAAGTATCTCCATTAGCAGGCCTTGTGTTCTCTCCCCATTTTTCCTCCCTTTATTCTATTAGCCTTGAGTGATTGCATGAGTGAATGTATGTGTGTGAGTGTGTCCCCCTGTGCATCAATAAACTAGATTAAAATTCAAAGACTTTGCCTTTGCGTCAGTTCCTGGAAGTTCTGGTCCATTGGTAGACAGGCTGGGATTCGATCCGACAAGGGTACTTTTAAGGAGCCCTATATTGGTGTGTTGAGCTAATTAATATTCCCCAAAATTTGAGCAGATATCCTTACAGTGACCAAAACCTTGACAGTTAGTCATCCTTGCTCTGGAGATTACTCTTGTGACCCATTAATGACTAACCAGTTTCCTTTGATATAAGCAGAGCTTGTGTATAACTCATTACAAATAAAAAGTTAATTTTAATTATGTCATTTTCCTGGTAATGTCTAAACTGCATTATAACTGGGACTTGACAAGGAATAACTTCATTCTTTTGGTAGTGTAGCTGTGCCCTTCAAATTATTTTTGTAGTTATAGGGGTCTGGCTTCCCACTAAAAGATGGGGAAGAAGCATTACTTGGTTTAATAGCTCCCTCACACCTTCTTGTATAGGAGGATGACAGGTGGACAGAGGGAGAGTGTGGTTTCTACTACAGATATTTAGGTATTTGTAAAGAAGCAAATAAAAGTAACTGTGTTCTTTGCCTTTGAGAAACGGGAAAATAAAGTGTAACACAAGCATGGTGTAGTGGTTTGAGTGTTGGACTAAGGGTCCAAACAGACAGGTCAAAATAAAGCTGGTTCGGGTCACTTTGGAGGCATAGTGTTTAAATGACACATGCATCTTAAGAGGCCAGAAACCATGCCAGAGCTGCACTCCAATCCTTAGGACTGGAGCATGGCTATAGTGCGGCTTCTGGCCTCTTAAGACGCATGCATCATTTAAATAGCATACCTCCAAAGTGACCTGAAGCAGCTTTATTTTGGCCTGTCTGTTCGGGCCCTTAGACTCTGGAGACCAGGGTTCAAATCCCGGTTTGGTCATGGAAGTCCACTGGGTGACTTTGGGCTAGCCATATTCTCTCAGCCTCAGAGGATGACAATGGCAAACCCACTCTGAACAAACTCACCAAGAAAACCTCGTGATAGGGCTGCCATAAGTCGGAAATGACTTGAAGGCACGCAACAACAACATCAGCAACATAAACTATAATGGCAACTATTTTGGGGGGCCCTGGATAGTATAAATAGGTAATATCTGGTCTCTGTATTAGGGGCACATGATCTGAGAAACTGACAAGGGATCAAGTCTTGGATTAGAATGAAGCAGTGAGAAAATATGAAGAACTCTGATTTATTTTCCTGTTTGAATTGTTTTATTATTACAGGTAATGTTTCAAAGGAGACATGTGGCAAAACATGAGAATTGTATGCTGAAAGATGAGGCCATCTTTTCTTTTTCTTTTTAATGTACATAAGCCCATTATTGGAGCACGTGGTAGTGTGGGAGGACAGGTGGGCCAAAACACATGCTGAAAATCACGTCCCTTTCTTTCTCTTTCCTTTAGAACAGACATTGGTCTTCTTTGCTTCATGCTTTGTGGTTTTTGTGGTTGTCTGTATCCCTCAAAGCCAACAAATCCATTGCAGATGTTGCTTTTTAAAAGAAAACAAGTTCCCTCCACCCACCCTCCTGAAACATCTGCTGCCTGCGTAGTCAGAAGGAAGCCACTGACCCCTCCAGCTTCCCTGGGAATGTTTGTCTTTTGGGGTTGGGTCTCTCAGTAGCTTTTGGCCTGCCATGCACTGAGGAGTGAAGACCTCACATCCCCAGCACAATGATCTGGGGAGATGGAGAAGAGGCGTGGAAGAAGAAACCCTGGGACATCTGGTCTGTATTCTACTTTTTAAAAATTAAACAAAATTGTTCCTCGGGCCTCGGCATACTTCCAGATTCAGATCTTTATGTGCTAGTTGTCTCACAAGTAGGATTTTGCTGTTATGGCTGCATCCCAGAACAGTTTCTCCACTTCCTTCTCTGAGGCCACAAGGGAGAGTGAGCAAAGCAGAGGTGATTTTGAATGTTGTTGCTGTTGTGTGCCTTCCAAGTCATTTCCGAATTACAGCGACCCTAAGGCAAACTTATCATGGGGTTTTCTTGGCAAGATTTGTTCAGAGGAGATTTGCCATCGCCTTTCCATAAGGCTGGGAAAGTGTGATTTGCCCATGGTCACCCAGCAGGAAATTGAACCCTGGTCTCCAGAGCTGTAGTCCCACATTCACACCATTACAAAGCCCCAAAACAAATGGTCATAGGCAGGGATGGGCAAGTTACAATATTTTGCATGAAGCATTTATAACAGTACTGTACTGTACATACTCTTGGACACAGCTAGACCATCACATCAAAGCTTAGAAAAATTACTTTTGGGGGAGTACAGCTCCCTAGATCCTCCCAGCCAGCAAAGCTGTAATCAAGAAAGAAAGAAAGAAAGAAAGAAAGAAAGAAAGACCCTTCCATCCACCTTTTCCAAGCTCTAAATTCTCTATATGTGTAACGGCCCAAACAACAGTGCAGTTTTACTCTAGGGAATATCTTGTCCCCCAGGTTAAGAATAAAGAAAAGTCATGGATGCTTTTGTAGTTCTGTGCAGCATAGTGGAAAAATGTCATTGAAAAACGAAAGAAACTGCTATGTAATACTCAGGAAAGAAACACCTCTCTCCCATCCAACCTTTTCCACCACCAGTCTCCTCACACTTCAGTTTGAGCTGCTTGCCTTAAGCTTTCCTGCGCAAAAGAAAGCACTATTTTCAGCAGGAGTCTTTGCCTGCCACATCCCTCAAGGGAGACTGGGGGTGGTGGGAGGGCTTTTGTTTTTTTAATAAAGAGGAAAATAATCTTGTGAAAGCATTGTCCCACCCCTCACACTCGCCCACCCTGATGTGAAAAGGCTCAGCTCCCACAGTCCCAGCCAGACGGAAAGCTCCCACTCATTCCTCCCTGTTCCATTTGCTAACAACAGCTGCATCGGTGAAGGAAAAGATTTCCTCCCAGCCCAAGGAAAGAATAGGGTGGAATCAAGAAGTCAAGGGTCTGGAACAAAGATATACAGTGGACCCTTGTTATACACTGGGATTTGGTTCCAATATCCCCCATGGATAACAAAATCCGTGGATGCTCAAGTCCCATTAAATATAATGACATAGCAAAATGGTGTCCCTTATAAAAAATGGAAAATCAAGGTTTGATATTTGAAATGTATACTTTTTTGGAACATTTTCAAACCGTGGATGCTTGAATCTGTGTATAAAAAATCTGTATATAAGAAGGGCTGACTGTACGTGCTGCAGTTTCCTCTTTGCTCTTGTGGACTGGTGGATGCAGCATGATGCGTGCTTTTACCATGGCTTGGCAGGGCTTTGTGGTATGGAAAGGCTGTTGCTCAGGAGTAAAGCTCTTTCTTCTCATGAAGAAGACATGGTTCCCGCACTGTATTTTAGGGTCCTCATACTTTCATATCACATTTCTGGGATAGCATGTTTTTGAAAGACCAATGACTTTTCAAGAACACTACATCAGATTCCCAGGTGAAAAAAGAATCATTTTGCCTGTGGCATGGGTACATCCAGGTAAACAAAACCATCCAATTAAAGTGTTCCTTCTTTCCCCCAAGTAATCAGTGTTTGCTCTCAAAACCGGAGACTCTTCACAACCAAAACTCTTCGTAACCAAAGCAGTAAGTCAATATCTATCTACCCCCTGTTATGTTCTCAGCCAAACTACTCCATTCATCCACCCACCCATCTCAGGGATATCCCGATCCAATCACTGTTTTATTACACTAAAATTAAAACCATTAACCTGCCCAGAATCTCACTGCTGATTCCTGGGATAAGACATCCAAGCTTTGTTACCTGGTTAAATAGCCCATCACTTAGGGCTAGTTTTAAGGTATCAAAACCTAACCACTGTGCACACAGCTGGCTTACACCACTCCGTATGTTCTGTGTCACCCTCAAACTTTCAAGGCTGAACCACTCCAGTTTCCCATGGTCTTCTCATCGGACAGGTAATTATAATCTCACTGAAACCCCTAAAAACCTCTGCTATCCCCTTTCCATATTTCCATTTTGGTTAGCTGTGTTTGTGTGAATTGCTATCTTGTGTGTCATTCAAAACCTGGAGTCCTGCCAATTAGTACTGGCATATATTGGCGCACATGGTCCAAAGGTTACCCAAGTCTCTTGCAAAGCTAATTCCCACAACATTTGAAGTATCGCTAACAGTTGGCGGGGACCTCCCAGTTCCTCCCATCTGTTCTTTGGATAACAGCACATTGGTGAATCTGCTCTGGGTTTAGTTTGAACAGAGAAATATCCAAGGTGATGAACTCTAACTTCAAAAACAGTTCAACATTTTGGATAGCAAGAACCAGTATAGTGCAGTGGTTTGGATGTTGGACTAGGACACAGTGAGGCTGGGGATCAAATCCCTGCTTGGCTGTAGAAACCCAGTGCATGACCATGGGCAAGTTACACTATCTGAGGTTCAGAGGAAGGAATTACTGAAGCGGTTGGGATCAAATTTTAACAAGAAAATCCTATGAAAGGGTTGCTGTAAGTCAGAGTGAATGTGAAGACAGATAGCAACAACAACAACAAACCTTGGATATCTACTTTAAAGTTAGGATGGAAGTCTGGAATGGATTTCCTGCTCCACTGACAGGGATGTCCTCAGTCACCACTGCCTGATTCAGTCTCTGGCATTTCCAGATATGTCTGAAATTCTGGAGTGGCAGCATGAAGAAGACTGAATTAGATAAACCTATCATCCAAACTCAGCATAAAGCAGTGCTCTGCGTAGCTCTGACAGTAGGAACTGGCTGCCGAACTGTATCCACAGCCATAAAAGTTTCAGATGCATTTTATCATGGTGTGAGATCTTAATGCACTAGTGATGCTCATCCCTTAGTGCAGCTTTCACCACCCTGGTGCCCTCGAGATACGTTGGACTACACACCAACACTGCTCCCAGACACAATGAGATTGATTATGAGTTGTAATAGGGTCCAATTGGGGGGGGATCTGGTTGTCGGGAGGAGAGAGGGAAAGATTCCTAGGTATTTTTTCAAATGCATGCTGGTCCTCACACAAACATAAAGGGAGAAAAAAGCACAGAAGCCTGATGTAGAAGTGAACATTTTAATACAAATCTCCATTAAAAGGGAGAATAACATTTTAAAAACAAACGCAAAAAGTTAGTGTTTCCACAGGCAAAATTCTGCTGAGCTACAAATAGCAGGAGCAAATGGCCTAACATCATACAGTTTGTTTTGTGCAATGGAGGGGTGAGGGAGGAAAGGGAAGAAAGAAAGAAAGAAAGAAAGATAGATGGTGGCAATGATGAGCATTTTATTGCTCCTCCTTCCCCTAACTTCATCCAAGCTCCTTCTATGATTTCCAAGGGCAAAGAACAGACTAATAAATCATCAAGTCTCTGCTGTAGATACACATTCTTAACATTTTGCTTTGACACATTCAAGACTGACAAGTGGTAATGGGACATGCAATCTCTTTTAAGGGTATGCCTCCAGTGTGAGCAACCCTGTATCTCAGATTTGGTACTCACAAGTAGTTTTCCCACTTGTATTGTTCATAGGCCAAAAGTTTACATAGGCACAGAACATAAGTAGTGCAACAAACTCTTGCCAAACTTCACTCCATTCATGATGTGGATGAAAGGATGGACTCAGGTGACATCAGACAGATGCTGTATCTGATTGCATCTACACTATAGAAATAATCCAGTTTGACACCATATAAGTGTCATAGCTCCATCCTATGGAATCCTGGGATTTGTAGCCCTACAAGGTCTGCTGACTCCTCTGCCAAAGTGTGTAGGTGCTTCACAAAACTACAAATCACAGGACTCTGTAGGCTGGTTCCACAGCAGTTAAACTGCATTATTTCTACAGTGTAGATGTATCCTCTGGTAGCATATTCAGAAGTAGGGTGATAGAGCTGAAAGTAAACAGTCATTTTTTGACAGTGGAGGGTGGTTTGGTAAATCTATGTTCTTTTTGATGTGCATATGCACTGGGTGGATTTTAGGTTTTTTGGTGCACTGTTGCCTCTAATGAAACAGGTTTCTCAAATCTCATAAAACCCTGAAAACCCTGAAAGCAGATATAAACATATATAGCACCAGCAACAACACTTCTTCAATATGCCACTGGAAGCTGCTTTTTAATTTCTTTAAAAAATTAAGTTTGATTAAAAATAAAATTTACTATTTTCAATCCACCCTTGAAAGCATACCACCACCACTCATCTAGAAGTTTGCTTGTACAACGTGATAACAAGTGCCTGAAAGGAAGGACACACTAAGCACCGTGAAAGTCTCTCCTTGAAAGAAACCAAGGGTCTTTTGCCCCAACTTGACCACAGAGGAAGAAAGGGTTAGTAAATACAAATATGAGACATAATTGTAGAGAGAGCTGTGGAGGTTATATATCATGGTATCACCAAAATGTCACTGTCGTGCCATGCTATTGCTGGAGGAGGGGAATACTACATGCATGTCCACACAACATGTGCACACCGATGCACATGAACAGGCCCAGGCACCAGTCAAAATGCACACATCACCGGCTCTGATTGTACGCCTATTAGCAGGTCAGCAACTCTTTACAGACAGGAAACTTCACTTATTAACACTTGCACACTGAATCTGAATCTTGCATGCACACACACACAAACACACCAGTCATGGATACTTCATTGCTATGACAAACAACACACCCACCCACACAATGCATGGAGTCAACAGTTTGAGGCTCCAGTCCTATACTAACTTGTGAATAAATCACATGTAACTTCCTTCTGGATGGGAACATGCCAGATTGTGTTTGTACACATGGTGCACATTTATAGGACTTTATTCAAAGCAAACTTTCATCCACAAATCTTTCCTTCATAGTTTCCTTAGCTGCGTGTGCAAATCCACAGCAGGGACACTTTTTTGTTGTACATCCTTCCATGCCCTGAGAGTTTGACCTTCCAGAAGTTCTAGATTTCAGCTTTGAGAAGCTCCACACAGCATGGCCAATGGTAACAATTTGTGGGAGTTGTAGTCCAAAAGCACCTGGAGGGTCAAATGTTTCCCACCCTATTCCTCAACCCCTCTTCCATGCCCTGCTCCCTATACATATTGTCATGTACCAGATACTTGCAGCCTTCAATGTTTAATCATCTATAACCATAGGAAAGATATAGTGATGCCTAAATACCCTGATGGCACCAGATTCTGTCTGATCTTGGAAGCTAAGCAGGGTCAGCCTTAGTTCATAGAATCATAGAGTTGGAAGAGACCACAGAGGCCACCAATAAATAACAGGTTGCTGTAGGCTATATTTCAGAGGAAGAAACTGTAAAAAACATCTCTGAGTATTTCTTGCTTAAGGAAACCTTATGAAAAATTGAAGGCACATGCTCAGGAGAAGTACTAGATTCAGTGTCTTTCTGGAAACATGTGTGTGTGAGGTGTGGATGATTCAGTGGCAAGAGACATAGCTTCTGTCCATGCATAGAGATCCTTTTTGACTATCCATTTATACATAACAAACAAACAAGCTTCATTTATATAACGCTTCATACCGCCTAAGCAGTGTCTAAGTGGTTTACAACTATAAGCTAATTTGCCCCCAACAATCTGGGTACAGTGGTACCCCGGGTTACGAAATTAATTCGTTCCGCCGCCGCTTTCGTAACCCGGAATACTTCGTAAGCCGAAAAAGCCATAGGCGCTAATGGGGAAAAGCCGCGATTTCGTGTGAAATAGCGCCGAAAAGCACCAAAAAATTTTTCGTAACCCGAAAAAACCTTCGTAACCCGGAACAGTTTTTTTAAATGGATTTTTTTCGTAACCCGGAAATTTCGTAAGGCGGCGCATTCGTATCCCGGGGTACCACTGTACTCATTTTAGCAACCTCGGAAGGATGCAAGCCTGAGTCTAGCTTGAGCCCTTTTGCTGGTCTTGAACTCGCAACCTTGTGGTTTTGAGTGAGTGGCTGCAGTACAGGCATTTAACCACTTTTAAAGATAAAAGGGGTCCTATCCAAGGTTCTTGCTATTCTGATTCAAATCTCTGGAACTCAAACAGCCCTGACTCAGTTTAATTAGTGAATGGCTTGCACACTTATTCTTTACAATGGATATTTCTCAGGGTGCGGCATTAATTGCTAACACTCAACAACCCCTTTCAGCCAATAGAGATCCAATCATTTGGAGGAGAACCCCTTCCTGATATGGATGGATGGAGCATGCCCCACTCTGGGTACAAATACAGCCCTTCATCAAGCTGTAATCCATATGCAACCATTAGATTTCCTGAGATCCTGTTTAGAACCAGCAGGTGTAGTAAACTGGGAAGCAGCATATATACAGTGGGCCCTTGGTCTCTGCTGGGGTTCCAGCACCCCCCATGGATACCAAAAACCATGGCTACTCAAGTCCCATTAAATACAATGGCAGAGTAAAATGGTGTCTCATATATAAAATGGCTCAAAATCAAGGTTTGCCTTTTGGCATTTGTACTACAGTATATTTTTAAAAATGCTTTGGATGCTTTAATCCATGGATAATAAAGTCCATAGATATGGAGGGCTTGATGTCCCTGTTAGTTCTCACAAGAGGAAGGGGATGGGTTCTAAAGGGGAGTTGAGACATTTATTCAAGGAAGGCCTCCGTCCCGTGGAACGCTGTAAGGCAGTGCAGGAAAGCAAGAGGAAGATGGATAATCTAAAGCAATCACCTGCCTCCTCCAGCCCTGGGCTGCATCACCCATGCTCCTGGAGGGACCTGATTCCCACGCCTGCATCTTAATTCCCGTTCATTAAGAAAGATGACACCCTCCTCTTGCTGGCATGTTCCTACACATCACACTGGCTGAATCATGCTTCCGGCATGCTTCTCCAGCTGGAGCAGCTATGCTAGCAGGAAACACTCCTGGGTCTTTCCTTGAAGGAACTGCTTGCTCCTCCCTACCATCCACATCTCCTCCCTTAACAACCCCATCAGCCTCACCAACTCAGCTTCTCCCAAACCTACAGCACATCTTTATTCTCACACTACAGTGTCAATTTGTTTGTCAAAGGGGCTGGAAGAGACCTTCCATCTGCTGGATGGAAATAGGAGAAGCAAACTGAAAATGAGGCCCAAATCCAGTCTCTCAGCAGATGCATGAAGACTTTGGGCTGAAGGGGAGGTTATTCTGACCCAAAACTAACCCCTGCACTGTGGGCTGCATAGAAGCCCTGTTGATAGGCTGTTGTTGTGTGTGTTTAAGTAGTTTCTGACTTGCAGAGACTCTAAGACAATCTTATCACAAGGTTTTCGTGGCAAGATTTGTTTAGAGGCGCAGGGTTTGCCCATGCCTTCCTGCAAGGCTGAGAGTGTGTGGCTTGGCCAGGGTCACCCAGTGGATTTCTATGGCTGAACAGGATTTGAACCCGGGTCTCCTGGAATTCTAGTCCAACCCTCAAACCACTACACCACACTGGCTCTCTCCTATTGACTCTTTAAATAGGTCATTCTCTGCTACCAACATGGTCGCTGCCCAGATGGCTGTCAGTAGCTACCAAATGCAGCATCAGACCAGTTTCCCATCCTGCCCTTGCCCCCCTGTTCAGCAATCTGCATCTTGGGGTGGCATTTCAGGAAGAGCTACAGAGTGCTGAGTAAAAAGCTTCATCTCCATGCCCAAAATGAACTACCAGGTAGTCTTACCAAGTTCACTGTGTTCTCCTCTTTTGCCTCCGAGTTGGAAACAACAGAGAGATAAGCATTGGTTACTCCTCAAGGGGCAAATTTCTCCCTAGATCTTCTAGTGGCTGATTCCCCATTTAGCCACTTAAGTGCCGGTATCAACTGTGAAGGGGTATTGGGCTTTTCAGAGTAATGAGCACAAAACCTCCGAAGAGACCACTATGCTACCCTGAATACACCAGCACCCTTTTGCATTACACCATTATAGTGCTATGATTCCCCTTATTGTCCATGGTTCTGTCCTATGGAATCCTGGGAATTAGGAAGTTCAGGGAGGGACAGAATTCTTACCCAGTGAGCTTTAGTGCACAAATCCCAGGATTCCACAGGATGTAGCTATGGCAATTCATAGTGCAGAAATGGGCTATGGGATTTGCCTGCGTCCCTTTAAAACACTGAAGAGATGGTGTGAGTGGGCTGAGGCTCGGGCGGAGGAAAAAGGAGAAGCCCCAGGTTTTTTATTTTTTTCAAAAATAGATTACAAATTTATTTATTTTATCCTTTTAAATTCTTTTTGAAAACAGCACACCTTACCAAATGTTAACTTTAACCACATCAAAGCATATAACTGTAAATATACTTAGGCTGTGCATAGGATATTACAATTTAAACGTATAATTTTAATTTTGCTAGTTGTTGTATCTATCTTGTATTATTACCTATTGTTTTATATGTATTTTGTAGAATGTACGCCATTGGCAGGTTTCATTTTTATCAATTTTATTATCTGTATGTACAGCGCTGTGTAAATCTACAGCGCTATATAAATAAACTATAATAATAATAATAATAATAATAATAATAATAATAATAATTGTTTATGTTACAACTATAGCCACTCGGTGATATACAGGAATTGCTATTGGTACAAAAACTTTACTAAAGATTCTGTGTGGTGTAAGTATGGAAAGAGGCCTACAGGGGTTGACACCATGAGGTACCGCACCGGGTGATGCCAACTCTAGTGACACCACTGCTAGGTCCGCTAGTCTTACTTAATTTTGGAACTAAACAGGATCTGGTCTGATTAGTAGTTGGATGGGAGGCTGCAAGGAGACAATTCTGCCTGAAAACTTGGCAAGCTATGGCTGCCAGTCAAGACTTGACAGTACTGGGGTAGATGGATCACAAGCTCCATTATGCAAGTGCTTGGTAAAGGACAGCAGGAACTTTGGATGCATGTTTTCTAACTTGGAAAAACTCCTTTTTTGGACTCTCAGCTCACAGAACTTCCCAACCATCATCATGGGCAGTGCAGCTGCAGCATGAAGCCCCTAGGGAGTTGACTACCCCTTCCTTAGCCCCTGTATGGTTGTATGTACCTTCAGGTTGCCTGCTGACTTATGGAGACCCCATTAATTTCCTAGTTCTCTTAAGCAAGGGTACTCAAAGGTGGTTTGGCCAGTGCCTTCCTCTGAAATATAGCCTCCAGCAATCTGGTATTTGTTGTTGGTCTTCCATCCAGGAGCTGATTCCCGTGGGCAACTACAGTAGAAGCTGTGAGCACTTCTAGACATTGTGCAGCTCTTCCATCTTCTGTGCATGTATGTGAAAGACAGAAGAAGCAATAAAAGGTTAGAAACCTTGCTCAGAGCAAGACGATCCCTATTGCTGTACCTTCCATTACAGTGACACCAGTAAGAGAGACACATTGGACACAAGGTCACAGCAGCCACATACTGTCCCTAATTCTTGTGGCGCTTCCAGGAATATTCAGCTGCACTGATTCCTCTTCTCTCCCCCACAGAAAAGCCTTCCCCAAGTGGCCTTTCTCTGGTCATGTTGGACTACAACTTGTCTCAGGGAGCCCAAGTGGCGCAGTAGTTAGATGCCAGTATTGCAGCCACTCACTCCCAGCCAAAAAGTTGTGAATTCGATTCCAGCCAAGGGCTCCAGGGTCAACACAGCCTGGCATCCTTCCAAGGTCACAAAAATGAGTACCCCGATTATTTGGGGCAATTAGCTTACACGTTGTAAACTGCTTAGAGACTGCTTAGTTCAGTATGAAGCGGTATAGAAATGTAGCTGCTATTGCTATTGCCTTACTCAGCTCTGAACTGAGCTGTTGCCTCTCCTTTATGAAAGGAGAAATTGCCCTTTTTTTTTACCCCTCCCTTGCTCTACTTGAAATGTGGAGAAAACCTGAAAAACCAGTCTGAATGGAGCTCAGAGCAGGAAACATAGATGGATAGACATCTGCATCTCTGCACTGCAGGCCACGCTAGAGCTAACAAACAAATAATGTTGTGTCAGTCTCCATTCCTGAGAAAGCCCCCCATCCCACCCCAAATTCCTTGGGAACCTGGAATGGGCAAATCAGAGCCAAGACAAGAGTATAGACACAGCCCAAACAGATTGGAGTGACTCTGGCTACTTTTCCATAGAAAGAGGAAGTGAATGTTTTACAAAGAAGTGCTCCATCTAGTGGAGAAAGACATCTCTTTGTTAAAGTATGTGATTTTCCTCCCCTACATAACTTGTATTTATTGAGCTTTGCTTTGTGAATGATCGTTCAATGGTAAAATCAAGTTTAATTGATGACTCATGGCTGAAGCACATTCTCTCTGAGGAAATCCCACTATGGGAGAGTAAGGGGTTACTTAAGAGGAAATGTACATCCCTCTTAAGGTCTATGACCCTCAGGTATAGGACAGAAATAAATGTGGATGTTCAGAGTGACAAGGCCCCTGCTAGAATGGAGAATCGTACCATATTTGTAGCTCAGCAGCTACCCATTCCTCACACTTCATTTCAGTCAGCCCATCTGTCAGTCAGTTTCTCTCTCACACACGTCTAACAGTAAGTTATAATACTGTGTAGGTCTAGTGAACAAATGGACACTTCCATTTAAGTCCACAATGGGTGGATTTGGCCACCAGGATGTTATTTTCATACCTTGTACCGTGTTGCCTTTGTACCGCATCATTGAGGCCCACCCTATCCCAACCCTCTCCTTCTTTCCACCTTGTAGTCCCCTTCCTTGTGTCTTTTCACACAAATGTGGAATGCTCCTTCATGAAAGGTGCAGTGGGAAGGTCCTGTTTTTGTGTGCAGCGGTCCAAAGAACTGGAGCTGCGGAGGGGGATCATGCACCGCTCCGCAGGCTTCCCTTGTCCCATCATCCCCCAGCAGCAGAGAACCCGCAGGAACTCTTTCCTCATGTCCTTGCTGCGGAGGGTATAGATGACAGGATTGATGGCTGAATTGAGAGTAGCAAAGGCAAAGAAGTATTTTGCCTTGTAAAGGATGGCGCATGACTTCCTGGCACATGAAGCATCCACCATAAGGATGATGAAGGCCGGCAGCCAGCAGATGATGAAAGCCCCCAGGACAAAAGTGACCGTCCTGAGCAAGGACACAGTCTGGGAGCCGGCCATTTCAGCGTGGCTGGAGCGGACGATGCGGTAGATCCGAACGTAGAGGATCACAATGGAGAAGAGGATGATGGTGAAGATCAAGACCACAAAGAGGATGTACTGTTTGGAGTAAAGGGGCAGGACAGTTGAGCACTTGTCAAGATCAGCCATGCAGTTCCAGCCAAGGATGGGCAGCCCACCAATGGCAGCCGAGATGACCCAGCAAGCCCCAATCAGGAGCACCATCCGGCAGTTCTTGTCACTGCTGTAGACTTTCACCTTAGTGATGGCCACGTGCCGCTCAATGGCAATAGCCAGCAGGCTGAAGACTGAGGCAGCCAGTGTGGCAAAGGCTGTGCCCTCTCGTACAAACCATTGGACTGGGGTGAGGAGGAAGGTGGCCGGGCCCGAAAGAACAATGTTGGCAATGAAGGCCGAGCCAGCCAGCAGGTCTGAAAAGGCCAGGTTGCCGATGAAGATGAACATGGCTGAATGGAACTTCTTGTTCCTCCAAACAGACACAAGCACCAGCAGGTTCTCCAGGATGATAAAGCAGCAAAGCACGATGATGAGAATGCTGCCAGTTGAAAGACCAGTTGAAAGATCCTTCTCCAGCTTATCCTTGGTGTAATTGTAGTGCTCCACAATCTTTGACGTGTCGAAGTAGAATTGGTAGATACTCTCCATGGCTTGGCCACAGTATTGTAGTACTGGTTACGGTGAGGCCCACGTGTGGACGCCTGTGTTAGAGGGCATCAGGATAGTACCACATCCAATCTTCTGTCATTTGGACTAAGAGGGACAGCAGGGCAATTTAGTAGAATCTAGAGATGGTGAAGAAAGCACAAAAATCACAGGTTAGGAGCTTAGAACAAAGATTAGGGTGTGGGGGAGAGAGAGGCATCATCTAGAATATGCCATAAACTGGAAAATTACCCCAGTGGTACCCAGAGTTTGGTCCTCCAGATGCTTTGGACTTCAGATCCCAGAATTCCTACTTATGACCAAACTGCCTGGGGTTTCTGGGAACTGAAATCTAAAACACCTGGAGGACCAAAGTTGGGGTACTACTGCATTATGTATTATAGTAATTTCTTTTTGTTACTTGTTGCAATATTATGAAAGTACATCACTTCCTTGCTTGTTACTTTTCTGTTGCCTTTTTAAAAAAGTTATAGATATACTGTATACATATTGAAAAAGATAACATAATACATATACACATATGGAATATATATATATATATATATATATCTTAATTCTCACTGGTAATCAAAATTATTCTGTATATTCTATATATTGTGCTACTAGACTTCCTGTTGTCTCTCTGGTTGGTGTGACTTGATTCTTTAACTTCCTCTACCTCTGTTTCAAGCTATATTACCAGTTAATGTATATGAAAACTAACAAGAATGGTATCCTTCTAAAAATGCCTTAAAGCACCTTTGAAAAGTAACATTTACAGGTTACTCTAGCATTATTAATTACACAGATAAAGTAACATTTAGAATGTGACTTTGTTCTGGTCCCTTTTTGAAAGTGTTCTTTGTTAGAAGGACTGTCCATCCCAAATCCAGTTAAAAGTCTACAGTTGCATCTGCACTGCAGAAATAATCTGGTTTGGCACCACTTTAACTGCCATGGCTCAATGCTATGTAATTCTGGGAAGTGTAGTGTATTCTGGCATCAGACTCAGGAGGCATGCACGCCAGCTGATCCCAAGTTTCCTTCACTCAAGTGAGATGTACTGTAATCCTATTTAAATTACAAAAATAATTTCTCATATACATTTGTCTACAGAATTTTATGTCAACCAACATCCTCTTTTTGGTGATATGCAAGTGTCTGCCTGGGTTGTGGCATGTATCTTCCAGGTTGGCAAATCTGGTGATCATTTCCTTTCCATCAAGTCTGCTAGCCTGATTTCTCTGGCTCCCACAGAATTCTTACCTGATCTACTAATCACATCTACAAATCTCGTGGTTGGGGGCACAGTTAGCCGGATCAGAATAGGTGACTTGGCAACCACTGTGCAAATCAAGGACTGGCATCACTTGTTTTTTTGGCTAGATGGTACCTCTTCCTAGAAATACCTGCCCCCTTCCCACCTCCTCAGTTCCTGTTTGTCACTGTCAACACTTGGAAAATTGGGTCCAAGGTACTCTTTATACAACTTTATTCATAATGTCCTGTAAGATATGTTGATACTTTTATTTTGCAGGGGACTGAAGATGAGAGGAGGTTACTTGTGCAGCATATACAGTATTAGTATAGTTGTGTAGCATATACAATATTAGTATAGCAGATGCATCCTTTGAGGATGAGAGAGTATGACTGGCCCCAAGATCAGTGTGTTCTCATGGCTGAGCAGGGATTCAGACCCTGCTCTCCAGAGTCAAATATTCAAACCACTGCACCGAGATGGCAATGGAAAAACCCCTCTGAAGAATCTTGCCAAGAAAACCTCATTTATTTATTTTTTTGTCTTTAGGTACATAAGTCAGAAACAACTTCAAGGCATGCAACACACAACAATGGCACATACATATGCCCTGGTACCTTGGACCCATTTTTCCAAGTCTTGACAGTGACAAACAGGAACCGAAGAGGTGGGAGGGGGGACAAGTATTTCTAGGAAGAGGTACCATCTAGCCCAAAAAGCCAGTGATGCTAGTCCTTGATTTGCACAGGGGTTACCAAGTCACCAATTCTGATGGTGACACAGTGGTTAAATATCTGTACTGCAGCCACTCATTCACAAGCCACAAGGTTGTGAGTTCAATACCAGCCAGGGGCTCAGGGTTGACTCAGCCTGGCATCCTTTCGTAGGTTACTAAAATGAGTACCCAGCTTCTTGGGGGCAATTATCTTACATATTGTAAACTGCTTAGGGAGTGCTTAAGTGCACCGACAAGCGGTATAGAAATGTACTTGCTATTGCTATATAATGAGTATATAGCACAAACAGTAATCAGAGAACTTTGTGTACACTGTTGTTGTTGTGTGCCCTCAAGTCATTTCTGACATACGTCGACCCTAAGGTGACCCTGGGTTTTCTTGGCAAGACTTGTTCAGAGGAAGTTTGCCTTTGCCTTTCTCCAAGGCAGAGACAATGTGACTTCCACAAAGCCACCCAGTGGGTTTCCACGGCTAAGCAGGGATCTGAACTCTGGTCTCCCAGAGCTCTAGTCCACTCAACCCATCATCACACCATGCTCACTCTCTTGTATGCAGCGTATTATCTTCCCACAATGCTGCAAAGCAGGACAGTATTAATATTTCCACACTACAGATGGATGCAGACTGAGACTGACAGAAGAGAGGGCTGCCCAGGAACATGGCTGCTGTGTTGATATTTGCAACAAAGACTTCCTAGTAAAACAGCTTTTGGTCACTGCATTACATTAGCATTTTCTTTACAACAGGAGTTGAAATTGACTATGGCCTTCCAGGTGTTCTGAGACTGCAACATTCAGTGGTCCTGACTCCTAACCAGAATAGACAATGGTGAAGAAAATTGCAGGTTGCAGCCCTATAACATTACCCATCTGGTAAACAAAATGCTAATCCTGGTCAGCACTATGACCAGGAGCTGTCTAACAGGAAATTCCCATTCCTGGATTATAATTAAGTGATAATTTGAATACTGGGTCTAACTTAACCTCAGAGCTCATAAAAGTGAACTTTTTTGATAACATCTCCCAGAATTCCCCTGTCAGCAAGCCACTAGGTGATTCTGGGAGTTGCAGTCCCAAAGTAAAAATTTCCCAGGCTCTATATGTTCGGTCTACAGGATCAGACTCAGACTGTCTGGCTCTCCATCTCCCTATTTTTATGATTTTTGCTCTCATAAAGCAGCAGAAACATCTTTGTGCTTATCAGATCTCCATTTAACTAAAGCTGTTTGTCATTTGCTGTTGTGCAGCTTCATTTAGTTTCTAATTTACAGTAAGCCTCAGGCAAACCTATTAAGGACTTTTCTTGGCAAGACTTGATCAAAGGGCATTTGCCATTGCCTTGCTTTGAGGCTGAGAGAGTACGACTTGCCCAAGGTTACCCAGTGGGCCTCCATGGCGAAGAGGGATTGCTTTTCTTTGTGGAATAAAAATGTATGCGTGTCACAGAGAGGTGGGAAATGGGAAAGGCCAAGTGATACCAGAAAGCCATTCTACCACCGCTACCCTTTTCAAGCTTGATACAGTTGGCCTTTGGTATCTGCTGGGGTTTGGTTCCAGGACCCACAGTAGACAGCAAAATTTGTGAGTGCTCAAGTCCCATTAACTACAGTGGCAGAGTAAAATCGTGTCCCTTATATAAAATGGCAAAATCAAGGTTTGCTTTTTTGAATTTATATATTTTAAAAAATATTTGCAAGCTGTGGATACCTGAATCGACGGATTAAAAAACTGTTGATATGGATGGCTTACTATACTCTATGGACTGATGACTGTGCATTTGCTCTTGTGTTTCCTGTTGGCCTTGCAAACACAAGATTGGGTTGGAAGCAGCAGCAGCAGCAGCTTCCTACTGTGCATTGGCCTTTAGTGAATATCCAATTGCCAGTTTCCTAACTGGCAAAGCAAATGCCCCTACCCAAGACACCCACCACTACCACAAGAAGTCACATTGAGAACCTGATATATCCAGCAGACAGTCAGAATCTGACTCAGCAACACCCCCTTCTCACAGCACCAGGCTTTCCTGCTTGTATGCTTAGAGTAACTCCAAAGGACAGCTCCCTTTTGCCTTGGGCACTAGAATGGTAGTAGCTGGTAAGCATCCCTTTGCGCTTGGGGAAAGCAACTCACAGCCAGGTGAACACAAGCCTGTTTGTTCCAAACAAAGTAATAACAGGTGACACTCTGTATAAATTGCTTCCATGTAGACCATCCAAAAATTCACTGTTTGACCAATCTCACTGCCATTGTGACTGGACTGAGTGATCGGATGGGTGACCAGGTAATGTACAGTGTGTGTGTGTGTTGTGTGTCTCCATGTTGTTTCCAACTCATGACGATCCTAAGCTGAACTTATCATGGGGTTTTCTTGGCAGGATTTGTTCAGAGGTTTGTCATCGTCTTCCCTTAAGTCTGACAGCCTGTGACTTGTCCAAGGCCACCCAATGGATTTTATGCTGAGTGGGAATCGAAACCTGGTCTCCAGATTCACAGTCCAATGCTCAAGCCACTGCATGGCATACAACACCCATATCTGTGGGGGGTACATTCCCTGAGTTATTATAAAAAGGCAAAACTGCAGATAATAGCAAACAACTCTATTGGTTTTAACTGTTAATTTTATTATTGTATTGTGGGAGGGTTAGGGTTTTTGTTGGAATTATTATTGTTGATTCTAACTGTATCGTTTATTGGTAATGATGACTGAATTTTATCTGGTTGTAATCCCACCTCGATCCGCAGGGAGAGGTGAGAAATATAAATAAATTATTTATTATTTATTATTATTATTGAAATGAATGACTTCTGGAGGAAGTTTGGAGGACCTAGAGATTCCTAGAGAAACCTGTCTAGGCATTTCTAGCTCATCCGGTATGAATGTCCACTAGAATCATACCACAGAATTGTGTTGGAGGACCTAGGAAATGCCTAGAGAGAAAATATTTTTTCAGATATGGGTAAGTGGAACCACCACAGATATGGGTGTCATATTGTACATGATATGATTTCGTAGACAGGGTGAGCCCAGATCGTATAAGGTAAGTAACCTGAACAATTCAGGCAACTGGAGTCATATAGTTCTTTTTTAATTTAATTTTTGAACATTTAGGATAATGAGCAGGAACTGCAGGAAAAGAAAGCAGAGGAAAAGAAAGAAACATTACATACATATGCTGACACCAAGAGCAACACAGCTCGCCAAGCATCACAAACAGTGATTTTTAAATATGGCTCTATTCGCAAATTGTTAGATGTTAACTTTTTAATTGTATTATTATATTAAAAAAGGCGACCCAAAATGTTTGTTCATGTGATGGTGGGTTCCTTGACCTCAATAATGATGGGCATGTGGCTGTACAATGCAAGATTGATCACATCACTACCACTGATGAAGAAGGCATGCAGAAGTATTGCTGAACTAAACATACCACAGTCAATTTTCTATTTAATCTGCAAGGATATTATTTAAATGCATTTCAACATTCCAGTGATGAGGCTATGCCTGGGATTTGGGTCCATGTCAACAGCCTTTTCTTGTGCATTGATTGCTACACTGTTAGATGTATGTGTGTCGTTCAAGTTAAAGATGCAGATCAAGACACCTTGAGAAAATTTTCCTATAGCATCAGATCCAACCTTTGCTGGGGCAGTATTGCTGCCATTGGCCTAAATACCTTAAAGGCACCAGATTATGTCTGATCCTGGAAGCAATGCAGGGTGAGTCCTGGTTAGTACTCGGACAGAAGACCGCCAGAAAACACCAGGTTCTGTAGCCAATGTTTTAGAGGAAAGGAATGGCAAAACCGCTGAAAGCCAGTGGTCTGAGCATTGGATGATAACTCTGGAGACTAGGGTTCGAATTCCAGCTTAGCCATGTAAATCCACTGGGGGTCCTTGGACAAGTTACACTCTCTCAGCCTCAGAGAATAGCAATGGCAAACCCCCTCTGAAGAAACCTGCCAAGCAAATCCCATGAAAGGTTCACCTTAGGGATGCCATAAATTGGCAATTACCTGAAGGCACACAACAACAATGGCAGAAACCACCTCTGAGTATTCCTGGCCTAAGAAAACCCTATGAAATTCATCGGATCACCATAACCAGGTGACTTGAAGGTGCATGCGCGCGCGCGCGCGCACACACACACACACACACTTTTTCTTGGGGTATATTCTAGTGCAAGAGAATTGGGGAATGGCAAGTTAGGTCTCTGCAGTTGTGTGCAAAAGTTTGGGAATCTTACAATAATACAATACACTGAATGTGCCACAGTTCCTGCATTAACAGTCCTTAAGGCTGCAAATCCTAATACACACTTACCTTGGAGTAAGCCATGTTGAACTCAGTGGAGATTATTCGTAAGGAGATAAGTTTAGTATTGCCATTTAAGCTCCTTTTTAGGGATGGAAAAAAAGGCTGCCTTAAGTGAATTCTCCTTTTCTTCTATTGTTTTGTTTTCCCACCTGAGACAGAGCCTGCTGGCTATTCTAGCTGTCCTAATACCTCAGTGGAGTTAAGAGGCTTAGCTGACCATCAGTTAATTGTCTTGAGAGATGCTTTAACATTCAGGAGGAGCAAGAAAGCCAACTAGATATTGTATCTCTTCCTTGTAAATCAATTAACAAACCTTCATTGTACTTATCCCTGACCAATTCCTAATCTGACTGCTCACAGAGTGTTAACTGCACTTAAAAAGCTAAGAGTCTGAAAATATTTTTTGCAAATATTATTGAAAAATGTATGTTGCTGTCATTGTATGGCTTCAAGTCAACTCGGACTTATGGCAACTCTCTGATAGGGTTTCCTTGTTCAGACATTTGTCATTGCCTTCCTCTGAGGCAGAGAGAGTCCAACTTGCCCAGGGCCACAGAGGGAGGTTCTATGGTGGAGCAGAGATTCGAACCCGAGTCTCCCAGAGCCTAGTTCAGCATTCAAATCATTACACCATACTGTCTCTTTTTAAAACATTTGATGAGGCTAAACACACACACACACAGAATGGAAGTTTAGCAATAACCAAGGGTGTGTCCACACTGCAGACATAAAACAGTTTGACACCACTTTAACTGCCATAACTCAATGCTACGGAATTTGGAGATTTGTACTTTTGGAGCCAGCGCGGTGCAGTGGTTTGCGTGTTGGACTATGACTTTGAAGACCAAGGTCTGAGTCCCAGCTTGGCCATGAAATCTACTGGGTGGCCTTGGGCCAGTCACATGCTCTCAGCCTCAGGGGAAGGCAATGGCAACTCCCCTCTGAACAAATCTTGCTAAGAAAACCCTATGATAGGTTTGTCTTAGGGTCACCACTCGTCAGCTGGAAATGACTTGAAGGTACACAACAACAACAACAACAACAATGTTTTAAAAATATTTAGCCTTGTGCTCCACCAGAGACAAATACCAGAGACAATTCCATAGCATTGAGCCATGGAAGGTAAGGTGGTGTCAAACTGCTTTATTTCTGCAGTGTGGCAGCAGCCCAAGGTTGAGGAGCTGTCTCAGTTGCTCCTCCATCTTTGCATCCACCTGCCATCTTACCTCCATTTTCTTATGGTTTCACACTATACAGTTATAGCGCTATGATTCCACTTTAACAGCTATGCCTCCACCTAATAGAACTCTATGATCTGCAGTGTAGGGAGGGGTATTTAGACTACTCACCTGGGAGCCCCTCTGGTGCATTATCACATTACAAATCCGAAGATTTCATGGGATGCAGCCATGGCAATTAAATCAAAATCATAGTGCTACAACTGGCTAGAGCAGGTGTTCCCAGCCAGGAGTGCAAGATAGAATATCAGGGGGTGCAACAAAAAATGGCTTGTGCCCTGGAGTGATAGGACACAAGTCATCACTCAATTTTTTTCTGAACAAATTACAATCTAATTGCTCAATTTAGATTTGCATTTTATGCATCCAGTTAAAAGCTTATTTTTTTAAAGTTCAATTGGTTCACTTGCAATGTTATATGTGGTTCAATTTGATCTTTTGTGGTTGATGTGGTTCAAAAATTAGAAATTAGACTTCTTCATCCTCTAATGTTATATTACTTTTGTAGGCTATGTGAGCATTAATCAAACATTTTCTAGTGGTGAGGCGCATAGAAAAGGTTGGGAACCACTGGCCTAGAGGAAAAGGGTATTACTTGGTGTTGTCCGCTCTGTGTAAAGATATAATGGGCATATTGAAGAGCAGGCAAAACTTTACATAGAGGATAGGCCGACAGCACCAGCAACAAACAGGAAAGCTGAGTGGGTGAGGAGACACCAGACTAGTATCAAGGCAAGACCAGAGAATCAGCAGACTTGTATTAAATCAGGAGGACGGCACAATCTAGCCTTCTGGAGGGTATACGATGACTCATGAAGGGCACCTCTCATTTTACTAGCTATCTGTAAATGCAGAAAATCAGTACTATCAAGTCTTGACTACACTCTGTGGCTGTCAGAAATGACTTGAAGGCAAATGTCACTACCACTCATGCAGCAAAATGCACAGTGGAGAAACATTTTTCTTTTTACACAGCAACTTCCAGAATCCTCCTGTCAGCACAGCCAGTGGGATTTGGGCAGCCCACCCACTTCAACCATGAGCTTGTCATCCACAAATCTGAGCATCCGCTGATGGCAAGCCACATTGGCCCTAATGGTGGCATGTGCACATGGCCAGGTGCCACCATTAAAAACTATGGGACTTGAGATTCCACAGATTTGGCATTGGGGGGGGGGGGTCAGGAACAGAATCCCTGTGGATACTAAAAGACAATTGTAGTTAAGTTTTTCCAAGCTCTGGAGAAACATCTTGAGCATTTGCTCAGGTAGGTCAGGCTTGGGCAAGATGTGAGATCATCAGCATTACGACACAACCATCCATGTCTGCAGGGCATGGGGAAGATGACTGGTTGCCACTGCCAAATAACATCCCCCCCATACTCCCTCACTTTTAATGTTCCAGTTTTCCCAACTTGTGGCTTTGATCTTTTCAACTGGCTTTCACAGTATGTACAATAGCTTGCAATAATGAGATCCCCACATTTAATCAAACCTCTGTCTAACAATTAAGGTGTGCCTGTACTTAACTTAACAACATAACATTATTGTCAGAGGAACAAAACAGGTATTCAAGTAACAGTTGTTTCATTAAAACATATTGCCTTTCAACTTTCACTTTTAATATCAGTCTGGGAGCCACACCTTCTCCCTCAAACACACGCCTCCAGGAGTTAAAGGCCTGGCTCTGGGGCAGGGTGGGAGAAACATGCTACTGCTCCTCACTTCAGCAGAGGTGAGGGAGAATGGGGACGGAGGAGCAGAAAGGAAAATTACTTCCCTCCAACTTCAAAAAGGATGCAAGCACACTGCCTGGTCCCCACCCAGAATTATTAATTACTTTCTTTCTTGAGAAGCAGGTAAACATCAACCTCACCCATGTCTCAAGGAAAAGATGCAATATCTGCAAAGATGGGTGGGGAATGACTGCGACACCAGCTGGGTATATAAACAAGCATTGGCAAGGCAGTGCCAGCTCCAGAGCTTAGCTGCTATGTTGTCATACACACACAGTGAGCAACCAGAATGTGTCTACATGCAACTAATATTGACACTGTGAACTGAACCAAATACTCATTAGGTCTGGGCATAGCTCACTCTTTCTTCCCCGCTGAAGCCCATACTTTTGAATTAGGAGGTGTGTGCTTTAGCACTGGGGAACAGATGCTCACAGGGCAGAAATAAAGTGGGGAGGGTTGATGATGAATGCCCAGAGTTTGCTGAAGCATAGAAACCCCGCTGTCACGTATACTTTGCCCCACCCCGCCCCACCCAATAAATCTCTGGTGAGGCACACAGAGAAACCCAGTCTTTAAAACACAAACAAATTTTAAAAAATCCTTTCAAATGTTTTAAAAATGGCAAGGACTTCAGCAGGGATGAGGTCTGGAGAAAACACGATTGTTGTTGTGGTGGTGGTTGTTAACTGCCCTTGAGTCGACTTTGGTTCATTGTTATTCTGTGGATGAGACATCTTCAAGTTGCCCAGTCCTCAACTGTTCTGTTCAGGTCCTGCAGGCTCAGTCCCATGTTCTCCCTGATCAAGTCTATCCATTTGGCATGTGGTCTTCCTCTCTTTCTACTGCCTTCCACCTTTCCAAGCACCATTGTCTTTTCTAATGATTCATTTTTCTCATGATGTGACACAGGTATGACAGCCTCAATTTAGTCATCTTGGGTCCGGGACAGATGGGCCCTTTGTAGCATGGCGGCAACGCAACCCTAACCCTAGCATGGACTGGTGGCGCTACAATGGTGGTGCATTGCACCGTACTAGTTACGTCATGAGTGCAGCAATGGCACACTTGCAATGCAACAATGGTGGCGGAAAAAGAACCTGGTTTTCCCAGGTTCTTTTTCTTCCGCAGGGAAGCTGCGCAGTTTGGCGGCTGCAGCTTCCCTCCGGAGGAAATTAGGCCTCTGGCAGGCCGTCCTTTTTGGGCAGTCTGTACCATGCCTTGGCTTCCAGAGATAGTTTGGGCGTGATCTGTTCTAGAACCCATTTGTTTGTCTACTTGGCCATGCCTGGTATTCTCAGTACTTTTCTCCAGAACCACATTTCAAAAACATGATGCATTTCACCAAAGCTAATATGGGCAACAGGAGCTCGTCATACTGCAAACAACTTTCCATGCTGCAACACTGCCTCTGCATACAAATCAAATTTGTTGCTAAGGAAATATTGTTTCTCCACAAGATTTCTTATGCAGGGGTAGCCGTGTTGACCTCTTTTTGCTTTGTTAACGGAACTTAAATTTTTTCATGGCGTAACCACATGGCCAGAAAGAAGAGGGGCCGGCCTGTATGAATGTCCTGTCAAAAACATGTGAACTGAGAAGAGCAACATCTTGCCAAAATGCAGGTTTGTGGCTAATCTCATATTTTTTTCTCCTGTATTATACAGGAGAACTGTATCATGTTCAACATCTGTGCCTGCTGAAGGTACCAGTGGAGCTTTGAAAGCTTGCAACATGTATTTCATGCATTTTGGTTGGCCAGTAAAGTTATCACTGTTTTGTGGATTTTTGTTATTGTACTTTGCAACAGATGTGGTATCACAACCAAGGGGCTGCAGGCAGAACGATCCCACACAATGCAACCACTGAATACAGTTAATATTTATTGGGTACAGTATTTAGAACAGAAAAAAAAATATTCAGTAACCCCTGATTTATAATATAGTATCACGACATGGGGATGTATGGGGTTCTCTTCCATGATAACATCACAAACCATTATGGGAAAGTCATCCTCCCTGCCCACCCCTGCTTTGCCCATAGTTTACCTCTCAAAAGTAATGCAAGTTACCTGTGAAAGCAAATGTCTTCAGTATGGCACAGGAAAACCTTGCCAGAATCACTCAAAAGATCCTTTATTCATCTTCTATAAGGCAGAATCCTTCAACAGCAGTCAGCATTATGTTCATCTGAGGAAACAAACAAAGTAGAGCATTTAATGGGTGGACATTCTTTGTTATTTGCTCCAATTTGTAAAATATACATCTGCATTCCTGCTAAGTGCCTCAGGTAACTCCTCAAGGTGGAAAGGCAAGCTTGCATTTAAATAATCAGTCTAGGAAAACCTACCAGACATAAATTTGCATAATCTGAGTATCTAGGAGCATTGCCACTGACAGAGATACACAGCTTTCTGTGTAAGCAGTAATTCCATTGCTGTGTTAGAACAGAATAGAATATAATAAAATTACTCTATTATAAGGTAGCAAAATTTCATCTATAAATGTGAATTTGCTCTGAGCTTGGGAAGGTTTTTTTTTTTTTAAACTACAACTTTCAGGATCAAACTGCAGGAATAAGCCAGTTTCATAGCACTTTAACTGTCCTGGCTCAATGCTAGGGGATTCTGGGAACTGTAGTTTTCTGAGACAGTTTGTCAGAGAGCTCTGATGCCACAATAAATTACAATTCCCAGGATTCCCTAGGGCAGTTAAAGCTGTATCAAACTGGATGATTTCTGCAGTGTGTTTTGGATCCTTGTATCCCAAAGAGTTTTGAACAAGTTTCATCCACTTTCATTGTACAATGTTGCTGTTTTTTAGTTGCTGGGACAAAAATTGTCCCATCAAATCAACTGCATTTTGCCAGTGAGATACCTTTTGTAATCTTTTTTGGACAAATGAATCTCCCACCATGCCATTTGTGATTGAAAAATGATAAAGAGGAGGTAGTGTGGGTGCCCAGATGAGAATGTGCCCTTCTCCTTGCTTAAAGGTGAGAGGGCAGTGAGTGGATTCTCACTTGAATTATATCCAGGAAGAACTGAGCACAGATACACTCAGTCCTCCATATCCACGAATTCTTTATCCACAGATTCAGTCATCTATGGTTTGATATATATATCCAAAAAGTAAAGCTTAATTTTGTCATTTTATATAAGAGACGCCATTTTCCTATGCCACTGTATTTAACAGGGCCTGAATATCCATGGATTTTGGCATCTATGGGGGGGTCCTAGAACCAAAATCCAGCAGATAGCAAGGGTCCACTACATTGATGTCATGAGAAGCAGGGATGTGAAGACCTGATTCAGACAGCCACACACAGTTCACCATAAAGCTGTCTCAGATATTGTTCAGGAATTGCCAAGATTAAAGAGGCATACAAAAGAAGAAATAGTGACAGGAAACCGTTGCATTCCTCTGTGCTGAATACATTATTTACCATGTAGCCCATGGAAAAATACACAGAACAAGAGCATGGAACCAAAGTCAAAGATGGTGGAAGCCCCTTGATATCACTGAGCTGAAGGCATACGTTGGCCTACTCTCCTGATGAGTTTGTATTACAGACAATATGAAGCCTTGGATAAACTGTGGCATCCTCTTTCACAGCCCTGTCCCTTCAGAGGAACCCAATGAAATTTTATAAACTTGCAAAGCAGTTGACATTTGACATCAGGAAAACAAGACTGATGCATAAAATTACTGATGAACTATCTGCCTTTCAGAATATGTGATCTACTGAGCAGCTCAGAATGTGATGCATACAAGAAACAGATCTAACCACTGACAAGCAGTTATTTCAGTTCAGAAATAAATGCCCATTTTGGTGGTAAATTTATTTTGAATTCTACTATCTGCTTTTAATAGTATTATTGTTTAATTGTGTGTGTGTGTGTGTGTGTGTGTGTGTGTGTGTTTTAGTAACACAACATTTTAACCAACTGCTACTTGAAATTACAGTAAGCCACTGTGGGACCCTTGCTAGGAAGAAAGTGAAGTGTACTTGAATGAATGAAAAATCAACTAAGAAAATAAGAAATAAAAGTGCTGTAATGGTAAAATATTGTATCTTTCTGAAGGGAGACATTTACCTGGGCAAGCAGCGTGTATACTACAAGAAGCCCAGCTTGGTTACAGTGTGGTGGTAACATTAGATGAACCATTATTTTATCACTGGAAGAAATCAAATGGGAGATCATTTCCCCCCCATCTGTCTAGAATTTGGAGAACATCTGCTCACTTAAGACCTAGCAAAGTTGGCACCATTTGACAGTAGACGCCACAACCTACTCTGGCCTTGCAGTTATGTCTGCAATGGGGCGGCAAATAAAAAAGCAAGCAAAAACCATTACAGCATCCAAATGACCTACTGGTATTGGCTGGCACACAAAAAAGTGCCATTCTCTGGGGAACATTTCCCTCAACATACACTACTTTGTCACTGGGATAGAAATTCAGCCAACAATACCATCAATGCTTGGTCTTAATTTGACACCTGCAAACATTGTTATAGGTACAAGGTGTTTGTATTCTCTCATATACTGTACACTGGAATTCCTGCAGGGTCAGGAAATACCCAGAAGTTGCTCAGAACAACTTTTTAATCCACATAGATTCATTGACACACACACACAAATTTAATATAGTTATATTACCTATATAAATATGTCTGCTTACATGAGGAGAGATAAGTTATTTATAGCGATACTGTATATACATTTAATAAGTGGGGGGAGTTTATTATTAATATTAAAATTTATATTTCCAAATACTGATTAATCAAGTATGAGTCAGGGTGTATTTGTTAA
>NC_056523.1:192632080-192727599 GCF_019175285.1 Sceloporus undulatus
AAGAAACTTGATTATTTGTGACAGGAGAGTAGTACAGGAATACCTCAGTTAACAAAGCCTCTGACAAAGAAGCTCCTTTTTACAAAATCTTTTTACAGGAATCCAGCCCAGGCTCTCCTTTTTCTTGTTTTTCTAGCAGCTGGTTTTTTGTTTGCTTGTTTTTTGCAGGACTGGCATTGGGAGGATGATGAAGGAAGAGTGGAGAAAGGCAGACTTTCAGTGCTGGGTTTCGGCATTGTGTCTACGGTAAACAATATAATGAAGCTTGACCGGGGAAAGGATGGGATTCTGCTCTAGATGATCTGGGTGTAGAATTTAGAGACACAGCCATGTTCATCAGGAATGCCAGCAAGCAAAGGGATCTTATAGCATATTTGAGACAAACTGAGTGAAAGAAGTTGTAGGTTTTGTAGACTTGATCTATTTACTGATGGAAGCTTATGCTATGACTTCCTTCACTCGCTTTCAAAGGTGCTACGAGATCCCTTTGCTTACTCTCGGTGTATGTGTGTTTACGTACAATGGGCAAGGTAAGCAGCTGTCTCTAGAATAATTTACTGGGTATGTCTGAAGAACAAAACAGAAAGAAAAGGGGAAAGCAGATTAGCCTGCCTCACCAGCTGTCCTGACATTTTGAAAACAGATAGAGATATAAGTTTTGCCACCAAAATAGGTATCATAAGAAAACTGGAGGCTGTTGAAAGAAAAACAGCAATGCTCTGTAGCAGTCTCTAGAAGATTCAAAATGTTTTTTACTTATGCAAGACTTACTGAGTGAGAGCCAGCCTGGCATAGTGGTTTAAGTGTGGGACTAGGACTCTGGAGACCAGCGTTCATTTCCCCGCTTGATCATGAAACCCATTGGGTGACCTTGGCCAAGGCAATGGCAAACTTCCTCTGAACAAATCCTGCCAAGAAAACCCCATGATAGGTTCCCCTTAGGGTCGCCATAAGTCTGAAATGACTTGAAGCCACGCAACAACAATAACAAGGCTTACCTAACCTGGTTGTTTCATTTCACATGTGCTTAACGTTACATTTTTATTGCAAAGTTTGCTGAAGTACCTTGTAGAACCCTCTCCCTATCCTTTCCTTGTTATTTCTGCCTCTGGTCCCAAAATTTATGTTAAACAAGTAAAATCCAGAAAGACATCTACTTAGTGAACTGAGGTATACTTGAGTTTAATGTAACTCATTGCTTTTAGTTACATGTGAAGTAGATACAAGGACAACATCACAAGGTCACCTTCCAGATCAGAACAACAAGAGATACTTCCTATTTGAGTGATAACCCAAACCTTCCTCAGTTCCATTCCATTCATATTTCCAGCTGCCTCCTGTCTTGCCTTTACTTCATACTGCCAATGGCTTATTTGGCTTATCTCCATCTGCACCCAAAAAGAGCACAACCCTGCCCTGGCAGAGCCTCGTGCTTGCACACGCTGTATCAGTTACATCTCTTTGACACTTTGGAAAACATCCACAGACAGTTTCCTCCCCTTCCATGCCCCAGTTTAGTACACAGAAGAGATGTGCAACACTTGAGATGTCTTCTTGCCCACTTATGTCTGCATGGAAGTTGAACAGCCTGTAAGGGATTGCTTCAGATCAATTAATTTAAAAACATTTTTTTAAAAAAATTGAGCACCCATGGGAGTTGCTGCCAGGATTTTTAAGTCAGGAAGCCTTTATAAGCCTTTATAGTGCCATTATTCCACTTTAGCTGCCATGGCCACAGCATCCTGGAAGTTGTAGTTTGGTCAGAGTAACCAGAGGAGCTCTCAGGCTAGGGATTCTAAAGGCCCCACTAGAAACTACAAATCCTGTGATTCCATAGAATGTTGCCTGGGCAGTTAAAAGGGATGCACAGTGCTATAATTTATCAGTGTGAATTGGCCCAATATCATTGATATTTCACATTTTTAAATCTTGCATTTCCCATTGCATCTTTACAGTTTTGTTTCTTTTCCTGCTGTTGTGAACCCACCTGCAGCCTGTGGTCTATATGGTTGGGAGAACACATCATCATGACCCTGCAGGATGAGTCTTTCTCTGCTCAGACACTCCCTGGTTTTTATTTTGATAAGGAAAAGTGAGATATAAAATATTGTAATGGAGACAACTCTACATCCATCTAAAAGTGGGTTGGTTAAATAGGAAGGCAAGTGAATTACTTCCTTCCCCTGGGGAAGGATCTCTGTTCTCAGACCGTCTCATAGCCCACGTACTTAACAAATAAGCAGCTGACCTGGTTTTGACCACAAAAGTAAGACACAGCAGAATCAGATCAAGCTAAGGCTTTGGTTTGGGCATGTGCATGAATGCACATAGTGTTACAACTAGTGATGGGAAGAAGGATGGCAATCTTCCAATGTCCCACAGATGAAAATAAGGGCACATGTGGCCAAGCTACATCAGAGTGTGGCTATGATGGCAAAAGTTATTAATGATGAAGAAGAAACAAGCTGAGAGAAACTGCAGCAGTTTGCTTTTGCCTGAGCCTGCTGTCTTGCTTGAAAACTTTAACCAGTTCTTTCATTTTTTAAAAAAATGTAATGTGTACATATTTAACAAAAGAGATTTATAACCATAATTATTTTATTGTAAGATATTTTAACTACAGTTTCCCCCGTTTCTCCCTAGTAAACTTAGGGGGTTGACAGATGCCCAAAGGAGTGGTGTCCTGCTGCCCCTTTCAGCACTAGATTGGGATTACAGTAACCACATGCCACGGGCCCAATCCAGTGCTTTGCTGCTCTAAAAAGGAATGGCAAAATGCCACATCTTTTTAAAGTGGCAAAAAGCCACCCTTGCCATGTGTGGGATGATAGACAGTTACTCAGGACTGGCCCTGCCAAATTGGGACAGTTGGAGGGTATGGCTCCATAACTAACCTCAGGGTGGCGATCATGGAAGATTTATAGTTCTGTGACAGAGTTCCTTCCAGATCATTGTATACAACAGTCTAGAAAGGACTCTATAACTGAAGGCTCTGTAAGTATGCAGAGGTTGGTGAAAGGACACACACACTTCAGAGTGCTCTAGGACACTATAGAGTAACAAGTGTAGCCTCATAACCATTTCTTCAGGGTCTGACACTGGACTAAGACTCTGGAGACTAGGGTTCGGTTCCCCGCTCGGCCAAGAAACCCACAAAGTGACCTCGGGCAAGTCACATACTCTCAGCCTCAGGGGAAGGTAATGCCAAACCTCCCCTGAACAAGTCTTGCCAAGAAAACCCCATGATAGATTCCCCTTAGGATCGTTGTAAGTTGGAAACAACTTGAAGGCACACAACAACAACAACAGCAACAGCAACAACTGGTCTTTTCCTTCTCTTGGAACTGTGTGGGCTGCATACAATCCCTGTCATACACTTCCTAGACTGGCCTGTTGCCTTGGGGTGTGGTCCCATCACCAGTTCAATTGCTGGCCCAGTCATCTTGAGCTTTTCCCCATAAAATGGAAGGACCATTTTGTCCTGTGTGCAAGTAAACCAGTTTCCTGAGGCTGTTTCTTCTCTCCATCTAACAGTTAGAGTCACCTGAGGCATACAATAAAAGAAGAAGCCTGCCAATGGCCCCCAGGGTTCTTCTCACACAGGGAAGGAGATCATTAAAGAGCCCTTCACTTGTGTGAACGCAGTAATAATAGTAATAAAACTTTTATTTTTATCCCGCTTTTCTATGACGAGGCAATCAAAGCGGCTCACAACACATTAAAATATCCACATTCAGTATTATATCTCAATTTCCCCCTTAAAACAGAATTAAACATGATGCAATTAAAATTAAAAATTAAAATATCTATTAATATTAAAAATATAACAATAAAAATTTAATGCAGATAAAGTTGTCCCAAGACAGGCAATAATACAGGCAGTAGTTCAAGTAGACAAAGCCAAAACTAGTGGCCCTTAGGAACTCCCTCCACTAAGGTAAACGTCAAAATATCTTGGGCCAACTTTATCTGCTGGGCAGGAAACTTAGGGTGCATCTACATGGTAGAAATAATGCAGTTTGACACCACTTTAACTGCCTTGGATTCATCCTACAGAACCCTGGTATTTGTAGGTTTGTGAAGCACCAGCACTCTTTCACAGGCCTTGTAAAATGACAAATCCAGGATACCTTAAAATGGTGCTACAGAAGTTAAAGTAGTGTCAGACTGCATTATTTCTATATTGTAGATGCACCCTAGGTCCTCGAACTCAATTATGCTTCATACTTCACAATTTCTTTCTGGCTTGAACATGCCCCGCATGACTGTCAGTTACATTATTGAATAATTGGCCCAGTGTTTTTTTTCTTCCTAAAACAGACTCATAAATCATCTCACACAAAAGCTGGCATGAAACTACAGTAGTTCAGTTATATTTACTATGCATCAAAGGAGATGGAGGCAGATGGAAGAGAAATAAATAAAATTAACTTGTAATGTGAGAGTAACACCATTGGCCTATCTACTTAAGGATGTGTGCATTCTGGGATTTTGTGGGAAAGCAGAAAAGGTGTGGAATGTCACACTGCACATGGAATCCAGCTTCTCAAGAATCCCAGCTTTCAATTTTTTAATTAAATCAAGAAGCTCTTATGGCTGTGAAGATACGCTCAGTTTGCGAGGGCAATGCCTGCTGAAATCTGACAAGCCAGAGGGATGGCTGCAAAACTCTTGGTCCCCTTTCTAATGAGTAACAAAACTAGAATCATGCCATTTTTCTCAGGTTGCATCATTTAGAGAGGTTGCAGAATCCAGCTTTTCAAGATTTAATTTCCCCTCCCCCGAAAAGGACAGGATGCAAATAGATTTCTGATTACTGAGAAAACCATGAAGAACTTTGAATGCACCCCCCCCCCCAAAAAAAAAAAAAGCTTAACAGAGACTAGATATTAGCATTCTATTATTCTGTATAGAAAGGCCATGGGAATCACACAACCCAACAGTGAGTAAATTTTTTCAGCAAGCAAGTAGCTCACTGGAGCCCTTGCTGAAGCTACTTTGAGAAACGTAGACACTTAGGGGTGGGCAGGCTGATAATCACAGGAAGCTGTTGCACAGAACAGATTCAAATCTGATTTAGGGCTGTATTTAGACCTGGAATCTTTCCCAGTGTCGGGCAGTTCAAAGTGCCCTGTTCTCATTATAAGCACTATAAATGTCTTAGACCTTTGGGACCCAGTACTCAGCGCACTCTGCCCTGTTGTTTCAACCACTTTAAACAAACAAACAAGCAAACAAAAACAACCACAAGAAGCAAGGTGGTCCTGGCTTTAGAGTATGATGAGGCCAGGCATTTGCTCCCTATTCCAAGACTACCAAAGCGCCCAGTACCATACAGAGCACATAACGAAGCCTGGAACTGTGGAAAATAATTCCCAAGTGCTTTGCTTCTTCCAGATTAAGGTGTCGAGGGCAAAAGGGCCACTTGCATGAGGGCCACTTAAGTTTTGGGATCACCAAGATACAGAATCCTGTTATGTTACGGGTTTATTTTTACTACCACTTCCATAATATCCCAACTGGCATGGATTCTGGGCATTGCAGGGTGAACAGATATCATAACTGCAAAGGAGGACAAGCCACCACAAAATGTAGGCCATTAAAGAAAAATGTAGGACATTACCAAAAAAGGGGGTAAAACACTGATATAAATTTACATGTCTTATAGTCATGCTCAAAACTCAACTCAACTTCCCCCTTATTATGCACCACTCCTGGTGCTACTGTTAGGCAGATGGAGTAGCTGCCTCAAGAAGCTGATATGGAGAGCCATAAAATGATAACATATTATTATTTAAATGTATTTTATTTGGCAGTGTTCTTTGTATATCTTTATTTTAAAGATACACAGCTGAACACTAAAGTTAGAATCGCTTAAGCCTTTTTATTCCTTGTTACCAGGTACAGCTGTGAGAGTTGGACAGTGACGAAAGCAAATGGGAAGAAAATTAATTCATTTGAGATGTGGTGCTGGAGAAGGATGCTGAGGATACCATGGACAGCTAAAAAGACAAATGAGTCCTAGAACAAATTAAGCCTGAATCACAGAATTACAGTGGGACCTTGTTATCTGCTGGGGTTTGGTTCCAGGTTCCGCCATGGATAACAAAATCCATGGATGCTCAAGTCCCTTTAAATATAATGGCAGAGCAAAATGGTGTCCCATATATAAAATGGAAAATCAAAGTTTGCTATTTGGAATTTATACTTCTTTTGAAAATTTTCAAACCATGGATGCTTGAATTTGTGGACAAAAAATCTGTGGATAAGGAGGGCTGACTGTATAACAAGACATCAGCAAAGGGCTCTCCTGCAGAAGCACTGATATTGTTCTCCCATTTAACACCCCTCAGCTTTTCACTCTTACTTGGCTGATGCTTGGCATATGGGAGGGAGCCATCACTTTAACAGATGAAAAATGCATGAATAGAATAAAAGGCAGCCTTGTGAAGAAATATAGCTCCCATCAGGAAAAAAAATGGCTGATTCCTGTCCGCCTTCCCTTCCCTCAGGCCTGGGTGGATTTTGGCTCACAAAGAGTACTCTCCTTGCCAATAGGCACATGCCATGCCCAATATTTTTTAAGTTTTTTTTTTAAAAAACTCTACTTTTCCACAGTAATACAGGCAAAACTGTATATCGCATGAAGGGCTTCATTTGAAAACAGAACCAGTGTAATCTGGGAAGGGTTTCAGGGTTTAGGACTAGAACTTTGCAGTTCATCGTGGGCTAGCTATTCTTATTTTGGTTTCCTCCAGAAAGAGGTGAGCATTGTGATCCTAGTTCTGCTTCAAAATTAAACAATGTTTAGGGGTGCAGAACAACTAAAACAGGGTGTTTAAAACATGCTTCTGGATTACACTTCACAAGTCTCTCCAATTGAAGGATCAACAAATTTGATGTTTTGGGCTACAACTCCCATAAGCCCCAAACATGCCAGAGTCAGGGATCATTGTCATGAGTTGCCTCCTCATTTGAACCCACTTCCGTACATGCCGAAGTCCCAAATCAGAAATACTGTATACATAATTCCTGTACTGTGACTTCCACTAGACCAGTGATGGTGAACCTTTTACAGACCGAGTGCCCAAACTGCAACCCAGACCCCACTTATTTATTGCAAAGTGCCACGTCCCTCTGGCTTTCTACTAAGAAACTCTGGCAAACTCTGTGCTAGGGCGATAGCATGTGTGCCCACAGACAGGGCTCTGAGTGCCACCTCTGACATGCATGCCATAGGTTCACCATCACTGCACTAGACCTAGTGAGCATTGCTCATGGCAAGGGATGATGGGAGCTAAAGGGCCACACATTCTGTATCCTGCGTTAAAGACGTCTGCCCATATATCAATGCCCCTCTATTCCTTCCTTCTTCCACATAACCTCAGCAAATAGGATTTGTAAGATAGCTGCAAAGCAATGTACAGTATAGCCCAGCTACAGACAACCTTTGAAGGAAACACCAATTCTTGTTAGAAAAGTTCACAAATGATGCAAATACTAGTTATCAATTTGGAGTAAAGCACATAGCTCAAGCAGTCTCATGCAAAACAGAAATTATTTTTTTAATGTGTTTTATTCCGAGAACCAAAATGGAAAGTTTTCATCATTTCACATCTTGAAAAGCTCTAGTTGTTTCAGGGACAAGATACACACGGTTCTTGGTGAAAGTCTGAAAGACACCTCTTGGCATGTCAGCTTTAGCTGTATTCTCAATAGGCCTTGCAACCATTAACATTATTCTTACACCAAAGACTACTATGGCAGGAAAAGCTCAGAGTGAATAGTTTTCTAATGCCACCTATGCCAGCCTCCCCTGACCTCACATGCTGGCAGGGAGTTGTAGTCTAATACATGGGGAGAAAGTCACAAGTTTGGAGAATGCTGCCCTACTGACAATATGAAAGAGGAAGGATGGGTACTAAGATCTTCTCAAATACATTACACAATCCCTCTGGCCAGGCATAAATCATTATTGGATGTCCATTTTCTCAATCAGATTATTAATGAGTGCTATGTACAATCCTGACATATGAACTGAGGAAGAAGAAAATTGGAGAAAAAATGAATATACAGTTGAAAATATATTTACATTCATTGGGCAAAGTTCTGTTGGTGTCTTGCATATGTATACATTTTTCCTACATATGTGGTTGGGCATTTTTTTTTTTTTTTGGTGATGTAGAATGGCCACATTCAAAGTTGTGTAATGCCATTGTGCATGGTTTTGCACTTATTATTATTATAATAGACCTGGAACAACTACTGAGAAAGGTCAAGGAAGAAAAGTAGGCTTATTGTTGAACATAAACAAAACAAAAAAATCACCATGGAGAATCTACACAAATTCAACCTAGACAATGAGGAAATAGAAACAGTAAATTAATTCTCATAGCTGGGATCAAACATTGATAACATCGGGGATTGTAGTCAGGAAATCAGAAGAAAATTAAGAATGGGAAGGGCACTTATGAAAGAACTAGAAAAGATCTTAAAAAGCAAAGATATACAACTGAACACAAAAGTTAGAATCATACAAGCCATTGTGTTCCCTATTACCATGCATGGATGTGAGAGCTGGACAATTAAGAAACAAGATAGGAAGAAAATCAATTAATTAGAGATTTGGTGCTGGAAAAGAGTGCTGCGGATTCCATGGACATCCAAAATGACAAACAAATGGGTCCTAGAGCAGATCAAGCCAGAAATCTCCCTGGAAGCCAAAATGATAAAACTTAGGCTGTTGTATTTTGGACATATCATCAGTAGAGAGGACTCATTAAAAAACAGTAATGATGGAAAAGGTGGAAGGAAGTAGAAAGAGATAAAGGCCACATGCTAGATGGATGGACTCTATGAAGGAGGCCACAGGTATGAGTTTGCAGGAACTAAGCAGAGCAGTGGAGGGCCAGGAGTCTTGGAGAAGTCTCATCCACAGAGTCGCCATGGATCAAGATCGATTCAAGGGCAATTAAAAACAAAAATTGCTGTTATCATTTATATATTGCCATCATTGATACACACATGCATGAATCATGGTTGCACACCATGGTTGCACAGTGACGTGCACTGTTCTACAACATCACAATTCATTAACAAGGTGTTGTGCAACTGTCACATAACTTTATGCACATACATTTACACTCTGTTTCTTCAGTATAGGGTCTTGGCTATCATAACCTAGCATAAATCAGAGTAGCCTCCAATCTGAATCTATGTTGTTAGTTCACTGATAAAATTGTATGTGTTGATCTCCACTAGGTGTCCATAACCTAGAATTAAGTGTCCATTTGGACAAACAACTAATGTCAAAAATACCTCGCCTTTTGGGACCATCTGGGCATAGTAAACCTTCAAACCCTGATTTAAAACTTGAGAGATGAGCAAAGATCAAATACATGGAATATTCCCAGGCAGCAATCCTGCCATTTCTGCTCTTTAGCAAAACAGTTTTAGGTCTGTAGAACTGAAGCCCTCTTCTCTCCCAAATGCACAAGAGACCAGTCAGAGCTTGATCCTGACCAATTTAGGAAGATGAAGAAAAACCATCATCATGGGCTACCAGAATGGCATACATCATGGCCATCATGCTGTCAGCAATGGTATATATTTTGAGGCACCATCTCATAAGAATAGAGTTGGCCCTCTACATTTGTGGCTTTGTTTTTTGCAGATTTGATCATTTATGGATTTGATTAATATTTTTTCTCTAGGAATCTCTAGGTCCTTCAGCATTACTCCGCTGGATGTTAACTACAGAGTTGCACCGGAGGATCTAGAGATGCCAAGAGAACTCTAGGCATTTGTAGGTCCTCCAGCATGATTCTATGGATGTTGATCGTAGAGTTGCGCTGGAGGATCTAGTGATTCCTAGAGAGGTGTTCTCTCAGATTAAAAAAAAAAATAGTTTTTTAACTTGTGTTTTTTCCACTTTCACAGGGGTCCTGTGCCCCTAACCCCAGTAAATATGGAGGACCCACAACATCCATCTATAGAGCTCTAGGATCTGCTTTTGCCTGGACTGATTTTGCTCATACCCATGCGTCTTGCCCTTCCAGCTTTTCTGCAGGCTGCTATTCCAGAGAGGATTATACAGAGGCAGGCTTGTTTGGGTCTTCCCAAAAACACGAGTTGCTTGCTGTCTGAAGGAGTTCATTACACACACAGAAGGAGGCCTTGTTCCTTGCCTTCATTGGAGGCTCATTCATCCCAGCCTAGACAGAAATACACACACACACATCCACACAATGTGCCCTCAGGTTGCTGGGATAGATACAAATTGGATCAGTGCCTCTGCACTAAATGGGATTAAAATCGAGAATAGCAACCCAAGCAGAAGGGTGTACAGTTATACTAGAAGGAAGCTGGTCTCTTCCTACCATGAAACAGAGTGAGGCAGCTGCCTCAGGCAGCCAAGTGAACGGGTTGTGAAAAGGCAAGAAATTGTTAAGTTGTTTAATAGGCCGTTTTTGTTGCATTTTACTCCGAGGGATGAAAGAAAGGGGTTTGAGGAATTTTTTGCTTCCAGTGCCAAAATAACGTGCCTGGCTTTCGGTATTGGGAACACCATTTGCAGTATGTGTCCCTTGTCATCACTGACTGAACGTATTTAAACAAAACATATGCATGTGTTTTCTTTCAGTCCCAGCAATAACCTGGCAATGGGTGGTGTCACCGCACAAATATTTAAAAACCATCTTCCCAAGAATGGCTTTAAAAACAAAACAAAACAATAATGTTAACTTTAAAAATAGTGTGATCAATGCAGTATGACATCTCATTTGCACGCTGGGAGTGTACAATCATTTAGCTTCCCTATGTAATGCATGACAGTATTCACTCGCTATTAAAATCTGACAAGAAAAGAGAATGTTTGCATTTTTGGACACTTTCAATCGCAGTCTAAATTTCCTTCATCCAATTGGTACATGTTTCACCTCCCTAGCTTCCAATAGTGGGAAATCCTCTTAAGTTCCAAATAAAAGTCGTTCAAGAACTGTCAATAAACATATACAGAACTTATGATTGGATGGTTCATTTTTCTTGACAAAATCTGAAAACCCATCACAGTCTGCTCTCCCTTTCCACAGGATAGTCATCCACAGAATGGAACATGCCCCGTTGTTCCTAACAGTGGCACATGGATGGGGCCATGCCAATGTGGTCACATGCATATCACGTGCCACGGGACTTCAGGTCCTGTGGATTTTGCTACATGGACTTCCACTGTCATTGAGGAACAATGGCAGTGGTGAGAATTATTTATTGGAGGATTCAAGAGACAAATCTGTGGCTCAATAGCCTCATGGAGTAGGATGGTGCTCCCAATATAATCATGAGGTCCTCCAACCAGAAGAACTGGTTCTATTTCTTCACGCCTCCGATTCCATGCACCTTCATGGTTTTGTGTTCACAGGTGAGCAGTGCCATATGAAGTTCAAAACCCTCAAGGCAAGATTTTTGAGGCCCTTGAGAGTTACAATGGGGAGCCTCCTCAACACCAGAGACCCCCTTTCATGAAAAAGAAATCAAAGACTTCTGGATGGCAGCTGGGTAGCCAAGTTGGAGGGACAGAAGACCCCCAGGTATGAATGAGAGTAATTATCAATATCTATGCCATATCATGTATTTTTTAAAATGTTTTGTTTAAATGCCTATCTGTAATTCTCTGCAGGGGTACATCAGAAGGTCAGGAGAGGGAATGAGTCCAGGGCCTCTCCATCCTCCCAGGAGGAAGCACATGTGGAATAGGTGGATGAGGAGGAACGAGTGGTGCCTGGTAAGATCTCCCTTTAAAAGTAATGACATTAGTCCAATTTCCATTTTAAAAAGGGTGATGTTTGATATAGGCAGCGATGTGACATACTGTAATATTGCTGTGCACTACAAGTAATGTTTGTGGCACTGCAAACCTAAGCTCTTATGTATTTCTATCCATGGAACTGAAAGGGAGGGGAAGGCAAGGACCATCTCTGCCCCCCTACCCCCAGGAAGCCTAGAGTTGGCAGAGAAGAGAAGGAGGGGAAAGTAAGGACCATCTCTGCCCTACCTTCCCCATGAAGTGCAGAATTGGCAGAGGAAAAGGGGAGGGGAAGGTAATCTCTGCCCTACTTTCCCCATGAACCCCAGAACTGGCAGAGGAGAAAGAAAGGGAAGGCAAGGACCATGCAACTGTACAATGACTAGTGAAAAAAAGATAAAGACAACTACTACAATAAACAATGTAGAGAAATAGAAGACAACAATAAAAAAGGAAGAACAAGAAACTTTCTTCCACAAAATCCAAGAAATCAAAAGGAAGTTCAACCCAAAGTCCGAGATGCTCTATGACAATAAAAATAACATAAATCAAGACTGGGAAGAAATAAAAAGGCATTGGAGGCAAAACACAAAACAGTTATGTCAAAGAGATTAGAAATTGAAAGATACATGAAATGAAGAACCACATGAAGATGAACCCCAATTTCTAAAAAGCAAAGTGGAAGCTGCAATAACAAAACTTGCAAAAAATAAATCACCAGGAACAGATGATATTCCAATCAAACTGCTAAAATCCACACTAACAAAATCAAGTCTGGTACTAACCAACATATGTCAACAAATATGGAAAACAAAATGGTGGCCAACAGTCTGGAAATATTCAATATACATCCCCATTCACAAAAAGGAGACTCAAAAGACTGCAGCAACTATAGGACTATAGTGTTAATTTCCCATGCAAGCAAAATTATGCTCCAAGTTCTGCAACACAGACTCCAACCATACATGGACAGAAATCCCAGAGGTACAAACAGGGTTCAGAAAAGAAAGAGGCACCAGGGAACACTGTAAACATAGGATAGCTAACGGAGCACACCAAAGAATTTCAAAAGAAGGTCAGCATGTGTTTTATAGACTACAGAAAAGCCTTTGGCAGTATAATAATAATAATAATAATAATAATAATAATAATAATACTGTTTATTTATAGCCTGCTTTTCCAAAGAGATCAAAGCGGGTTACAACAAAGGTACTACACAATGTACAAATTTACAAACAGCATCCACATAAAAAATCCATGACAATACATCAGAGTATTAAAAACAAGATAAAAATTACAAGGTTAAAAACCACAACAATAACTAGCTTAAAATGCTAGTGTAACGGGGAGAGAGCAGAAATCACAGCGTCTGGGGGAAAGCCTGTTGGAAGAGGAAGGTCTTCAGCTTCTTCCTGAACAGGTCAAGGGAGGTAACCTGGCGGAGCTTGCCGGGAAGAGAGTTCCAAAGCTGCGGGGCCGAGTTGGAAAACGCCCTCTGTGCAGTCACGGTGTAGTTCATATCAGGAACCCTCAACAATATCGTATAGATCACGAAAAGCTATGGAAGGCCCTTAAAGACATGGTGTACCAAAGCTTCTGATTGTCCTGATGAGGAATCTCTACTTAGTTCAAGAGGCTACTGTTAGAACATGGAGAAAGAGAATGGTTCCCAACTGGCAGGGTAGTAGTATGGTGTCATATACATATCTTATATTATTGATATTTTGTCTTTCTGTCTTCGCTCCTCTTTCTGTGTCCAAGCCTGCTCTTTGTATGATATTTTCTGCATACAAGTTGAACAGATAGGGTGAAAAGATGCAGCCTTGCTTGATTTTATGTGTTATTTTTTTGTTATGGATATTGTTGGGTATCATAACTTTTGTATGCTGAGACCTTCTAGGACCTTCTAGGAATGCATGTTTGTGATAATTTTCTGTCTGTGTTTACATAAGTCCCCTCTCTTCCTGAAATACACCTTTCTTTGTCTCAGATTTCCCCATGCCTGCCTCCCTTCACAATGCTTGTTTTGGATACTGATCAAGCTCCTTTTGAATACTTTCTATTAAGTAGCATGTAGACTTTCTGTTCCCATTTATCTTCATCAAGAAGCTGTGCCTGTGTATATGAACTATGCACAAGCTTTGTGATTAAAACTATTTTAATGCTTTTTTTTAAAAGAAAGACTATATTTGATTCCTTTTTACTGTACTAATACACATGTGTGGGTTGGTGATGGTTGTGGGCCAGTCTTGCTGCTTTCTATGCTTCTACTAAAGCAGGCTCTGCAAAGGAGGTTCACCAAATCTCAATTGTGTCTTTTTGCTAAAACCTATCAGACATTTACCTAAACTTCTATTTATTTCTGTTATACCAACTGCTTGTTCATTTATGCTGACGTCCTTTTATAAAATGATTTTTTATATAGTGAAGTGATAGACTATAGAGGTATCAATACATGATGCTTATCTGCAGGTGCACATTAGATTCACGTAAAGAAAAAAAATAGAGTTTGGGAAAGTTATTTTGCTCACATTTATAACTCCAAGCTCCCCAAGTAGTTAGTTTGTATTATAATGGCAGGATTTCTTTTCTTTTTTAAAGTAATGCTTTTATGTTTTTCAAAAGTAAAAACAAACAAACAAACTTATTTAAAAAAAATTTTTTTAAAAAATATGGATGCTAAAATTGATGGCCTGTGGTACAAAACACATACAGTGGGCCCTTGTTATACGTTGGGGTTTGGTTCCAAGATCCCCTGTGAATAACAAAATCTGTGGATGCTCAAGTCTCATTAAATATAATGACATAGCAAAATGGTGTCCCTTATACAAAATGGAAAATCAAGGTTTGATATTTGAAATTTATACTTTTTCCAAACATTTTCAACCGTGGATACTTGAATAAGAAATCTATGTATAAGAAGGGCTGATTGTACTTTTCCCCAGCACTTGCCACCACCCTGCAAGAGGCAGCATCTGAACTATGTGACATTCCTTCTCCATCTTTTAATAAAGCAACACCCTGTCATTATCAAAGTAACTAAAAATTACAGTTATATCTCATGAGATGAAGTGATCCCTCATTAAGTTACTGTTATATTGAAATGTAGCTGTGCCTCTGTAACTGGAAAAAGGGAATATGACAAGTAACTACTTGTTTGTCTTTGGCTAGTCACTTGTAAGCACCAAAAAAAGATACAGCATAAAACTGGAACAGGAAGCATGGAATTATTACCAAATACCAAAATGCTGAAATAGACCGCTAATGGCAATAGTATTAATCTGTGGAACAAAGATTAATCTTTAAATTACCGGTAGTCTGTGAAAAATAGAGGGGGAAGAAGGTAAATGTCAAAGGGGAGTGCATTACCGAAATAGGGAGTTACACAATGGCAATTATTAGGAAAGAGATGAATGAATAAAACAGGTTCTGAGAAAAATGCTATTGGAACTTTGGCAAAGCATTTTATCACAGAACTTTGATTGAAGATCATCTGAGAGGGTTGAAAGTGGTCTAGGGAAGGCACTGTCTCCTATGGTGTACAAACACATTCATTTCTTGTGCCACCATTTCTGACAAACTCATTTTGTAGGTACAAGTTCAGTCTCCCTTATCCAAAATAGTTGAGACCAGAATTGGTTTGAATTTTTTTATTGTTTCGGATTTTGGAATATTCGCAAATACATAATGAAATAACTCGGAGATGGGACCCAAGTCTAAACATGAAATTCGTTTATGTTTTGTATACACTTTATACACATAGCCTGAAGGTAATTTTATACATACCGTATAGACTTGACTATAAGTCGACCTCATGTATAAGTCAAGGGGAGATTTTGGGGCCAAAATTATGAATTTTGTTATGACCTGTGGATAAGTTGAGGGCAAAACTTAGAGGCATATAGCAATGGATCTAAAGGATGAAGCAAAGGAAAACAATGCTAAAGAAATTACAAAATTCCTGCAGGAATAACTATTTATGCTTATGCTGAAGACTAGATGGTTGGGAGAATAGAGGGGATTGGTGCTTCCAATGATAGATTGCACTCTTGTCTTTCACCAAGGGATGGTTCCTTTTTTATTGAAGTTATAGTACAGTTCTTGAATTGACTCATGGATAAATCGATTCAGGTTTTTTGGGTGAATTTTTTAATTAAAATTTCTTGACTTATACAAGAGTATATACAGTAATATTCTAAATAATTCTGTGCATGATGGGGTTGCCATATGTCGGAAATGACTTGAAGCACACAACAACAACAACAACAACAACAACAGGCAAAGTGTGTGTACAATGAAACATTAGAAAGCAAAAGTGTCACTATCACAGCCATCCATCAAAAAGGTTTTGGATTTTGGAGTATTTCAGATTCCAGAATTCCAGTTAAGGGAGACTCAACCTGTATTGCAAATACAAAATCCACCAAACCTATTTGCATACATCAGTACACACCCTGAACCAGGTTTCCTTCTTTTAAGCAGTCTTTTAACTTTTTAAAGACATTAACTGTCTCTCATTTTACAATTGCAGCACAAACAAATGAGAGTTCCACGTTTATAAATAGTCTGCGTCTGGTCATTTGCACATGACCGAAAGCCACTTTCCTAGAAAAGTTTGGAGAGGGGGATCTGCAAGTTTCTATGAGGGAAAGAATCCCAGTGTAAGCATCTCCTCTCCAAGGAAGAATGCTAAGACCCCAAAGGCTGCATCTGAACCAAATTCTCTGAATATTTCCAGTGTCCTTATCTAAGGCCTTTGCTTCTCTGGCATTGATGCAGCAGGAAGCTGCTCCTTACTTACATAGCACTGAATCAGAGGGCAGCTCTTTTGCTCCCCACCCAAACTTTGGAGAATTTTTACATCAAGCAAAGACCGATGGAGCAAAAACTCCTGAAGATATCCCTGGGGAATCAAAGGGCATAGAGAACGACACATCAGTTGGAACCAGCCTAGGGTGACCAGATGTCCTAACCTCAAAGGAGAGCAAGACACCACAAAATGTAGGACATCCAAGAAATATGCAGGACATTGCAAAATAAAAGCTAAAAACACTCATAGAAATGTAAACTCGTGCTTCTTAGTCATGCACCAAATGGAGGGCATTTTGAAATTCCTCCTGGATAGAAGGCTGAAATGGAGGATATGTCCTGGAAAAGAAGGACATCTGGTTACACTCTTCAGATCAGAAGCAGGGAAAGGTTCACACACTCCGTACACCACACCTGCAGGCTTGGTAAGGCTAGGTCAAGCCATTTCGCTACCTGAAAGGAAGTACAAAATGGCACACATACCCACACATGTGCCTAGTTGTAGATATGGAAGCCAAACAGCCTAGCAATTGAATCTTACTTTAATTCTGGCCGTGGGACAAAATCTTGCACTGTACTTGAAGTCAACCGGCTAAATTAGGTATGCTCTAGTGTCATAAAGAGCCCTGACCTCCAAAAACCTGCTGCCACTCCCTGCCCACTTTGCATCTGTCACCCGAGGTGCCACCTCACGCTGCCTCATGCTAGGGCTGGCCCAGTACACCATAGTATTTTTCTCATGGTGTAGTACAAAAAAAATGGAGCCATCCACCTGACACTTGAGCAAAATATCTACCGAACTTCCATGTAATATAGCTTACAAAGTTGTTAAAACTGTCTTGTGAAGTGTGGGGAGGGGAGAGTTTTCTTGGTGACATCATTGGTGCTAAATAACTGGCACCTTTCCATGGCCAGATTCCCTTTTCCACTTTCAAAAACAGAACCACTCCGGAAAGCGGTAGAACAGGTTTCTTGCCCTGGTTGTTTGGGCTGTAGTAAAGAAGCTTCCAAAATGCTCTTCTGTCTTCACTTTTGCATTTAACAACAGATACAACTAGAGAGATGCAGGCACAACTTAGGAAACAGCTAAGCAATAACAATTGCTTCCCTATTCCCTAAAAAGATCAGCTGGGCAGACTATCCTGTTGTTGTTAGTTAACCTCAAGCTGGCCCTCACTCATAGTGACCCTGTGGATGAGACACCTCCAAGCCCCCTTATCCTCTGCTTAAGTGTTACAGATTCACACTCCTGACCTCCCTAATTGAGTCTATCCATCCATCTGCAATCTTCCTCTCTTTCTTCTGCACTCTACCTTTCCAAGTATTATTTTTTCAAGTGAGTCGTGCCTTTTCATGATGTGGCCAAAGTATGACAGCCTCAGTGTTGTCATCCTCAAGGGAGAGTTCTGGTTTGATCTGTTGAAGGACCCACTTGTCTTTTTGGCTGTCCACATTATCCCCAGCACTCTTCTCCAGCACCACATCTCAAATGAGTTGATTTTTCTATTATCTGCTGTCTTCACTGTCTATCTTTTACATCCATACACGATGATGGGGAATACAATGGCTTGGATGATTCTGACTTGAGTGCACTATTGTATGTCTTCATTCTTTAGGATCTTTTCTTTCAAAGCAGCCCTCCTCATTCCTAGTCTTCTTATTTCTTGGCTGCAGTCACCATTCTGATCAATGTTTGATCCTACATACATGATTTTTTAAAACTATTTACATTTCTTCATTGTTTAGGTTGAATTTATGTATTTCTTCCATGGTCATTTTTTTTTAGAGTTCAACATTAAGGCTGCCTTTGACCTTCTTTAGTAATTGTTCCAAGTCTGTGATGTTTTTCCACTGGTAGTGTGGTATCATCTGCATATCTTAGGCTGTTGATGTTCCTTCTTCCTGTCTTCACTCCTCCTTCTTCTGAGCCTAAACCTCTATTCTTATGAAGTTTTCTGCATACAAATGGGACAAGTAGGGTTAGAATGCATCCTTGTCTGGCCCTTTGACTGCTTTTGCTGTATTTTTCCTCAGCAGATCATCCTGGCATATAGTAATTGAGAAGAGAAAGGGAGAAAGCTTTGGCCCTAGAGATGTTGGTAAACTGCTAAATCTATCCTCCCTCATCATGGGCCAGGTGAGCAGGGGATGATGAGAATTGAATTCTGACAACATTTGGGCCACAGGTCCCACATGAAGGTTGCAATGTGAAACCTCTAAAAAGACACTACAGCATCTTGATGCCTGAGATGAGGAATGACATGCTCACTTAGAACATGTGACAGCACTAACACTCACCAAAATGACAGGTAGAAAATGTGCTGTTTTAGTGCTCAAAGTATATTTCATACACTGCCTGATTTGTCTGTTTTATTACATTTTTGTAAGGTAGATCCAGAACATGGTAGTAAGGAGTGAACAGGCAACAAATTTGGGGTGGTGGTGATAATTTTTCAATTTTCGATGTTTTTATAATGCAATATTAGCACCCTTTACAGAATGAAAGTCACTTTGCTATTCAGGAACAGAAAAAGTAATATGGCATACTGTACTTGGTTTGGCATAAAATAATGTTTAATATACAGTAGTAGAAGTACAGTTTCTTCAAACAGTAATTACAATTTTAATTTAGTTTTTAAACTCATTGTTACAAATAGAGCTAAATGGTCCTGAACTGTAAGCAAACACCTGAACTATAGGGATTCTCTTTTATTTTGCCATTTTATGAAGAGCAGACAATAAATAAATAAATAAAATGGAAAGAAGCCATCCATGTTAATTAAACAAAGAAAAATATTTTGTCTCCTCTTATCTTCCATGGTGTCAAGGGGCCAGAGAGTATGTATGCTCATGAACCAAACTGACAAAAGGAAACCAAGAGCAGGAACCTTAATGCTCCAATACTGTACATAATTCTACATAAATGTCATTCTATTACAGAGTTGTAGACATTTTTAGGGTAGTAAATATATTAACCCCTTGTTTTTAAACATTTTATTAATTATTCTAAAAGAAAATATTTTATAATCCATTTTTATTTTTATTTTATTTTTTTGCCAATTCTTCAGAGGAAAAACACTTTGGAGTAAAAAAGAAAAGAAAAAGGTTTTTTTCCCTGCAGTTTCCCCCCAGCCTTTACATCTCTGCATACATGGATGAGCCACAATTAGAAAGTGGAATAAAGTGCTGTCTGCCTACAATTTAGGAACCAGTGCCGGTCGACACTTTTGTATTACCAGTATTATAGGGCAGGGCTTTGAAGCAAAAAGGCTTTAGCATCAAGGCAGGCCTGTTTTTTGAGCTTCTCTGAACCACTCCCCCATTATCACAAATAAGATTATTACTGTAAAAGCTGGAGAGTGAAGAAAGATGAAAGGAAGAGAATTAACTCACTAGAAATGTGGTTCTGGTACAGTTCTATGGATACCACGGATTGTCAAAATGACCAGTAATTGGATTCTAGACCAAATCAAGCCTGAACTTCCTGATGGAGGATACCTGGCTTAAGGAGACTACATGTGAAAGGGATCTAGAAGTCCAAGTAGACCACAAGTTGAACATGAGTCAACAGTGTGATGAGGCAGCTAAAAAGGTCAATACAAATTTAGGCTGCAACAATAGAAGTATAGTGTCTAGATCAAGGGAAGTGATAGTGCCACTCTATTCTGCTCTGGTCAGGCCCCACCTGGAATACTGTGTCCAATTCTGGGCACAACAATTCAAAAAGGATGTTGAAAAACTGGAGCGTGTCCAAAACTGGAGTGACCAAAATGGTGAAGGGTCTGGAAACCATGCCCTATGAGGAACGACTTAGGGAGCTGGGGATGTTTAGCCTGCAGAAGAGACGGTTAAGAGGTGATATGATAGCCCTGTTTAAATACTTGAAGGGATGTCATATTGAGGAGGTGCTTCAGAGACTAGGACCTGGAACAATGGATGCAAACTGCAGGAAAAGAGATTCCACCTCAACATTAGGAGGAACTTCCTGACAGTAAGGGCTGTTTGACAGTGGAACAAACTCCCTTGGAGTGTAGTGGAGTCTCCTTCCTTGGAGGTTTTTAAGCAGCGACTGGATGGCCATCTGTCGGGGATGCTGTGATTGAGAGTTCCTGCATGGCCAGGGGGTTGGACTGGATGGCCCTTGTGGTCTTTTCCAACTTTATGATTTTATGATTCTATGACTAAACTGAGGCTGTCAAACTTCGGTCTTTTCATGAGAGAACATCACTCACTGGGAAAGGAGCTCAAGTTGAAGACAGTAGGAAAAGAAGACAACCACATTACAGTGGATTGTCTCAATCAAGGACGCCACAACCTTGAGCTTGCAAGACTGGAACCAGGCCAGTTGATGATGGGACTCTCAGAGGTCACTCATTCACTGTGTCACCATAAGTCAAAGTTGACTTGACAGCAAATAACAACAGCATGGTGAATCTTCCCAAGGCATAAAAGCAGTGATGTCTCAAGCAGAGGGAATATATATACTGAAGAACATGTTTAGGCACAGTAAAAGGAGAAGTGAAGATAGGAAGAACATCAACCATCTAAGATATGCAGACGATTCCATACCACTGTCAGAAAACAGCACAGACTTGGAACAATTATTAAAGAAGATCAAAGAAGAAAGTGCAAAAGCAAGCTTAATGCTGAACATAAAGAAAACAAAAATAATGACCATGGAGGAACTACATGAATTCAACCTAGGCGATGAGGAAACTGAAATTGTCAAAGAGTTCTTGTACTTTGGATCAAACAGTGATCAGAATGGAGACTGCAGTCAGGAAATCAGAAGAAGACTGGGAATGGGAAGGGACCTGTGAAGGAACTAAATAAGATCATAAAGAGTAAAGATATACAACTGGGCACTAAAGTTAGAATTGTCCAAGCGATCATATTCCCCATCACTGTATATGGATGTGAGACGTGGACAGAGAAGATAGCAGGTAAGAGGAAAACAAACACATTTGAGATCTGGTGCTGGAGAATAGTGCTGAGGATACTGTGGATCGCCAAAAGGACAAACAAGTGGGTCCTTGAGCAGATAACAAATACCTGACCCCCAACTTCCCTTCTACAAGGTAGAAGCAGTCTTCTATAAATGGATGCAGGGAGGGAAGCAATTCTGGATAACACCGAGATCTGAAACTATCATCAGTAGCCATTTTGAGTTCAGCTATAATAAGAGCTGGATAATGTTAAGTCTGTTTCATATTTCAGTCTTTAAAGTGGCATCAGTTTACAGCAGAAATAAGTACAGTATGACACATACGGAGACTTAGGCGCGACAGTCTACACATTTATAGCACTATGATTCTACTTTATGTTCCATTCCATAGAATTCTGGAATTTGCAGTTCAGGAAGGTGTGTTTAGATTTTTCATCCAGAGAGCTCTAATGCCCCACCAAACAACAAAGCCCAGAACTCTGCAGGATGCAGCCATGGCAGTTAAAATGGAATCATAACACTATAATTGTACATTGTGATTAAGGGTCAGCAAGAAAAAACCAGCTACAGGTTCCATGAATGTTGGTGTTTAAAGGAAATACTGTAGATGAAATAGTGCACATATGGATTTGAGATGCTTTGCATTTCAAGTGAAGGAGACGTCAATCAATAACAACAACAAAATTATTTCTTTATATGCCAGCTGAAGATGCAAACAAGGTAATTTAATACATTTTATGCTATTTTGAATCTTGCTTTGTTCCTGGGAGAGATATTAGGAGAAGCACAAATATTTCCACTAGAACTATTCTGAGTTTGAAAAGGTGTACAGATCTGGTGCTACAGAGGTGCACAACCAGATGTCTCCAGATATCTGGAACAACTCCCCTCAGAGCAATATGGCCAATAGTAAGGGGTCTGGAGAAGTTGTAAGTCAAAACATGGCAGTCATCAGGTTGTCTAGCCTGATGTTGTATATAGAGAACTCAGAAAAGTTATTTTTTGGATAACAGGTCCAAGAATGCCCCAGGCAATAATACTGGCTGAGCATTCTGAGGAAATTTTCACTAGCTCTGGGCCTGTGACCTAAGGTTAGGCAGAGACACAGAAGAGAGGACTTCTGTGCCATTAGAATCATGTGAGGAGAAGTATGTTGGACCCATGTCCTCATCACATGTCTTTACTGGAGGAAAAACCTGTGTTATGGAAAGCCTCTTCTAGTTGCGTAGGCGCCCTGTATAATTGAGAAAACACCCATTTTCCAAGGACAGAGAACCTGAATGAGCAGAGAAGGTTCCCTGCTGCAGATATTCAGCCCCAAACCATGGCAAATTAATTAGATTATAATGATGCAATGAGTGGGAGAAAAAAATTGCTCTCAAGAAATCCTGATCCTACCTTGGATCAACATTAATCAGAACCGAGATAGCAGCCAAGAGATAAGACGACTAAGAATGGGAAGGGCAGCGATGAAAGAACTAGACAAATTCCTAAAGTGTAAAGATATACAACTGAGCACTCAAGTTAGAATTGTTCAATCCATTGTATTCCCCATCACCATGTATGAATGTGAGAGCTGCACAGTGAAAAAAGTGGATAAAAAGAAAACCAACTCATTTGAGATGTGGTGCTGGAGAAGAGTGCTGAGGATACCATGGACAGCCAAAAGACAAATAAATGGGTCCTTGAACAGATCAAGCCTGAAATCTCTGTGGAAGTAAAAGGGACCAAACTGAAGCACTCCTATTTTTGGCAATATCAAGAGAAGGAATGACTCATTAGAAAAGGTAAAGGTCAGGAGAAAGAGAGGAAGGCCACACACTAGATGGACAAACTCAATTAGGGTGGTGATATGGCTGAACTTGCAGGATCTAAGCAGAGTAGTGGAGGACAGGGCGTCTTGGAGGTGTCTCATCTAAAGAGTTGCCATGAGTTGGGGTTGACTCAAGGGCAGTTAACAACAATACAATTCTGTTCATGAAGTAGGAGAAACTTCTGAATAGAGTTGAAGAGAATGAATTAACTCAGGTGCATGAAATGGATATACAGTATGCAGGAGCAAAGAAGATGCCAATAAACCAAATGACATTTTGGGCAGCAAAAACACACATGGATACACTATGGTAAAAAGTATTTCAAAATGTTTAAAAGATTGTTTTCAGGCAAAGGGAGTCCAGGCCTTTTTTTAAAAGGCTAGTGTTCACCATATGTCAACAGATATGGAAAACAAATCGATGGCCAACAGATTGGAAACGGTCGACAGGCAACTTGAAAGCACATACACATACACACACATTGGTTTCAGTGGGGGAGAGAATTTAAAATACCACAGACCATCCACCACGCTTATTTTTTAAGGGAAAATGTTCGTCAACTACCTTGGCTGAAGAACCTGGATTTGAAGTAGTGGGTCATCTGCCAGCTCACTAACACTAATGATGGCTCTGACCATGAGTTTGACTGTTCTGGACATGCCTGGTACATAGTTACAATGGGTTTAAGGAGCCATGAACAAATATAGTTGGTCCTCTGTACCCACTGATTTTTTTATCCATGGATTCAACCATCCACAGCTTGAAAATATTATTAAAAATATAAATTTCAATAAGCAAGCTTTGATTTTACCATTTTAGATAAAGGAAACCATTTTACTATGCCACTGTACTTAATGGGACATGGGCATCCATGGATTTTGTTACCCACAGCGAGGTCCTGGAACCAAACCCCAGCAGATACCAAGGCTCCACTGTAAATTCTGAAGCAGATATTTTGAGTTTCGTATTGTCAAAGATACCACCTATGGGTCTTAAAATATATCTGAGAGCCAGTGTGGTGTGTGGATTAGATCATTAGGCTTAAGCATTTGGAAGAAGTGTGAGAATAGAATTTGAACTAAGGGGAAAAATACGGTAATATCAATGGTGGTAGTGCATTCTAGGAAAACCAGCTGGATTATTAAAGTCTCAGGCTATCTGCATTAGCTACCCCTTTTGGAAAGTGTTGATGGTGTCACTTCTCTTATAAATAATAATCTAAGGTGGAGAAAGGCTAGCCAGAAACATAATGAGACACGAAACTAATTCTAGGCAAACATCAAGAGCGAGATCTCAAACAGTATAAAGGGAAATGCAAATGTGCCCTTTCCGAAATGAAATACCTTACATGTGTTGAAAGCATCAACAACAAAACTGTTAAGAAAGGTTAAACGTAGTGCCACTTAAATAAGAAGCCATTACTGCAATACTCAGTCAAAACAAACCTGATCTACAAAATGTTTATAACAATGCAAACAGCAAATTTTATTGCAAAGATGACAAATTGCAAAAATATCATTAAGACCTTGTTTTTACAGGATGCCAAGCAGTATTCAAGATGTTAAAATAGCCCCTAACGAAAGCACTTGTGTTAACAGCATTACAGTGCGAAAGACTCAGTAACTATGTCAACAGATACCAATTCTGGAGGATTAAGTACTGTATTGTACTTAAGTACTTTATTGTACTGAATGGGCTCACCTGTTGCCCATGCTACCAAAGCATTGAAAATTTCCAAACAGAGAACTCTGTTGAAATAGAATGAAAAAACCAAATTGGCAATGGTGTTTGGCCTCACAGATTTCTCCCAATTCCTCCATGTTTCCACTGTCACTTTTTCCATACCACAAACAGCTGGAAGGGTTTAAAGGAAGCCCTTTACACAATAAACCTCCAAAGCATTCAAAGGGACTAACAACCCAGATTAATGACAAGCAATGCAGAGGCCTGGCAGTTGTTGACATTCCAAGAGGTGAAAGCCAGCTTCGCTGTACATTTTATACCTTATTTGCTAGTTCAGTTGCAACTGAAACCAAAGACATTTCAAGCTACTGCAAAGGAGAAATAATTTTGCAAATCTTGGAGCGGGGGAAATGGATGCCCCAAACTCCTTTGCAGGGATGGCCAAACTGAAGAGCCCAAGTATTAGAAGACATTGATGCACTTTTGAACTAATGAGGAATCAAGTGAATCAGACAGACTAGTTTTTAAAGTAGTCTACGACCTAAGGGGAAAAAATTGTGATTTCAGTCGGCCCTCCTTATTCACTGATTTTTTATCCACAGATTCAAGCATCCACGGTTTGAAAATATTCCAAAAAACGTATAAATTCCAAATAGCAAACCTTGATTTTCCATGTTATATAAGGGACATCGTTTTGCTTTGCCGTTGTATTTAATGGGACTTGAGCATCCATGGATTTTGTTATCCACGGGGGATCCTGGAACCAAACCTCAGTGGGTAACAAGGACTCAATCTACCATATTGATAGCTGAGAATTAGCCCGTGTAAGAGAAGGCCTTGGAGAGGATATTTACCAGCAAGCATTCCTCCTCAAACTAAAGATTTGATATATTTGGGTTGGCTCAATAAAAGTACCACTGTTTGGTGGATTTTGGATGTTATTGTATGATACAGTCCAAGGTTAGCTGGAAAACAAACCTTCAGAAACAACGACCAAAGTACAATGGGTTGTTGGTATCTGCTGGGAATTGGTTCCATGACCCCCCGCCATGAATATCAGAATCCATGGATGCTCAAGTGTCAAAATAATAATAATAATAATAATAATAATAAACCAATGACATAGTAAAATGGTGCCCTATTTACAAAATGGCAAAATCAAATGTATGAGGAAGTAGACTTAAGTCTACAAAAGCTCATTCTACCAATTTCTTTCTTTCAGAGTCTCAAGTGTACAGTACTACAAGATCTATCTATATACTGAATCTACACACTAACATGGCTATAGCCTGAAAGACCGGCCTGGGGGCAGAATTGGGGCGTAGCATCCTGATGATGCACACCCAACTCCGCCTCCCAGGGCGCCATGATGCTGCGCACTGCTCCAGACTGCACGTGGCATCATGGCACACCTCTGGCACTAAATCCAGATGACACAGTGCCAAAGGAGCACCATATAGCTGTGCCGCCATGGCTATGGCACCCTTTCGAAGGTGCAAAAAAGAGCTGCTTTTTGCGACTCCTTATTGTGCCCTTGAAAGGTCGGATTGGGGCCGCGGTGTGAGGTTGCTGCAGGCCTGATCTGGCTGAAGAAAGGGCAGCTGGAGGCCGCCCCTTCAGGGCTGTTTGTACAGCCCCTATATCTTTGAATTTTGGCAAAATCAAGGTTTGCTTTTTGGAATTCATATATTTTTAAAAATATTTAAGAGCCATGGATGCTTGAATATGTGGATTAAAAAAAAAATCTGTGGATATGGAGCACTAACCGTAGATAAGGCTCTGGAAATCAGGGAATGAATCTTCCATGATATAAATAATTGTTCTCAGAAGTAAATCAGATTGGGGTGGCTGTGTGGAAAGGTCATCATTTTCTCTGATGTAAATGAGCCCAGTAGGATGAGTAAGTACAGTTTTGCCTATCAGCAAATAGCAGCTTTGAAGGAAAGTAGACCACCATCTTTACCCAACCCAATTCCACTACTACCGCTAAGCTTCTAGGTTATGTATGCAAAATCTGACTGGAGATCTTTATTAATGTCTCATCTGATTGGGATGCAAGCAAAATAATTTTCCATAGATGAAAAAAAATGGAAAAGTGACTGAGCAACACATGCCCTCTTACTGAGGCAGCAAGAGATGAAACAACAGAAAAACAAAGTATAAGTACACTTTATTTCTTTATTTTTCCCAGCATGGAACACAAGGTGTCTCACAACAGAATTTAAAACTGAATACCATTAATAGAGTGGATAATAAGAGTCTCAAAAAGTAACTATTGGAGTAGAAAGGACTTATGAGGTTTTTTTTTTTTTTTTTTTTCCTTTTTGGACTACAGGTTGAGTCTCTCTGATCTGAAATGCTTGGGACCAGATGTGTCTGGGATTTTTTCAGATTTTGGAATATTTGCAAATACATAATGAGATATCTTGGAGATGGATCCCAAATACAGTGGACCCTTGTTATATGCTGGGGTTTGGTTCCAAAATCCCCCGTGTATAACAAAATCCGTGTACAGTATGCTCAAGTCCCATTAAGTATAATGACAGAGCAAAATGGTGTTCCTAATAAAAAATGGAACATCAAGGTAAATTTATACTTTTTTGGAACATTTTCAAACCGTGTATGCTTGAATCCGTGTATAAAAAATCCGTGTATAAGAAGGGCCAACTGTATAAACATGAAATTCATTTTATGTTTCATATGCACCTTATATGCACAACCTGGGAGTGATTTTATACACAATATTTTAAATAATGTTGTGCATGAAACATAGTCTGTGTACAATGAAACATCAGAAAGCAAAGGTGTCACTATCTCAGCTACCCATCTGGAGAATTTTGGACTTTGGAGTACAGTGGGCCTTTGGTACTTTCTGGGGTTTGAGTCCAGGACCCCAAAATCAGTGGATGCTGAAGTCCTATTAAATACAATGGTGAAGTGAGAGGATGTCTTTTATATAAAATAGAAAAATCAAGGTTTGCTTTTTGGAATTTATATCTTTTCTGAAGATTTTCAAGTTGTGGATGGTGGAATCTGTGGATAAAAAAAATCTCTGGCCAACTGTATTTAGGATTTCTGGATAAGGGATATTCAGCCTGTACCATTTCAAGAATGCCAGTATCCATGGTAGATGGAGGGGCCTGGACAAGGTTGAATTGGTTTAAATTGCTTCTCTGAAGGACTCAGTTTTAATAATTTAAACCACACTTTAAATTGCTAGGGCAAGAAACTGGAGGGTGTCCAAAGGAGGGCGACTAAAATGGTGAAGGGTTTGGAAACCATGCCCTATGACAAAAGACTCAGGGAGCTGGGGATGTTTAGCCTGGAGAAGAGAAGGTTAAGAGGTGATATGATAGCCCTGTTTAAATATCTGAAGGGATGTCATATTGGGGGAGGGAACAAGCTTTTTTTCAGCTGCTTCAGAAAACAGGACCCGGAGCGCAGGACCCGGAGCGCAATGGATGCAAGCTCCAGGAACAGAGATTTCACCTCAACTTTAGGAGGAACTTCCTGACAGTAAGGGCTGTTGGACAGTGGAACACACTCCTTCCTCGGAGTGTAGTGGAGTCTCCTTCATTGGAGGTCTTTAAACAGAGGCTGGATGGCTGGCTATCTGTCGGAGATGCTCTGATTGAGATTTCCTGCACGGCAGAATGGGGTTGGACTGGATCGCCCTTGCGGTCTCTTCCAACTCTATGATTCTATGATTCTAGTGGAAGTATATTGCTGCTTAATATAACCTTAATACATATTCATCAGATGGCAGTTACACACTAAGCAATTATTCTGAATTGTTTTCAGATGAATTTTCAGTTCAACAAAAAATGGGATCCCCTCAAGAGGCAAAATGAAGGCACTGCTCCCCCAAATAAGAATTCTATCCTCCCCTGAAATTTTCCTTCAGTTCCCAAATTTCTTGCATCACAGAGAGGGAAACACTGAAAATCATTCACACCTAGAACTTTTCTATTCGCTGTATACTCATTCAATTATTAACTTTGCCTGCTGCTTTTCTTTTAATGCCTACTATGGGCCTGAACAGACAGGCCAAAATAAAGCTGCTGGGGCACTGTGGAGATATGCTGTTTAAATGACATGCATATCTTAAGAGGCCAGAAGCTGCACCAAGGCTGCACTCCAGTCCTTAGGATTTTAGCGTGGCCTCTGCCTCTGTGGATGCATACATAATTTAAACAGCATACCTCCAAAGTGACCCGAAGCAGCTTTATTTTGGCCTGTCTGTTCTAAACGCTTAATTCAAGATTTAAGCGGCTGCAATGCTATAAATTTGGGGAATGATGAAAGGTTTCTTTGGGGAGGGGGAGAACCTCTGATTTTGCTCTCCCTAACTACACCCAGGGACTCCTTGCATGTATATCCAGAGTTCTCCTTATTTGCATTTATATCATGTCCCAAATTCTCTTTATTCAATTACCTTTTCAAACTCTGCACTTAAACAGAGGTAAAACCAAGAGAAAATGAAAGCAAAAAAGAAAAAGTTCACTCCCATGTTCAGCACTTGCAAAATAGGACTGATCATATTATCTCCCATCTCAAGAACCTGTATTACCATATTCAGAGAATATAATTACAAGTTGTATAATTAGTATTTAGAGCCAGTGTGGTGTAGTGGTTTGCGTTTTGGACTACAACTCTGGAGACCAGAATGTGATTCCCAGCTCTGCCATGGAAACCCACTGAGTGACCTTTGGCGAGTCACAAACTCTCAGTCCCAGAAAATCTAAGTTCACCTTAGGGTCTTCATAAACTGGAAATGGTTTGGAGGCATAAAGCAACATAACTGGTATTTAAAAAAAACAAAACCCTTAAGACTTCTTTTTCTTAATGTTCTAAGAAAACTTTGAAATCTTATTTATATTTCAATTATATATTTTTTTATTCCAGACTTCACCTTGTGGCAGAAAACAATACAGAGAGGAAAAGAGCTTAGTGAATGGATTGAGTGTATTGGTCTGCCTCCAACAAGTGAAAAGGCTTTGCTTCACTCAGTACACTGGGCCTGAGAAGCAGGGGTGGGAGAAATCAACTTATTCTCAGCATTGGAGCATTGGAGACGTAGGCCAGGTGCAGACGGGCGGCTCCATGGCGCCCGTCATTCGCCCTCATTGGTGCCACAGCAGCTGCACCACACAGCACTGACACACTGCTCTAAACGGCTTCTTTTTTGTGGTACCATAAAGGGGAAAGGGTGCCACCATGATGCCATTTCCTGGAAGTGATATTTGGATACTACACGGCAGTGACACCATCATGGCGGTCACCATGTGGACAGGAGGCTGCCATGATGACAAAGTCCGTATGGACTAGGGTTCTGGAGCATATGGTTGGTGCTCTGGAACCTAGAATCAGCAGGGGCACGCCGCTCCCTGCCCATCTGTACCAGGCTGTAGTCAGTTTTACTGCCCTGTCTGCAGTTAAAACCAATCCTAAAATAAGTAAGGCTAGTGAGTTATGTGGATATGGGCTACCAACAAAGGAACATACATCTTCTGAATGCTCCCAGAAGGTCAGAGCAATTGAAAAGCAAGACATAAACCAGTTGGTGTGAGCCAACATGGCCCTATAATCATACTGAAAGGGGGCACCTTTCACTCTCCAGAAGTTTTGGATTACAACTCCCATAATTCCTTGCCAATGAACATCTTGGTTGGGGCTTCTAGGAGCTGAAGTCCAAAACATCTGGAGGGTCAAAACTCCTCTAACTCAATGTACTGCATACCTAGATAGCTTTCAAAGAGGGCAGAAGTATAGCCAGCATCTGTCCACACTGCTAATGGTACCAAATACAGAGACTGTAGAAACTGCACTTTGATCTCAGACACATGTGTACACTCAGAGCAATAGCACCATGACAAGGCACATCTGTTGCCTACTGTCTCTGGCATCTAGGGAGCCCTGGTTGTGTAGTGGTTAAATGCCAGTACTGTATTGTGAGTTCGATACCAGTCAAGGGCTCCTGGGTTGACTCAGCCTAGCATCCTTCTGAAGTCGCTGAAATGAGTACCCAGCTTGGCACTTGTAGCTTACACATTTTAAACCACTTAGGCAGGGAATGCTTAAGTGCACTGATAAGTGGTATAGAAATGAACTTGCTATTGCTATTGCTATCTTTAGTTGAAAGGATCTCAGGTAACACGACCAAGAAAGACCCCAGTATCTGAGACCCTGGAGAACCACTGACAGGGAGGAATGACACTGCCACACATTACTAGATGGGCGAATGAACCAGCTCAATGATAATGGCACTTTAGATATCCAGAGTTGGAGGTATTGTTTGCCTATAACAGCTGTGTTTACAATTGATATGCACAAAACAACAAACTGCCGGTAAGAGCTATTTGACAGTGGAAGATGCTGCCTTTGAAGGTGGTGGAGACTCCTTCTTCGGAGCTTTTTAAACAGAGGCCGGATATCCAACTGTCGGGAGTGCTTTGATTGTATATTCCTGTACAAAAGGGTATTGGACTGTATGGCCTTTGTGGTCTTTTCCAACTCTAGGATTCTATCAACAACAACAACAACAACAATAAACCCATGAGTCACTCGCATACAGCACTTTTATTAAGGGATCACTTCAGATTCCAATTAAGTATGCAGTACCAAACAAAAGAGTACAAGTTGAGTTTCCATTATCCGGAATTCCAAAATCCAAAATATTCTGAAATTGTCAATGTGGGTGGCTCAGATAAAGGCATCTTTGCTTTCTGATGTGCAGAAACTTTGTTTCGTGCACAAAATTAGAAAAGATGTGTATAAAATTACCTTCAGGCTATGCATATGAAACACAAATGAATTTTGTATTGAGATTTGGGTCCCATCTCCAAGATATCTTATTATGCACATATGTATAAGTAAATATTCCAAATCCAAACAAACAAACAAAAAAATCCTGAAATCTAAAACACTTCTTCTGGGCCCAAGCATTTCAGATAAGAGAGACTCGACCTGTATTCAGGACACTGTTTTCTAATCAGACCATTAAAAGTTTTATGGCAGAGCCATATTCACCTAAGTGCAAGAGTTGAATATACAGATACTTCTTCCACCATGCAATAATTGTGCAAACAAAGTTTAACATGACACAGACTTAACAGAGATCTCATTACCCTGACCCATGAGATTACATAGGCAGGGGAAAGCTTTCCACACACCATAGAAATACTTGGTTGCTGTCTTACCCAGCATGGTGTAGTGGTTTGAGCATTGGATTATGACTCTGGAGACCAGGGTTCAAATCCCAGCTCAGCCATGAAACTCAATGGGTGTCCTTGGCGAAGTCACACTCTCTCAGCCTCAGAGGGTGGGAATGGAAAACCTCCTCTGGAGAAACATGCTAAGAAAACCCTAAGATGGGATCATCTTAGGGTTGCCAAGTCAGAAATGATTCGAAGGCACACAGGAACAACAACAAAAGCTACTTGCATACTAAACTTTCACGGCAGGGTTGTACGCCAACATCTGGCCAGACTGGGAGAGGCAAGAGAGGAAACTAAGGAGAAAGCTGCCTATGTGAATCCTTTGAGGGGCCAAGGAGCTCCAAATCACTTAGCTGTAGCAACTATGGAGCCTAGCCTGATCCCTACCCACCTCCCTTCCAAAAAGCCACTGTTTTCCCACCTTGGTTTGACTGAGGGATCTTTGCTTTTGTCTCCCATCTTCTTCAGGTTCTGCTCAACTTTCTCCCAGCTGGGTGGTGGCATACACAGCGAAGCAGATAGCTGGGCACCTGCAGCGTGACCTGGTAGAACTCCTGCACTAACCCAGCATGCCAAGATGTACCAGCATAGCCAGCCCCAAAAAAATCAAATACAGGCATGTCCCAGCCCATGGCTTAGGGCTATTGAGTCACGAGCAACAGCAGTAACAACAACAGCAGCAGCAGAAAGAGAAGGAGGACTCGTTTGGGAGAATTAAAAGCTAGGGAACAAAGAGCCGAAAAAAGCAACAAGTCAGAGAAGGTAGTGCAGAAATAGCCAAGTTATTACATTAAGAAGAATGTGAAATAAAGCATAATTCCAATCCACCCCAAAGGTGAATGAAAGAAGAATCAGGCAGAAGGTTGAGATGCACAGAGGTCTTACCAGCCTGCCCATGTGGAAAGTGGTAAAGTTAGAGCGTAATGGAGCTAGACTGGATGCACCAGTGAGGCATGCAAGTGAGCAGGGGAAATGTAGACGCTCACAGTGACAGACACAGCAAAGTCCCATTGTGGCTCCAACTGTACAGGCAGCCGTTAAATGCTTGCACAACCCTGTCCGCCCAAGGAGAAAATTGATGGGGAAATCTGGATGTGTGGGTTTAAGCACAAGGACATTTCAAAGCAGAGTTGAAGGAGTGTAACCACTTTTCACCTGCATGCAGACAGACTAAGGGTGAAGGTAGAAGCCAGCACATGACATATGAGCTGCATACACCCATCCAGATCGATTGAGAATGTCAGTAAATCCTTTATGCTGTAAAAGTTACAATTCTGCCCTTGGGAAAAGCTGAATTCTGTAAATTGTTTACATGATGCCAGCAGAATAGATCATGCTAATATGCTCTGAGTTTGTATGCCACAGGGGCAGGGCACGAAAGTTAATAAGCAGCCCTGCAAATGGCAATTAGAAATCTTACTCAGGCACACTTCTAGTCTCATGTCAGAACTGGGGAGACTTTTTCCTCCTGTTCAGGAAGGTTGATCCACTAAGAAACTCAAGCAAGGGCTGCAGTGGATGCTGGGCCAAACCGGAACCAGCAGCGGGATTCAAATTTGGAATTTTGCAGGTCTGCAACATCTTCTCTCTCACTCTGTCACTCTAGTCCACTCACCATTTCTCAATTTCTTCACAATCAAGGAAGCAGAAAGGGAAGAGATTCCCAGAAGGTTGGCTGGGAGAGGAAGAGTAAAAGCCTGCAGTACCTGGACAGTTAGACAGAGCCAAGGGCTACATAAAATCAACTCCAGAGCTGCAGGCCACTCTCATCTGCAGATCCCACAGATCTGTAGGGTTTGTTGCTGTTGTTGTGTGCCTTCAAGTTATTTCCCAGTTATGTCAATCCTAAGGCAACCCTGTCACAAGATTTTCTTGGCAAGTTTCTTCAGAGGTTTGCCATTGCCTTCCTCGAAGGCTGAGAGAGTGTGACTTGCCCAAGGTCACCCAATGGGTTTACATGGCAGAACTGGGATTTCTGCGACCTGGGTTCAAATTGCTGCTCAGAAGGAACAATAACCTGTAGGCAGCCTTTAGATTAGCTTTGCTATCAGCCAAAGTTAGCAAACCTCCTGGGGACTTTTGGAATCTTGACAGATAGTAAAAAAATTACAATCCCCCAAATTATCATCACTACCACTGTACTTTTAATGGATTGCTCCCATTAACCACTGTTCCTCATTAGAAGTGTGACCAGATGTCCTCCTTTTCCGGGACATGTCCTACATTTCAACTTTCTGTTCATGAGGTATTCCAAAATGTCCTCCATTTGGAGCATGACTATGAAACACAAATTCATATTTCTAGAGACTTTTTAGCTTTTATTTTGTGATGACCTACATTTTTCTTTAATGTCCTACATTTTGGGGAATGGGTGGGTGAGATGACTGAAGGTGCCTGGGGCTAGGTTAGCCTCCACCACTTGGAGGACATTTTCCATAGCTGCCCCAGCCCTTTGGAACGCGCTGGCCACTGAGCTCCGCTTGTCTACTACCCTGGCCCAATTTAGGAAGGATCTTAAAACCCTCCTATTCCAACAGGCATTCCCCGAATAAATATCCTGTGGGCCTCCCTCCTCTTCCGTGGCCAAGAGGTTGGGCTATGGGGCTTTTTTGCTTGTTTATTTGATTTAATCTGTGTATTTTAAATTGATTGTCAATTGTGTTTTAATCTGCTGTAAGCCGCCCTGATCGTAGGAAGGGCGGCATATAAATAAAAATTTTATTATTTATTTATTTATTTATTTATGATAACAATGATGATGACGACGACGACGACAATAAGAATAATGATCTCACAGGGCAAAGAAACCAACAGGGCACCTGTGCTTGTCTATTCAAGCAACCCTGACAGAGCTTAATGGAGCTTAAAAGTAACATGTTCAAAATCTAACATCCCAGTCATCATTTCAAGTGTGAAGGCAGGGGTATAAATGACATATGAGAAAAAGATGAAAAGTCAGGGAAGGGAGGGAGGGAAGGAGGGAGGAGGTTTATGATGATGATGAATGTAGCTACTGTAGAAGCAGAGATAAAAGAAGGAGAAAGAGCATGATAGAGAAAGAAAGGGATGGGGAAGAAGTGAGACAACAAAGTGGGGTGAGATGGAGAAAGAGGACAAGAGAGAGGGACTGGGAAAAGAAGGTAGATGAGTGCAAATAGAGGTGGAAACAATGGAGAAGATATTTAGCTGGGAGTTATGGATGAGGAAAGAAAAATACAGAGTGCACAAATACAAGAGACATTTGCGAAGACACATGACATACTGCACAATGGCCCAGAGAGGTTTGGTTGCAGATAACCCAATTCCCTAACCCAAACCAAACTGTTTATCTTGGGAGATGATACATGTGTGATCCGGGAATACAGTGGGCCTTTAGTATCCACTGGGTTTTGGTTCCAGGATCCCCCATGGATACCAAAATCTGTGGATGCTCAAGTCCTATTAAATAAAATCAAAAGTAAAATGAAAAAAAAATATGTATTTATATTGTAGATATAAAATGGCAAAATCAAGCCTTGCTTTTTGGAATTTATATATTTTTAAAAATATTTTCAAGCCATGGATGCTTGAATCTGTGGATAAAGTTAATCAATGGATACGGAGGGCCGACTGTATATGTGACATTGATCCATGAAGTGTTTCAATGGTTCATTTAATTAAATGGCTACCACAAAGGACTATTTGAGACTTCTCTTCCATCTCTTAGCGAATCAGGTAAACTCAAGTTGTCTTGTCCAAGCTGGACGCGTATGGCTTTTAATCTTCTCAGCCATAAGGAAGTTGTCCGGCTGGGAGACAACACAAGTTCCTAAATTGTGCTCTATAAAAAGCACAAAAAGAAGGAAGGAAATAGGGAAGGGGGAAAAGGGGGAGATGATATCATAAAGTCTTCCTAGAAACGTCTGGGTACGTAGAACACATTTTAGAGAGGCAAGCAAAATCTTACAATTCTATCTATGGTGTTGCTCACCAAAACTTCCTTCTTATACAGAAAGAAAAAGTGAAAAAGGAAAAGAGGAAAAAAACACAGTTTGGTTTCAACTTTCCTCTTAGAATGAAGCTCAAGCAACAAAAAAGGGGGGCCATCATTCATTCTCGCTCCAGCTGCTTCCACGTTTGGCTGTATAACCAAATTTACCCAGAGGCAAAATTTGATTCTATTACAGTACAAGATGTTCTTTCTTTGAGTGACTCCTAGCAAAGAATACAGTCATTGCAACAAGGCATGGGCAAGTCCCTCTCTGGAAGAATTAACCTATCTCCATGTCTCATTTTGGATTCTATCTGAACCTTGAGATCAGAAAAGGAAATTCCAGCTACATTTCCAGCTTATTTTGGCTTGCACAAACTTGACAAACTAAGCAAGTAAAATGTTTAATGACAATACTCTAGAATACTTTGAAATTCACCATGGTAAACTTTTAATGTTAGATTAAAGTTTGAATCTACTGCTGATGCATTGTTTCATGAGCCAGATAGCTCTGGCTCCCCTCTCTTGAATAAGGGATGTTGTGCGTTTTTTATCCCATGAGTTCATGTATCATTCTCACTGTACACATACTGATCACATGTCACAAACGTGAGTAGATGGAGGGAGGTGTGGAGTGCTGCATTGTCCAAACCACTTCTTCAGGTAGAATTTGAACCAGTGTTTCTCAAAGTGAAAGTCCCTGGATCAGCCAACCTGAACCACTGGATATTGATCCTTAGAAAGTCTCCAGGGGAACAAGAAGCACAACTGTATGCAATGTACAATTTAGTGCCCATCCCTTTCATACTGGAAAACAATAACTGCTGCTCTCCCACATCATACAGCCTGAGAAGCACTTATCTAGGCCTCATTTCTAAGCCGTTATTGGAACTGAGGATGGAGTTGCAGAAATGTTGACGAAGTCACAGTGCTAGCCAATATGAGCCTTCCAAAAACTGGTTGGGGGAATTGGCTTTTTTTAGCTGATTCAGTATTACTACACCAGAATCTTGCAGGTTTGTTGTTGTTGTTGTTGTTGTGGACCTTCAAGTTGTTTTTGACTTGTTGTGACTCTAAGGCAAACTTGCCATGGGGTTTCTTGGCTAGATTTGCTCAGAGGAGGTTTGCCATTGCCTTCCCCTAAGGTTGAGAGAGTGTGACTTGTGCAAAGTCATCCAGTGGGTTTCATGGCTGAGCTGGGAATCAAACCCTGGTCTCCAGAGTCATAGTCCAACACTCAAACCACTATGCCACACTGGCTCTTAATCTTACAGGATGGTTATGTTTTTTAAAACAACTTTCCCTTATATTCAGTACAGCAAAAATGGCTTGTTCGTAAAAGAATCCATACTACTGGAAAATGGTGTATCAATCATTTCTCCCCACCTTTTTCTGTAGCACAAATCAACAGAAAGACTTCACAACTCAAGCACTGGCATTAGCTGCTAGAGTGCAGTCAACCCTACATATCCACAGATTCTTTATCCACAGATTCAAGCATCAACGGCTTGAAAATATTCTACAAATATATACATTCCAAGAAACATGCCTTGATTATCCCATTTAATATAAGGGACACAATTTTACTATGCCACTGAATTTAACGGGACTTCAACATCCACAGATTTTGGTATCCACAGGGGATCCTGGAACCAAACCCCAGCAGATACCAAGGCCCACTGTATTTCCTGAGTTAACAAAGATATGTTCAAGACAAGGGGAGAGGTACTTAGAAACATTTTTGTTCCCTTTGCAAAATGCTCTAAGCTGTATTTTTACATTCACTTAGGTCCTTTTTACAATCAGTTTACAAGACAACTGTCCAACCTATGTTCTCGTTAGTAATTTGAGAAATACTGTAGCTGCCTTTCATTTTCCTAGCTAAATGTGCAGCATGTAGGAAAAAGACCACACACAAGAGACCCATAACCTCCTTTTTAAGCTGCAAGCGAAAACTGGTTTACAAGATGCACATCAGCTTTTCCTGTGGCATACAAAAATCACAGTTACTACTTTGAAGTTATCCAGTGCTTGTTAATTTTACTCCCTCTCTCAAAACGCCATCCATTTAAAAAAATCCAACAATCTGCATTTGAGGAATCCATCCCTTTCAGATCCACTTCAGACTGTACCCAAGAGCAAGATCATCAGGTATCTGTGCCTATAATAAAATGGTTTCAAATCATCCCAGGCCCTGACACAAGATGATGACAGCACTATCACAAGGCAGATTCTGGATGCCACAACTGCTCAGGTGTAGAAGGGGATGATGTCAGCAATGGTGTTGGTCACATGAAATCCAACTTCATCTCCCTCAGGTAGTGAAAATAACTTAATTAGTCATGCTTGTTGCTTTGCAAACTTCTTCAAATGGATAACAGACATGTTGGGCAAGTCCCTTCTCCTGAAGACTTGAAAACATCTCCTATCTCTCCTGGAAACTCTGAGTCTTCTGAGTGGGACCCATGAATTAAAACAAGATACATATTTCAGAGGAAGGACCTGGCAAAACCACCTCTGAGTATTCCTTGCCTAAGAAAACTCTATGAAATTATTGGGGTCATCATAAGTTAACAGGCGATTTGAAGGTTGCACAAACACACATACACATGATTTAAAACCTATTAACAATATCAATACTAATAATAACACAGGGGCTTGACAGACGGGCAGCTCCGCACCACCTGTCTTTGCCCCAAGTCGGTGCTGCAGCACTGACGCGCCACCAAAAAGAAGCTGTCTAGAACAGCTTCTGTTTTGTGGTGCCATAAAGGGGAATGGGTGCTCCTGAACCCTAGATTCGGTGCCGGCATGCTGCTTCCCGCCTATCTGTCTCAGGCCTAAGAAACATTTATACTGCTATTTAAACATTAGTGCTTTAAAACAACTATAAATAATGTTAAAATATGTCAATAAGTATAAAAATGCAGCATGCACATCCTATTAAAGACCTTTCCTCATCATAGCCACTTGGTCACCAAATGCTTGTTCAAATAAAAAGGTCTTGACCTGCTGGAGAAAGGAGACTGAATTTTGGGGATTTGCTTGTAGCTAATCCGGAAGGATTCTTTAGCCTAGAGTTGTTCTATGCAGGTGCACTGTTCTACTCACAAGAAAAGCCAGTCAAAGTCAAGTCTGCAAGATACATATGTAAGTGTGTGTGTGTGTGTGTGTGTGTGTTGCAGTACTTTATCAGTTTAGGCCACAACTAATTAATTCAGGGCCAAATAAAAAGTAACGATTATGATCTGAATCAAGTTTTGAAGACCTAAAAAGGAGTTATGCATTTTTTAAAAATGATTTTCTCCAACACTTCTACTCTGAGATCAGCAAAATAAGCTGTAGATCAGATAAACACCAATGCATTTTGTTTCCTTTCCCTAGTTTACTCCTCAGATTTGCTTTCCCTTCACTCCTTCCAATCTATTTCCCTCATAGGCTTTCCTCCACTCCCTCCATCCTCATTCTCTGTCGCTCAACAAAAAGGTAAGGTAATCATCCTGGCTTTTCATTTTGTCTCCTGCTTTGTATCTCTGCTTATTTAGGGTTGCTGTTGTTGTGTGTGCCTTCAAGTCATTTCCAATTTTTGGCAACCCTAAGGCAAGCCCATCACAAGGTTTTCTGACACTGCGAGTATGTGACTTGCCCAATGTCACCCTGTGGGTTTCCATGGCCAAGTGGAGAATCGAACTAGGATCTCCAGAGTCATAGGACTTTATCACACAGGGGGCAATTAGAAGTATAAATGGTGATTAACCCATGATAATACTGCAATTGCACTAATGGTTTTCACACTATGTCAAGATGAAACATGATTAAAGTGCCATTGACTTGTTGATAACGAGGTAAGAAACAGCAGCAAATCATCCACAGGATTTCCCCATGAATGACTTTTTGCTGTTTATTGCCTGGTTATTACCTGGTTATTCATGAGATAATGGCTCTTGTGTTAACCTCATTTTAATCGCGTTTTAAAGTCAATTGTGCAATTTTCACAGGTTAATCACTGTTTAAACTCCACATTTTCTCCAGTGTGATAAACACCATAGTCCAATGCTCAAACCACTACAATATGCTGGTAGGTGAACCCTTAATCTCCAAGCTGTAATCTTCTTTCTAGGATCACAGATATCCCTCCATCATTTTCTGACTCTAGTGTCTTTTTCACGCTATGAAGCTATAGCACTATGATTCCAGTTTAACTGCCATGGCAACATCCCATGGAATCCTGGGACTGGCACTTCAAGAAGGGGCTTTTAGAATCATCTATCTGATTCCCGAACGTTGGTTCTCCAGGTGTTTCGGACTTCATCTCCCAGAAGCCTCAGCCATATTGGCCAATGGTTGAGATTTGGGAGTTGAAGTCCAAACATTTGAAAGTTTGGAAATCACTGATATATGAAAGCTCCTTTGGTGCCTGTGACAAGACCTCAGGGTTCCCCAGGATGCAGCCGTGGAGTGATAGTGCCTGTTGCTGTTGTATACCTTCAAGTAATTTCTGACATATGGTGACTCTAAGGTGACCATATCACAGGCATTCCTGGCAAGGTTTGTTCAAAGGGGTTTTCCTGTATTTATTGATTTTATTTATTTCTAGGATGTATGTCCTGCCTTTCTCCACAATGGGATTCGAAGCAGGTTACAATATTTTAAAAAGACAAAGCTTTGCCTTCTTCTTAGACTGAGAGAATGTGACTAGCCTAAGGTCACCCAATGGGTTTCCATGGCTGAGCAGGGATTTGATTCTTGGTCTACAGAGTCATAGTCCAGCACTCAAACAACTATATCACTATAGCTGCATCATGTAAAAGTTTTCCATATTGGCTCAAGTTTGGCTCAAGGGAGGATCAAGTTTTCCTAATATCCTAGAACTAATTTTAAAAGTCTACAGTATTGCCTCCCGCCACCCACCTACACCTACGTATCTCTTTCTCCCCTCTCCCAGCAAACACAGACACACTTGTTCCCTTTATTTCTCTGTGGAACAGTTTTGGCTTCTTACAACACTCCACCCTGACAGACACACAACTGTTAGTGCTGCGTCTCAACCTGGTATCTATGGTCTGTGGCCATTTTCCACTTTCTTTTCCATTCATTTTCTCCACAAGCTTGTGCCAATTCTGCCAGTGAGCTTTGCCCACCATCATGAAAAACAAATATTGAAAACTAGACAAGATTAAGGTGTGGGGCTGGATGTGAACCATGAGCAAGGAGCTCATCACGCTCATCTTTACGCTAAAAGTATCCTAAACCCTGGCCAGATACTTCTTCAATTCATCTAAGAAAGGAGCATTGCCACTCTCCGTAGCAGAGTTTAGCCTAGATTCTATACTTTGCCCTAACAGAGTAGACCCACTGAGTCAATGGCATTTACTTCTGTGTTGACTCACCATTCAACAACTGTTTCAATGGGGTTACTCTAGTTGGGCCCACCAGGCACTACCTTTTTGCGGTGGTGGGATTCCAAGCTCTTATGATAGAGCCTGCCAGGTCAGAAAGGATTCTGTTGAGGAGCCAAACTAAATGTACTAAATGGGCAGCAGTAATAGTGGAGTGTGACACTGGCAAAGGATCTCTCAAAGACAATGGCAGTGGCACCATAGCTAACACTTGTTAGTAAGGTGCACAGGAGGCACCATAAACCCCCTTTGAATGTCTTTTACCATGAAAACCCTATGATGAGACAATCCAAAATGAAACATAGAGATAGATAGTGCCAGAAGATGAGACTCCCAGGTCGGATGGCACTCAATGAGCTACTGGGGTACAGCAGAGGAAAACAACAAGAAGCAGCATTGTCTGTGATACTTTGGACATACCATGAGAAGGCATAACTCACTAGAAAAGATAATACAATGGACCCTTGGTATCCACTGGGGTTTGGTTCCAGGACCCTCTGTGGATACCAAAATGCTCAAGTCCCATTAAATACGACAGTGTATAAAATGACAAAATCAAGCTTTGCTTTTTGGAATTAATATATTTTTATAAACATTTTCAAATCATGGATGGTTGACTCAATGGATAAAGAATCTGTGGGAACGGAGGGCCAACTGTAATGCTTGGCAAGATAGAAAAGGATGACTACATTCCAGTTGGATAGATTCAATCAAGGAAGCCACCGAGTCTGCAAGACGTGAGTAAGGTTGTTGGTGACAGGGTGACTTGGAGGTCTCTCATTCATAGGGTCACCATAAGTTGACTTGATAGCAGTTAACAAACTCTAGTTTGGACTAACCCAAAAGATTACAGGCCACTGTACACTGTTTTGACAGCTCAGGAATATGTCCCTTGATATAAAGGTTTGTAAGAACTGGATAATAGAAGAGATATTATAAGTGCTTTGGTGCAGGGGGGATCACTTTACCTGGCCAATCCACCCATGCAGCCATCCAAGATGTCATGTCTGATACCAAAAGCATCCCTCCTAACAAAGCCCAGCCTGCTCCTGATAACCTCCAAGGAGCCAGAGACCTCCATTACCTTCCTAATCTGCTTGGCTCATTGTTGAAGAGCTTTAGCTAGAAGGTTAATATTTAACCCTACACTTGGCTGGCTTTTTTATTAACTTGGTTTTCCCCTTCTTGTCAGGGCTTACAATTTTTCCAGCATATTTTGAAATATTTGGAGAGGTGAGGTTGACCATATCCCTTTTCTTTCTCTTCACTATAATATTTTCCTGAAGATAATATACCCAATGCTTCCAGCCTTTCCTTATGTGTGTGTATTTTGTGTGTGTGTGTGTGTATGTGTGCATTTTGCAGCTGTCCTCCACATTCTTTGCAATTAGTCAACCTCCTCCTGTCACCCACAATCATCAGCAGTACCAGTTTCGGATTCAGTTTGTTATGTATCACCGTCTCTAAGATAACTTACTTTCAGAAATGCTAACTCTTAAAAATATTCACATTTGTGGTTTTCCTTTTCTCACAGGTAAAAAACAGTTCATTGTCTAACCACCTTTCAACAAAAATGATATAATCTTAAGGCTGTGGACCATCCTCCAATGCGAAGATTTCAAATGACATTTCTAAGGCAGCATTCACACTCTGAAATAACGGGGTGTGGATATCCTGACTGCACTCGGTGCACTTTGCAGGGGGGCTACCCAAAACCCCATTTAACCAGTCCCCCCCCGAGTCTATTTGAAAGATCCACATTGTTACAAATGTGAATGCACTATTCGGAGCACTAGGCAATGATTGTTCCCATATAGAAAAGTTTAGTAAGCAGTGACGAAACATACTCATCCCACCCAACTGTTGCCCTCCTACCTGGGGACCCTCACCTCTTTTCCTGGCAAGGAGGTTGCCATGGCCATCCTCTAAGGCTGAGAGAGTTTGACTCCCTCCAAGGCAAACCTATCATTGTTTTTTTTTGGGGGGGGGGCAAGGATTCTTCAGAGGGGTTTGCCATGGCCATCCTCTGAGCAAGAGTGACTCCCTCCAAGACAAACCTATCACGGGGTTTTCTTGGCAAGGGTTCTTCAGAGGGGCAGGGACGCAGCCAGGATTTTAGGAAGGGGGGGGGTCCAGACTAAGTGCCACCATTATAATGGGGCTTGGGCGCGGCGGTGCAGCAGCACACACCATTCGTTTTTCTAATGGAAGGGGGGGCGGACCCCAAGAACCCCTCCCCTTGGCTACGTCCCTGAGAGGGGTTTGCTATGGCCATCCTCTGAGACTGAGCGAGACTGACTCCCCGCAAGGCAAACCTATCATGGGGTTTTCTTGGCAATGATTCTTCAGAGGGGTTTGCCATGGCCACCTTCTGAAGCTGAGAGTGTGACTCCCTCCAAGGCAAATTATCATGGGGTTTTCTTGGCAAGGATTCTTCAGAGGGGTTTGCAATGGCCACCCTCTGAAGCTGACAAATGGTGACTCTCAGAGGATACAGTAGTAACCATCAAGAGAAGGTGGGAAGCAGAGTGATGTCACTAACACTGAAAGCGGAAGCAAAGTGATGAAGATCAACCTCACTCCATTGACATTAAAAAAAAATTAGAACAATCGAACGTGTTAGAAATGGAGGCTGAATTCTAAACTGATACGACGGCAGTGTGAATGGCAATGGGATAAAAATGCCCCTGAGAAATTTGATTGGGGTAAACCTTGTGGGAACTTTGATTCGGTTTCACATTCCCAAGGAGATCCGAATCTCCTCAGTAGAAAAACATGAGTGTGAATGAGCCCTAAGCAGGGATGTAGCTAGCATTTTAGGAAGAGGGGGGTCCAGACTAAGTTCCACCATTATAATGGGGCTTGGGTGCGGCGGCACAGCAGCACACACCATTCATTTTTCTAATGGAAGGGGGGGTCTGGACCCCAAGAACCCCCCCCCTTGGCTACGTCCCTGCCCTAAGAAACCTAAGGTTTTATTCATGAAATGCTGACTGCCAAGAGACAACTTGAATCATCAACCATTACGGAACTTTTGTAATGTTCAGTTAATGGTCAACCTCGAGCACAGTGGCTTTTCAGCAAATACAATCATGTTAGCAGTGGTTTATGGAGGGCAACAGCTGGAAAACCACTGTTCTAAAAAGTCTACGCAAGCTCTATTATGTATCATCTGTGGATTTATCTTTATATGCTGTTGTCTGTCTCCCTACAATATACATAAGACAAACAGGCCTGTAAAAAATAAACATGCACATATCAGACATCAGGAATAGTTTTGCTTAAAAAAACCAGTGGAGGAACAGTTCAACCTCTTAAAATACTCTTGTCACTGGCCCAGAGTTGGTCATTCATGGACAAAATAACTTCAAAGACAACTAAGCTCATCAAGGGGTTCAGTTTCATCATCTGTAGCTTGAATAGGGATAGCATTTTTTTTAAACCACAAGATATGGGATTACCAGTCATTGGTGCAGAGATATCTGTGACCTTATCCAACAATTGTTTGTTAATAGCCATTGTATAGAGAATGGCCATTGTTTATACTTTTTCCCTTTCAATTCTTTCTGACCCCACTGATTACCATCTTTCACCCACTCACCTAAGTATATGTGTAATAATTATGCTCTTAAGAGACTCTGTTGTTTGATAAGATGGGCAACAACCCACAAAAAGCTTATGTTATAATAAAGTGCCATAATACCTTTTTTAAGTCACTCATTCTTCATCCAGAAAAAAACTATTCAGCCAGGGGTGGGACACGGGAGGCCCTTTGAGATGTTGCTGGACTGCAACATCCATCATGTCTTTCCATTGGGTATACTGGCCAGGGCTGCAGGCATTTGTAACAATTTCTGGAGGGCCTTGCTTGGTGTAACGGTTTGAGTATTGGACTATGACTCTGGAGACCAGGGTTCGACTCCTCGCTCAGCCATAAAACTCACTAAGGCCCGAGAAACACTGGCCAAAAGCGGCATGCTGGCGCTGAAACTACGGTTCCAGAGCGCACAGCAACTGCATGCTCCAGAACCCTAGTCCGTATGGACGGCGGCACCATGGCGGCATCCTGTCCATATGGGCACTGCTATGATGCAGCCGCCACCACGCAGCATCTGCACATTGCTGCATGTTGTGTAAGTCACAAGTGCGCCAATGGCGCACTCGTGACTTACGCAATGCACCACAAAAAGAACCCGGAAGAAATGGGTTCTTTTTACTGCAGAGGGACGCTGCATGGTTTGGTGGCTGCGGCGTCCTTCTGCGGTTAAAACAGGTGACTCCAGCCCGCTGTTTGGGAGCAGTCTGTACTGCCCCGAAGTGACCCTGGGCAAGTCACTTGCTTTCAGGCTTGGGGAAAGGCAATGGCAAATGTCCTCTGAATAAGAAAATCCCATGATAGGGTCTGTCTTAGGGTGGCCATAAGTCAGAAACTACTTGAAGGCACATAACAACAATATATAAACAAAGGCGCCAGTGTGGTGTTGTGCTTTGAGCACTGGACTATGACTCATAGAGACTATGGAGGCCAGGGTTCGAATCCAGGCTTGACTTGGAACGACCTGAAAGCACACAACAACAACAAACCATTTGATTATAGTAAATGTGTTATTATTACTAATTAATATACACTTGCAATTTATGAGTAACTGAGCAGTAATAAAAATAGAGTAGTCAGAGTTGAATTTTTGGCATACTGAGTCCACAGCCCAGTCTGGAACAAGGGAGGCAGAAGCCCAAATCCCTGCTGTGTATTGATCTCTGCATTATCCCCACCATGTTTGTCCCCTTAAGCCTGATGCTGATCTGAGCCTCCTACCTACAGCGTGGGAGGAGGGGGACCTCTTTTTTCTTCATCCACCCATCCGCCCACCCACTCCCCCATCCTTGCTGACCTTTGCTTCCCTCCATAAGCAAAGAAGGGCACCTTTGTTAAGGAGCCAAATGCCGTGAAGGCACTTCCTGTCCTCTGGAAGTGGAGAAGCAAATCTGTAGGAGTTGCAGGGTGGAGCAGATAGATTCTTAATAATGAGTGAGGTCATCCTAGCTTGAAAAAGACTACTTCCAAGTTCCTAAATAGGATGTGTGGGTGGATGGAGAAGAGCGATTTCTTCCTGGTCTAATTTTCAGCCATAAAAACTGTCCTGCCACTGTCAGCCATCTCTTAATTGATCCGCCTTGGGGACATCCTGCAGCACATGGCAGGATGACAGTCACAGCTCATTCTGCTTAATCTGAAACAGAACCCCACCCGCCGACCCCCCACTGCCGGTCTTTCCAGCACATCCAAAGAGGCCAGAAGCCTGGGGATTGTGCAGTTGCACTGGACACAGATAACAACAGATGGTTTTTGTTGCTTGGCTGAGATTTGGCAAGAGGCTTTGGGAAGGGGAAGGACGACACAAGAGATGGGGGTGAGCGAAAGGCAGGGAAGGAGGAGAAAAAGATCTTTCCTACTGCAAAAGTCCATAAAAGTTATTGGGAGAGATGGATGAAAGATTGGGGCTTTCCAAATATACCTAGAGCACAATTGGACCATTGTGATAGTGAAAGGAAAAGTCCTTGGGCTCTCTGTGTGTCTCAGCAAACAGCAAAAAAGAGGAGCCAGGCAGGGTGACAGGCAAGGAGTGCCTTGAAAAGGGGAAGGTGACAGCTGACTTGAAGGAAGACCTCTGAGAATCTAAAACAAACAGTCCCAGTACAGGGCAGAGAACCTAATGGCTGCCCTCCGTTTTCTGATAAATGCTTCAGAGTAAACAGTCTTTCCCAAGAATGCAGAAATCACCTGGCTTTTCAAGGAAGAGGGGAGGGTGAAAAGGCAAAAGTGTCCAAGTCTCCGTTAACTGGTTCCTTTCCAGATACTGAGAGACCTAGAGAAAGAGGTGGATTGCTTCTGGAGAAATCCACAGGCCCCGGTTGCCCTTACAGCGTGCTCCATCGAGGGCAAATGTAGTCACATGCTACTGAGATATTGAATGTACAGTCATGAAGAAGCGCCAGAGCTTGGAAAAGTAGGTGGTTTTGTTTTGTTTTGGACTAGAATTTGCAAGATTTCCCAGCATGACCACTGGCTAGCTAAGGGAATTCTGCAAGTTGTATTCCAAAAAAGGAACGTTCTCAAGCTCTGTGAAGAACTTTGCAGAGTGCAGCCAATTTGTAGTGGTGATGCGCAAAACAGCAATTAATATCTTAGTTTCAGTCACACATTCACAAGATTTGCACAGGACTGAGGCAACTGGTTCAGCTGCAGACCCTGCCTGGTCTACAGGAAGAACATCACTCATCCATCTCACATTCTGTGGATGACTAAGACAGTGTGAGACAAGCACAGGAGATATTTGAATTGTACTACATGTATTCAAATGCTTCAGTTGCACTACTTGCTTTCTAAGTAAAATTACTGAGCATAGAACAGCATCAGAAAGGGATTTTTTTCCTTTTATGAGATTACCGTAAAAAACATTCAGTACAGAAATAGAACATTCACTTACAGATACTTTGTTAAGGAGTGGAACTGTATACCTTTTTAGTTTTTAGAAGGAATTTGAACAATTTAATAATAATAATAATAATAATAATAATAATAAATTTTATTTTTATCCCGCCCCTCTGAGCAACAAAACAAAAAAACAAACAGCTTCATTTATATACCGCTTCATACTGAACTAGCAGTGTCTAAGCAGTTTATATCTGTAAGCTAATTGCCCCCAACAATCTGGGTACTCATTTTAGCAGCCACAGAAGGATGCAAGCCTGAGTCAAGCTTGAGCCCTTTTGCTGGTATTGAACTCGCAACCTTATGGTTTTGAGTGAGTGGCTGCAGTACAGGCATTTAACCATTGTTCCACCAGGGCAATGCCACCGGGGCGGCTTACAACATTAAAATATACATTCCAATAAAAATACATTCCATATTCCACAATCCCACCCACCCCTTAAAATACAATTAAACAGTTAATAGTTTAAAACATCACTTAAAATAATAATTAAAAAAAAAAAACAATAAGTGCAGCAGAGTCAGGGTTAACAGGCTGGGCTTTCTTTTGGTGGCCAGGTATCTATTCAAAGGCCTGTCGGAAGAGATCCAGAGACTGGGGTGTATAAATCCCACTATGGCACTATTTTCTGAAATCCTGGGATCTATAGTCCAGAAACAACATTTCTAAGAGAAACATCTGAAAAAGATAAGGACGGGAAATATAAGGGAAGTGATAGCAAGGAGGCCAACAACACAAACTCAGGATCTGTGTCTGGCTGAGTGAGTCTGAACGGATAAACAAAAGGAAATTTCAATTTGCACAACCGACCAAAAGAACTCATTGCTCCAGGATGTTATGAAGACCACCAGCTCAGAATGAAACTACAAGTGACACCCCACTTGCAAGCATCCTTCCCTCAAATTAGTTTCCACTAGAAGGTGGAAAACAGCTTGGGGGAGCGGGCAGTTTTAAGCAGCAAATGTCAGCAGAAGCAGTTGATCGCCATAACCTTTTCCCTGTCACATTAATTTTTAGAACATTCAATTTTAAAAACAACAATTCATACTCAACAAAAGAACATGACTCACATCAAATTGTTTGATCCTCCATTGTTTTCTAATATGATTTGGACAACTTTATTGTGGACAGACCAGTGTATATTAGTTGTAACTGTTGTGCTCTTTATTTATTTCTTCTAAATATTTATATACAGTCTTTAAGAGCCGTGGAACTTTCTCAAGGAGGCCGATACAACAACATAATTATAATCAAGTAAACAAATAAAATACAAAGTCAGCATATACTAAATACAAACTCAGCAAATATGAAAAACTAGGAGCAACAATCTACAAAGTGCCATTTTAAATACTCTAAAGGCACCAGATTCCGTCTAATCTTGAAAAATAAGCAGGGTAAGTAATTCATGAGGCCACCATAAGTCAACAGGCGATCTGAAGACACACACAAACACACATTTTAACAACCTATGTCAGTTTCAAATTAATCAATAAGAGTGGATTTTTAACATTTTCTCATTTAAAAAAATAAATATTTAACGACACATGGAGGTGGCCTAGCTAATGTCCTGTTCAAGCAGTACCAACATGATGAGGACCACCACTAAAATGGCTGCATGGTAGCCAACTCTATCCTGATGGACCTTCTCCAATGGACCAGAAAGCCGGTATCTAGCAGCTGATTTTAATGATATGCAAAAGTCACATGCTGTTTTAATTACTGAATGTCAGCAGTAAACCAGGGAGTCTGTCTGTCCTCCCCTCATCCTGCCTTTAAGACCTCCAGGAGAATTTGAGTGGCTGTATCTACAGCAATACTAGTCTCTGGTGTCAACATTTATCTTCCTGAAGTAGAGTCCACATGCTGCCTAAGAACACTAGGACCAACCCATCAAAAAAGTATAACTGTACTCTCTTGGCACTGGTGCCATCTGAAGCAGGTCAGATAAAGTTACTAGAAAAAGTTACTTTGGGGGTCTACAATTTCCAGAATTCCTTAACCTGCATAGCTGCATGTAATCTCTGAAAAATAAAATCTTCCCCTTTTGCAGCTAATGCATGGCAGGGCTGGACCTACTACATTAGGAGTGCCTTTGGTCCGATCCAGCCCCACAGTTCCTATCTGCCTGTGGGGCAGAGGTTCAGTTTAATAGTTGGTGCCCTGAGATTCCCTGAAAACTATGCTGCCTTGCAATGCCAGAAAAAATTATTATGTCAAGAGAAGCTCTGCAGCCACATTGTGATGCTCAAATGCTCCCCTTGTGGCTAGGTTTCCACATCAAATCCATCCTCTACAGTCCTGAGAACCAGGCAGCTGATTAAAGTTTCCAGGCAGACTGTCAGGTGTGAACAGCGTGGGTTAAGAGACGGAGCCCAAAAGCAGGGTGGCCCTGTGGCTTGCACTCCAGCTTTCAATTTGGGTTTCAAGTGGCTAAGCGGAGCCCACAGCAAATCCACAAGTGTTTGGGAATTCACACATCCCCTTCAGACTTTGAGTGCATAACGTTGCTGTTGTTGTTAAATGCCTTGGGATCAACTCTGATTTATGGCATCCCCATCATAGGGTCTTTATTCCTCGGCGGCTGGCCATTGCTTTCTCCTAAGGGTGAGAGAATGTTTTTTGGTTTCCTGGAGTGCTAGACCAACATTCAAACCACTTCACCACACTGGCTCTTAGTTGCCACCACTGAATGTCAAACTCAGTATCAGACCAGTGTGTTAAGAAGCAGAGCTTGGAAAATTCAAAGGTATAGTTGTGTTAGTCTGGAAAATCAGTATGCAAAGGGATCTTGAAGCACCTTTGAGACTAACTGAAAGAAAGAAGGTGGTAGCATGAGCTTTCATAAACTTCAGCCTCCTCCCTCAAATGCATGTTTGGGATGAGGAGCCCAGAAATAGAAAAATTGGAAATATGACTGTTGAGTAAAACAGCTCCCAGAATCCACGGCCTATGAAGCCAACACATCAGCAGGGCCAGACCAATATGTTTCGACTGACCCATGGACAACCCTTCATCAGAAAACTTGCATCCATTAATAAAAGCTTCAAAATGGATGAAATAAATTCCCTTAAACAAACAAAAATATAATCGCTGTCTATTCTGAGCTGTGTTGCTTGTAAAGAATCTCTCCAGTCCTACACATGAACCTTAGGATTTAGGAAAGACTTTGATTTAGAAAGGTGAAACTTTCCTATGTGCTTAAAGTTTGCATAAGGGCCAGCCCACGACAATCTGCTGCCTGAGGAAGAGGAGCAAATAGTGGCGGTCCCCAAATCATTATGCATAGTACTCAACTACTCAATGTCTTGTTTTGGTACCTGAGGCAAAAAAAAAGTCTCATATATGTCATTCCTCCTTCTTGAAAATCAAGATACAACAACAATACATTACATATAACTGACAATTTGCTGTAATTTTTCAGTTCCAAAAACTAACTGCCTGAAGACTCTGCCTAAGGGTAGGACTGTCCCATCCCTTAACACACAATTCCCCACTTGGTGTGTTGGGCTATTCAAGATGGTTTGCCTGCTTTGAATAAGTCTCTTTCTCCTGCACCCAGACTTTTGCTCTGCATTTATTTCAGGCACATATTTCCCCTGGAGCAGATCACAGTCTTGCTGGACCAGCCCTGCCAAGCTGCCTTGCACCACAGAAACACCATCAGTCTGAGAAAAGACTAAAGCTGTTCACACCCTCCTCTGTTAAGTAAATGGTTGCCCCACTCACTCTTACTGAGAAAAACAGAACATCATACAGACCCTTGTTATCTGCTGGGGTTTGGTTCCAAGATCCCCCGTGGATGACAAAATCCATGGATGCTCAAGTCCCATTAAATATAATGACAGAGCAAAATGGTGTCCCTTATAAAAAATGGAAAATCAAGGTTTGAGATTTGAAATTTATACTTTTGTGGAATATTTTCAAATTGTGGATGGTGCATTAAACAAATCCATGTATAAGAAGGGCCGACTGTACTTGGAAGACAAAATTCTGTAGTGGAAAGATATATCACCAGATACTAAAGTCAGGATGGTCCATGCCATCATAGTCCCTTGAAGATGAAGCCACAGATAAGGAAGCCGCAGCTGCCCTGAGCCTACAAGACCTCATTTGAAGGTCTCTCGTTCATTGGGTTGCCATAAGTTGAAGTCAACTTGATAGCAGTGAACAGCAACAACAACAACAGCCTTGGAAGACAGCAGCTCTTGTTTGATCTTGGAAGCTACTCTGGGTCAGAGATGGTTAATGCTTGGCTGGGGCACCACCAGGGAATAACAGGGACTACATTCAGAGGAAGGCCACCACTGAGAAGCCCTTGCCTAAGAAAACCCTATGAAAGGGTAGCCATCAGTTTGGAGCCCATGTCAAGGCACAAAGCAATAGCACTTTACGTTTCCATACCACTTCATAGTGAACTAAGCAATCTCTAAGTGGTTTACTGTGCGTTAGCCAGTTGCCCCCAACAAGCCGGTCATTTTAAGGACCTACAAAAGGATGGAAAACCTGGAGCCCTGCAGGTTCAAACTCACAACAACCACAACCTGGAGGTAACTGTTTTAGTGAACGAAAACTCTGCCCTTCCATGCGCCGAGATACAGAGATGCCTTGCCAGACACACTGCAATGTACAGATGAGTCCATAAGTCAGAAATGATTTGAAGACACACAATGACAACGACAACATCAACACGCAGCCTATGTCTCATCATCTTTGTGTCTAAGTGCCTTCAAGTCTCCAGAAAGCCATCTCTGTCAGAGAGAGAGCTTTGGTGCACTTCAGTTCCCAAAACTTCATACAGCATGGAGCTATGGCAGTTAAAGAGAGATCAAACTGGATTATTTCTGCAGTGTGGACGAAGCCTAGAAATGACCAAAGGAGGGAGGGAAGGAAGAAATTGAAGAAGGAAGAATGGAATTAAGGAGTGAAAGAAGCAAGAAAGGAAAGAATTAAGAAAGGGAGGGAGTGAGGGAGGGAGGAAAGAATAAGGAAAGAAGGAATTAAAGAAGGAAGGAAGGAAAGAAAGAAAGAAAGAAGAAAGAAAGAATAAGGGATGAAAGAAAGAAAGAAAGATGGAAGGAAAGAAGGAAGGAATGAATGAAAGAGAGAAAGAATAAAGAAGGGAGGAAGAAAGATGGAAGGAAGGAAGGAGGGAGGGAGGAAGAAAGATGGAAGGAAGGAGGGAGGGAGGGAGGAAAGAAAGAAAGGAAGGAAAGAAAGAAGAATGAAGGAAAGAAAGAAAAAGGAAGAAAAGATGGAAGGAAGGAATTAAGGAAAGAAGGAAGGGAAGAAAGAAAAAAGAAAGAAATTAAGGAAGGAAGGAAGGAAGGAAGGAAGGAAGGAAGGGGGGATCCCTAAAGAGAGAGACGAGGGGGGATGCCTTCCCTGCAGCCGGAGAGAGGCAGGGATCCCGGAGAAGGAGCCCAACTTGGGAAGAGGCGTCGGGCGAGGGCTTCGGCGCGAGCCCAGGATGCCCTCTTTGCCTAAGGGGAAGGGAAGGGAAGGGAAGAAGGGGCGCGGAACACGGAGGAGAGCGAGGCAAGGAGGCTGGCTCCTTTGTCCCTCCCGGGGACTCACCTGGGTCTCCCCTGGGGTCCCTTCTGGCTGCCTTGGGGGGGGGGGGGGGGGCGGGGCGATGCGGCTGCTGCTGGGCTCCAGCTGTGCTGCTGCCACTCCGCCTGGGCTGCGCTTCCTGGCCGGCCGGCAGAGGGCGCCCCTCTCCCCGCCTCCCTCCCTCCCTCTCGCCCCCAGGCTCTGCTGCTGCTGCTGCAGGATTAAGGCTCGCTTACTCTCCTCCCTTCTGCTGTGCCTTCAAGGCGCTGACGACTTGGTAGGACAGACTGAAACTAATGAGAGGACTTGCCCATAGGGAAACATTGGGGATTATTTGCCCATAGGGATACGTTGAGGATTACTTACCCATAGGGATACATTGGGAATTAATTGCCTATAGGGATACATTGGAGAATGCTTGTCCAGGCCTTAGAGAAGCATTGGGGGAAGACTTGTCCATAGGGAAACATTGAATACTTGCCCAATATTTCCCTATGGGCAAGTATTCTCCAATGGCTTTCTATAAGCAAGTATGGTTTCCCTCTGGGCAAGTACTGTCTTTTGTTTTGCTATGTCCCTCCAATTTAGGGGTTTTCTTGGCCAAGTTGGTTCAGAGGAGGGTTTGCTATATGCATAACCTTCACCTGAGGCTGAGAGAGTGTGACTTGCCCCAAAACACCCAATAGGTTTCCATGGCTGAGCAGGGATTCAAACCAGTGGTCTCCCTAGGGTTGGTGCCACCCAGTGCAGTCACTCCTCATTGACCTCCTCCTCTTCCTCTCATTTCACTCCATACAGAATCCTTAGTCATCCTTGTGTGTGTGTGTGCTGATGTGACTCATAAATCATAACTCCTATACTAATATGAATATCTGTGGCATAAAACAACTAGCAAAAAATTAAAAAACATACCTTCAAATTACAGTATCATATGCATAAACTAAATGATTCAAACTCTAGTCTCCAGAGCCTCCTCGAGTCATAGTGCCATGCTCCAACTACTACTACTGCTGCCCAATAATTGACCATCAGTATGCCCTTGTTGCACCTTTGGAGATGACCAGATGGGAGACAAAATGTCCTTGTCCCATCCTTTTCCCATTCTCATAGCACGATTGCAAGACAATTTTCATACGATGTTGCATTTATCCAGACATTATCCCATCCAGAAAGTGTGAATGACCACGGTTGCATAAAAAAACTTTCAAACAACATCGCACAGATCCCACTGAAGCAGCATTGACCAGCATGTTGCATTAACAGGAGTTCAAGTTACTGCAATGGTGCTGTGATCTGAAAGCCTTTCAGCCAAAGACAGGATAAGGACATGACGGGAGTGATCCCATCCTTATCCTGTCCCCGTGTGATAATCTTCTTTGAGACTAATTGGGAGAAAGAAGTTGTAGTTCAAGCTTTTATAGGAGTATATCACACGAAGGACATCAGGAGTTTATCCTGTGAATATCCCCCCAAAATTGCGTAATTATATGAAACGATTTCACAAAACATTGCAAAAAACCTGCCGTTAAAGATGTCAGAAAAAGCATTAACGTGCATCTTTTTACTTTCAGGATTTCAGCAACAATGCATTTCAGATATCACTTTACTTGTGCAATTGCATGTGATAATCATTCACGCAATTACTCGCCATTTCTGCTTCATTTGTGTAATGCTTTAAATGCGCTTTAATCTCTCTTTAGTGCCAAAATTAGCCCCAGTGTGATAAACTCCTAAGTGTGAAAATGAGTCCTCTCCTTTAACCATCAGAAAACAAACATGTCATGACCTCAGTCCACACTGCCATGTGGATAATTTTGGATTTGGGGGTATTTTGGAGACCCAGCCTGTATTACCACTGCCATGACTGTTGGTGCAGATAAGACCATTTGTTGTTATTATTATGCACTTCCAAGTCATTTTTTACTTACAGGGACTCCAAGGCAACCCTCTCATATGGTTTTTTTTGGAGGGGGTGGCAAGTTTCTTCAGAGGGATTTGCGGTTACCCTCCTCTGTGGCTGAGAGCATGTGACTTGCCCAAGGTCATCTAGTTGGTTTTTATGTCTATGTGGGGAATCAAACCCTGGTCTCCAGAGTTGTAATGGGATTGGGAAGTACACTCAAACCACTAAACCATGCTGGCTCTCAGATAAATCTGTACGTACTCCTATCTTTTGCATCTGCATTGAAATCAGCATATTTTCATTGATATGTAACTTGGCTGAAAATCTGGATGGTGCTTTTAGATTTCAGAAATCCAGATAAGAGAGGCTCAACCTCTATTATGTTTTCACATTCATTCATGTTCTGAAACATTAGGTGGTTTTTGGAAGATTTTGACATTGTGAATAAGTGAGAACCGACGTGTATAATTTTTTGTACGTTCATGAATGTTCAGTAAAATTAGACAGTTTCTGGAATATGTCCGATTTTGGGATTCTGGATAAGGGAGAATTAACCTGTATATATTTTTTTCACAGTTATGAATGTTCTGAAACTTGAGACGTTTTTAGGAATATTTTGGATTTTGGAATTCCAGACAAGGAATTGTATCATTGTTTCACATTTGTGAATATTCTGAAACATTAGATGGTTCTTGGAATATTTTGGATTTTGGGATTCTGGATAAGAGAGACTCAGTCTGTATTTTTCTTTTAAAAAATCTGTGACTCCAAGAAATATTAGATGCTTTCTGGAACATTTCGGATGTTGAAATTCCAGATCAGGGAAAATCAACCTGTGATGAAGATGATGGTGATGATGATGATGATGATTTCATATTCATGAATGTTCAGAAACATTAGATGTTTTGATCCTTATAATTACATAATTAAAACATTCAAAGGAACATTAAACGTGTTCACATAATATTGTATTCATAAACCAGAGTTCCTCACTTTTGAAACCTATTGAAATGATTCTAGTTTCCTCTCCTGGATGAGCCTCTTTATGTCAGGTGGGATCAATGCTGTTATAGCTTTCAAAGTATATGTCAGTGATTCTATATTTTATATAGATTCTGTATTACAGAGGAAAACTTTGGTTGGAGAGATCAAGCCAGAAAATGAATTAAATGACAGGATGTTGATACAGAGGAAGGGACTAGCTCTGTCAGTATTGTTCCCTTTTATTCACGGGACACTTGAATAAGAATGGCATGAGTTGGGGGTACACTCAACTTCTAAAGAAATATATTTAAAACAATTTTTTTAATGTTGGGGTGGCAGGGTGTAGTAAAACACTGCGTCATGTTGCCTATGCCATCATCACTGCAATTGCACCATCTTCTTAGGGGGAAATTGGGTTGTAGTGAGATGATCAGATGTGGTTCAGCAGCTGCGCTCTGACCTTGTTGCTCCTTTGAAAAGGAAGCTGCGATAAGGAGGGTGTCTTTGTCACACAGCAAATAAAGAAAAGTCTGCCCTCCGCAATTAGGGTTGCCATACTGCCGGACCTCCAAACCGGGAAAAATGTAGGACAAAATTTTCAACTGTAGGACACACAAAATTCTGTCCTACATTTGAAAATTCTGTCCTACATTTTACCTCGCGATCGCGGCGGGGAGTGGAGGCCAAGCGGCGAGGGAAAGCCTCCACTTAAGGAGGCTTTCCCTCCCCGCCTGGACCCCACCGCGATCGGAGGCCAGGCGGGGCCTCGCATCTTTCTGGCCCCTCAGGGACCAGGAAGGAGGCGAGCAGGCCGGCGGCGATGACGCGGCCTCGCCTCTTTCCTGGCCCCGCGGGAGGGACCGGAAGGAGGCGAGAGCCGCCATCGATGGCCGCAGCCTCGCCTCTTCCTTGCCCCGCAGGGACAGGAAGAGACGAGCAGGCCGCGGCGATGGCCCGGGCTTCGCCTCCTTCTTGGCCCACGGAGGCCAGGAAGGAGGGAGGGAGGAGGCTGCAGGGAAGCGGGGAGGTTGGTGTGGCTGCGCCCAAGAGGTGCCGCCTCCCTGCAGCCTCCTCCGCCTCAGGCCTCGCTGCCCTCCTTTTCCTCCGCGCAGCCATGCGCGGTGGAGGAGGAGGAGGGCAGTGAGGCCCCAGGGTTGCCTAGCAACCCCGCTGCAACCGGGCTTTTCCCGGTTTTTGGCTGCACCCGTGCCATGACCGGGCAGGTGCAGCCAAAACCGGGAAAAACCCGGTTGCAACCAGGTTATGGCAACCCTATCCGCAATAGCTATTACTTACATGGCACCAAGTATTGAAACTGAGTGTTTCTGCAAAAGTGGGAAATGTAAGTACACAAGACATTGTCCTGGGAAATGGCTGCTGTGACGTGGCATCGCTGTTTGCACCAAAGAGAAAAGAAACTGGGAAGTGTACATTTCTCAGTACATCTATATTGTAGAAATAATGCAGTTGGACACTACTTTAAAGGCTGTAGCTCCATCCCACGGAAGCCTGGGATTTGTAGTTGTTCAAGTTCTTTAGTCTTCTCTGCCAAAGAGTGATGGAGCCCCACAAAACTACAAATCCCCAGATTCTGTAGGATGGAGCCATTGCAGCTAAAGTGGTGTCAAACTACATTATATCTACAGTGTAGACGCACCCTATGACATGGCCATTCCATAGCTTGGAGAATGTGTGGAAAGGGGTCCAAGCTTGACTGGTGTTTCCGTCATCCTTTGGGCTCCAAACCATTCTCAGGTTCGGTTTTTCTGCACCTTCTTCTCCAATAACATTTCTCTGAGGAACTGAACATCTAAGCAATCAGAGCATTATCTGGGATTCTTCCACCCGTGAACATGTGATCTGATAGGCTGTTTTCAGTTTGTTTTCCACTTATGTGTGTTTAAAAAATAATAATTTATAGCCCATACAGACAGGCCAAAACAAAGCTGCTTCAGGTCACTTTGGAGGTATGCTGTTTAAATTATGCATGCGTCCTAAGAGGCCAGAAGCCGTGCCAAAGCCATGCTCCTGTCCTAAGGACTGGAGTGCAGCTTTGGCACAGCTTTTGGCCTCTTAAGATGCGTGCGTCATTTAAACAACATACCTCCAAAGTGACCCGACGCAGCTTTATTTTGGCCTCTCTGTACAGGCCCTAATTGCATTTTAACTTTTGTATTAAATGTTCTTTAACTGTATTGTGCTTGGATTCTGTCCTCAGGAAAAAGCAGGATACAAATAAAATAAAATAAAATATGTGCCTATAAGCAGGATCTGCAATAAAATGCTGCAGTATGGACTACTCTTACTTCTCACTTCCCAGCCAAGCCCTTTTCTCATAGATACTCCATTCCATCCCCAGCTCCATTTTGAATCCCTCTGCTTTCCTTCCCCACCAGCAGAGAGTACATTCAGTTCTCATTCTTTGTTTAGTATAATTTCTAATTGCTTATCATAAAACAAATGCTAAATGATGTGCAAGAACAGAAGAGCAATTGACGTGGTTGGGGCCGTCCCCTCCTCATTTCCCTCTTACTCCTAAACCTCTATATACTTCTGCAAAACAGTGGGTTCTCCCCAAGCCTGTTTATAACTCCCACTTATGCAAAGATTATGCTCTACGTAAGGATTCAGATGAGGAAAATGAGTTCACTATTAGGGTATAGGAGTCTTCTTGAATGCTATTTTCACTGGTTGTAAATGTCTGGAGGCATTTCAGACCACAATGTTGAAGACGGGACCAGAGTTTTCAAAAGCTACTTTTTTGGACTACAATGCCCAGAATCCTTCATCCAGCATGGGTGCTCTGGCTGGGGGATTTTAGGGATTTTTGCCCAAAGGCTGAAAAGTGGGTTATTTTGATGCAATGAAAATGACAGAAAATGCAATCAGGGCAAATGTAGTGGGAACCGCGATCTGATGTTGAATTTATCGATCGATTCGGATCACACACTGATTTATTTGTAAGTGAGAATGGGGCCTAACTTATCCTAGCACTGTGTGACAGCAGCAAGGAAGCTCATATTGCAGCTGGATCAGAAGGAAGACTAGATTCATGTTATCTGTGTGTGTTCCAGTTATCTTTTCTTCTTACTCTTACTCTTTCCAGACTTTCTTGTTCACCGGATGGAGACAAACCATTGTTTTAAAGTGTTTGAAGACAGGATTGGCTGGTTTAAACAAACAAACAAAAAAAAAAAACAACACTCTTGGTTTTTAATTGATTATTCATATATATATATATATATATAGAGAGAGAGAGAGAGAGAGAGAGAGAGTGTCTGGTTATTATTATTATTTTCCAACCTTCTTACTGGCACAACAATGACTGTTTGAATGTAAACATTTCAACCTGAACAGCTTATTAGCCCATGTTCATTTTTAGACCAGGACCCAGTGTCCGTTGCTTCTTTTTAATCACTTTTATTTTATAGTGCTTGAAATGCCATTCATAAACAAATCCTCCAGTTAACATAAGATCAACCAAAACAACTTGCTTTAAAAGAGCACTTTTTAAAAGAACAATAATTATTTAAGCTAGTGGCCGTAGTATCTGAATTACATTTTGCTATTTTCTGATTTAGTCCTATAGTCAGTCCAATTAGAATTAATTAATTATAAATACACCAGAGCCAGACTGGTGTAGTTGTTTGAGCGTTGCACTACGATTCTGGAGATCAGGGTTCAAATCCAAGCTTGGCCATATAAACCCACTGGGTGACCTTGGACAACTCACACTCTCTCAGCCTCAGAAGATGGCAATGACAACCCCTTTGAAGCACCTGCCAAGAAAACCCCAAAATAGGGTTGCCTTAGAATGACTTGAAGGCACACAACGACTTGAAAGCACACAACGCAACAGCAACAATATGGTATAGTCCTACACACTGTTTTTATTATATCAAAAACTATTTCCCCCCCAACGTATCTGAAGAAGGCCTGGTTCTGTGTTTGAAGAACTGCTGCAAAGGAGTGCTCTTGCCATCCATGCTCATTCTCCATCCATTAAACCTAGTATGCTTGCTTGATAGGGTAAGAGTGCATTCATTTTCCTCCTTACATTTTTACCTGTCCAGCAAAACAATATCTAAGGTGGCAATTACTACCGTCTTTTCCCCTGTACATCTTTAGACCCTGATGTAGTGAGGTCCTCCTGAGGCATACTGGGGAAAAAAAGACAGCAGGCAATTTACTTCAGCCTTGTCCAGTGTTTAGCTTTGCAATGTGGCCACCACAGTGCTAAAATGTAAACAGGCAGGGAAGTGATGGATGTGGGTGACTGGTGTGGGCACTATGCTTTGCCTAGCCATGCCAAGTGCTGATGCCAGGTCTGCGTTGATGTTTGAACTGTATTATGTGGGTAGCAAAAAGCTTGAGCAAGAAATCAAACTGCAGCCAGGAAAATAAAGACTGAAACAATGTACCACATCATACTCTCCTCAATTGTCCTGATCTGACAGGGACAGTCCCAATGAATCATCTTGCAATTGTTGCTGTTGTTGTGGTGGTGTTGGTGGTGTGTCTTCAAGTCATTTCCGACTTATGTTGACCCTAAGTTGACCGATCACAGGTTGGTGGGTTTTTTTGGCAAGTTTCTTCAGAGCGAGTTTGCCATGGCCATCTTCTGAGGCTGAGAGAGTGAGACTTGCTGAAGGTCAACCAGTGGGTTTACATTGCTCAGATGAAATTCAAACCCTGGTCTCTAGAGTCGTAGTCCAATGCTCAAACCACTACACCAGGTTGGCTCTCAAACATCTGCCACACCATTTCCCAGCTGCTTTTAAAATGTCTATGTTTTGATCCCTTCCTCCTCCCACTGTTTCTCCTTTATCCCCAGCTTACTTCAGTTGGTGCAAACTGACTTCAAAGTGCAAAAATAGATTGTAATTAACTCATCTGGGTTTCTTTCCCTTCCCAGTAGGTTCAGGCAAAAGCAAACTTCTGCCACCTCCCCAAGCTATGTCATACTTCCTCACTAGTATCTTTTGCATGCACAGTTTCCCGTAACCATCTCACTTGTTGCTCAGTATTTCCAGGAGCTAGGTAATAACATCTGCATTTTTTTCAGCAGCATTCAGCTTGGGCCACAGTTGTCTAAAGGACTTTATAATACCAGCCTGTTGTCATGCTGCCATCACACTGTTGAAGCAAAAAGGAACAAACAATCACTATCACACTTCTCTGCAATTGTGCTATTATGCTGCTTTGGTGATCCATAGTCCTGTGCTTGCTCTGTCGCCTTGCTAACCCCACCTTTCAATTTTTCAATTTTTACTTTTGCACATGACTCTGCAAAATGGAAAGGAAAATGAAGTAAAAGCAAGCTTAGCCTTCTTGAGAATAGAGAAGGGGAAGAAGGTGAGAATCATCTCCACTCATGCCATGTGACTGCTGGAACAACAGAACTGCAGTAGAAGTTAAAGTGGTATCAATGTGGAGTATATCTGCAATTCAGATGGAGCCTCAGAGTGGATTCACCACCCCAAAGATGCGGAGATCTCCAGCCCTTACTGATGACAGGCGTGGGCTGGTCCTCCTTGTGGTGATAGAGTGGCAGATGGCATCAAAACCAGTAGCTTGTCATTCCTGTCTATTCAGGAGGGAAACTATTGAGATTTGCTGTGCACTCCCACTCAGGAAACAGGTAGTAAGAGCTGCTGAGTGACAACTAGATGAGAATTTCCTTGGGCCGTATGAGGGAGGAAGTGAAGTGATGATGTGCCAGATAATTATATCACACAGACAGAGATGCTTCCTGGACTCACACCACAATTGCACAGGGGTTTTTCACATCATGTATGTACAGTGAAATCAAAGAGGCAATTCTGCTCCCAAGTCCAAACAGCCCAGAGTGAAAGCTAGAAAAGCATTGGACCCTCATGGACCTAACTGGTTCATTCAGCAGAACATAAAACTTCAGTGCTGACAGAGAAGGATACAGTACAGTGTTGTTGTTGTTTTAGTGAGCTTTGGAAAGTTTGATGTTGCTTTTAGTGTGACTTCTATATCACTAAAAAGGTGCTTGTTGCTGTGTGCCTTCAAGAAATTTCTGACATATGGTAACTGAGGAAATCCTATCATTGGTGCTTTTTGGCAGAATTTCTTCAGAGGACCTTATCACACTAGAAGAATCCCGCACTCAGTAACGGGATTTAAAGTAGATTTAAAGTAGAAAAAACCGCAAATGTGGGAGGTTTATCATATGATGTTTCTGCAACCTTGAAATAATGCAAAAATAAAGCGAACACAAAGGGGACAAAAATGACACCTTTTTACTTTCGCTTTATTTTCGTGTTTCATTTCAGGTTTGCAGAAACGTGTGATAAACCTTCCGCATTTGCGGGTTTTTTTTCTGCTTTTTAATCTACTTTTAATCCCGTTTCTGAGCTAGTGTGATAAGAGAGTTTGCCCTTACGTTCCACTGAGGCTGAGAGTGTCTGACATGTCCAGGATCGACCAATGGGTTTCCATGGCTGAGCATGGAATTGAACTCTGGTCTGCCAGTGTTTTAGTCCAACAGTCAAACTACTACAGTGGTACCTCGGGATACGAAATACCCAGGTTACGAAATTTTCGGGATACGAAAAAATCCCATAAGAAATAATTGTTCCGGGTTACGAATGTTTTTTCGGGTTACGAAAAAACTTTTGGTGCTTTTCGGCGCTATTTTACACGGAATCGCGGCTTTTCCCCATTAGCGCCTATGGCATTTCGGCTTACGAAGGCTTTTCGGGTTACGAAAGCGGCCGCGGAACGAATTACTTTCGTAACCCGAGGCACCACTGTATATCATGCTGGCTCTCTTACTGTAAAGGTACTTCAAATCTCTCTCTCACACACACAGACACCCACACACATCCACACACAATTCTATCAATACTCATGATCCACAATAGCTAAATAAGGATACAAGGTTTAGATAAAGTAGTACTTCACTGAATACCAGTTGCTGCAGAACAAACAGCAGCAGAGGTTCTTCTTAAGGGCCTGGCTTCATGGAACTATCCATGCTTGGTGTGGTCCTTCTCAACACTCTTCACTCTCTCTTGAGCCTTTGCTTCACCATCTATTGGTGAATCCCAGTTGCCATCAGCCTGGTCAATGGAAAGGTATAATAGCAATCATTGATTAACCTCTGAAGGGCTGAAGGTTCCCCAGCAGTGTAGGATGGGGGCCAACACTTGCTCTGGCTATTTCCAAAGCATCAAATTGTTTCACACTTCTTGATTGTCCAGGAGTGGGGGCAGACCTTGTAGGACTTGAAGCACACAGGGCCATAAGAAGGACAGTTCGTGTCTGTTATATTCCCCCCACCCATCACATGGATCTTGTGCCTCTCCTCCAGCCACTCTACTGTGTGTCCAGTGGTAACATCCTGGGTTTGCTCTTTGGATCACAAGAATTTTGTGTGCTGGGTAAATGGATAAATCAGTGCTATGACCCCTATGATGAAACCAGTGTGGTGTAGAAGTTGGATTAGGATTCTGAGAAACCTGAGTATGAACTTCTGCTTACCCATGGAAATCCACCAGGCCATCTTGGGCAAGTCACCCTCCCTCAGACACAGAGAAAGGTAATGATAAATCCACTCCAACCAATCTGGCCAAGAAAACCCTATTTCTGGGTGAAGCCAATATGGTCTAATGTTTTGAGTGTTGGAATTTCTGACTTATGGGGACCCTAAGGCGAACCAGTCACAGGGTTTTCTTAGCAAGATTTGTATAGAGGGGGTTTACTTGTATAGAGGGGGTTTATTTGTATAGAGGGGCCATCCTCTGAGGTTGAGAGAGTGTGACTTGCCCAAGATCACTTTCTATACCGGTGTGGTGATTTGAACTTTATTCACCAGTCATAATCCAACACTCAAGCCACTACACCACACTGGCTTGCTCTAGAACAGGGATCAAATCCTCCCTCAGCCATGAAAACCCAACAGGTGGCCTTGGGCTAGTCACCTTCTTCAAGTCACCCTCTTCAAGTCACCTTAGTGGAAGATGACAACAAACCTCTTCTGAAGAAAACTTGCAAAGAAAACCTTTGATAGGGTCATCATAAACCAGAGTTAACTTAAAAACACATAACAACAATAACATGGTAGCCACATAAGATTTGAAGGGTATATACAAATCCACAAACACTTGTGGATTTGCTGTGGGCTGTGATCAGCCACTTGGAATCCAGATCAAAAGCCTAAGCACAACCACAGGGCTACTCTCCTTTTTGAGTTCTGTCTCTCATCCACGCTGTTCACACTTGACAGTCTGCCTGGGAACTTTAATCAGCTGCCTGGATATAACCTTCAGTTCTCAAGACTGTAGAGAATGGATTTGATGTGGAAACTTAGCCACAAGGGGAGCATTGAGCACCACAAAGAAGCCACAGAGCTTCTCTTGATATAATCATTTCTTCTGGCAATTTGCAAGGCAGTATTGTAGTTTTCAGGGAACTTTCTCTTTCAGGGCACCCACTATTAAACTGAACCTCTGCCCCACAGGCAGATAGGAACTAAGGGGCTGAATCAGACCAAAGGCACTCCTACTGTAGTAGGTCCAGTCCTGCCATGCATTAGCTGCAAAGTGCCAAGGTGGAAGAAGTCACCTTTTAGAGATTACATGTGGCTATGCTGACTGGGGGATTCTGGAAGATGTAACTTTTCCAGGCCAAAGAAGGGACCTGGTTCAGATGGCACCAGTTAGTACAGAAATATACATATATTAATGGGTTTGCATAACACTTATAGGAAGCACGTGGACTCTATTTCAGAAACAGAAATTGACGGTACAGACCAGTAGTTGCTGTAGGTGTGGCTGCTCAATTTCTCCTGGATATGTTGTTGACTTAAATGCACATAACAACAAGAATCCTTTGATCAGAGCTTGGAAGAGTTACTGATTTTGGTACACTGTCTGACCATGATGGCTCCTGTTACTTTTGAGAATTTGTGAGGAATGCTAGGAATCATAGTCCAAAGAAATAACAATTCCAAGTTCTGCCTGTGATTGCATACGTATTAGGAAAATATGAATGTGGACATAGTTAAATATGGAATTATGTCTCATGCCAGAAAATTGCCTTTTGATCCACAGTAGTTTTCCATGTGTCCTAAATCCATTCTGTTCTATTTTAATAGGGTTCTGTAATTTAAAAAATCATATTCATATATATGTATTAAACTCACAATGCACATTTCTAAATTACAGATGTTAGGCTCAGGCAAAGGCCTCTCTTTCTTTGTGTGTTCTTTCTCAATAACTTTTTCCATCTTGTCCACCTCCGATATTGGTTAGCCACATGTGTCCTGTTTTTCATCTATGAAATGTTAGAGGGTATGTAAATTTATGGAGGATACTGAGAAGACAGATTCAGCACAACTGCAATTATTCTCCATTGGTCACAGGGTTAATACATTGTGATATCATAATTGCAAGCCATATAATAGGTGAGCTCTCCGTCTGGCCCCTCAAAAGTATAAATATGATAATAGAATATATTACAATGGTTTATTGGTACCTTTGTGAATTTGTTGCAGAAGGTTATATCACAGGCACTAACCAAAAATAGCTAACCTCCACAGCTGGCTTCTTCTTTTATGGTTTAAAGTGGTCACATGGGAAACTTGAAGAACTGTTTTCCAGAGCCTGTTATGGGACAGAGGGAGACAATGTGACATTGAATGGGATAAGGGATCTTTCCAGCTGCCCACGTGAAGCTCTAAAAATATTATGGTTGCCTTTGTCCTTTCATGTTTGCTTTAAGTATGGTTTCTCATACTGAAGCTAGTAAAATCTCAGGTCCCTTTCACACTGCACAGTTATAGACCTATCATCCCACTTTAATTGCCATGGCTCTATCCTGTGAAATTTTGGGATTTATAGTTCCAGGATCTTAGAATTCCACAGGAAAGAATCATGACATTTAAAGTGGAGTATGATAATATAACTATGTAGTGTAAAAGGGCCTTCAGTCTCCCTTAGGTAAGCCAGACACATGCAAGGCTAAGAAAACACACACACGTCAAATTGGATTAAAAACAAAGAATATGGTGACTACATTAGCAGTGATTATAGCCTTTAATGTGATATGTCTGCCTGATCTCAACCCAGAAAAGCTGACAAACATTCATAAATGTCTTAATCAAACCTTTCAGAGCTGGATTCCTCTTGGTGCACCTTTGAGGAGAAGCTCCAAAAAGCTGTCACAGCCATCATTTTCATGTCCAAGCATTCAAAAAGCAAAGAAGTGGTGCCATGGTGGAGGGAGTGGATGAGCTCAATGCTTCTTTTAGTCCTGGGACAGACTAAGTTCTTACTTTTCACCACTCTGCCCAGAGAAGGGGTGGATAGCTGTTTTTTCAGTGAGAGTGACAGTAAAGTGTTTACACTGACGTGCAAATAAATCAACACAGATTTTTTGGGATCTATTTTTGCTTAAAGTTTCTAGACTTATACATGAGTATAGTGGGCCCTCCACATTTGTTGGGGTTAGAGTCACAGGATAGCAGTGAAAATGGGAATTTATTTATTAATTTTTTACCTGAAAGAACACCTCTGTAGGAATCCCTAGGTCCTCAGCACAACTCTACAGTCAACATGGTCCAGACATTGACCATAGAATCACGCTGGAGTACCTACAAATGCCTAGAGAAGGAATCTCAAGGTGCTCCCATGCAACTTTTGGCAAATGTTGACCATAGAGCTGCACTAAAGGACCTAAATAGTCCTAGAGAGAACATATTCTTCAAATCCATGAATAATCAAATCAGTTAAAGTCAAATCCACAAATGTGGAGGGGTAGCTGTATATACAGTTTCCTTAATGTGCCGTTTTTACAGGTTGCAGAATTGTTTTCTGCAATCTGTAAACACTGGCAGTGTTTTCTCGTTGCAGAATTTGGGCTACTTCAGTAGAAGAACAACACCCACTCTTTTGTGATGTTGGTTGCAGGAAATATTGGAGACACACATGCCTAATCCATTTTATGGATGAGGAACTAAGACTGGAGTTTAAGGTCACCCAGTCCATGGTGGAGCAGAGCTTCAAAGTCCTTTATCCCAAGCCCATTTCCAGTATACTGGCGTTCACTGAACCACCAGGCCTGCCGGCTTGCGTCATCAACTTGCAGATCTTGAGCATGAAAGTGACTCTCACTGCTCCGGTTCTGTACAGTGTTTTAATACCAGACCTCTGGCGTCTTGCCTGGTAGAAATGGGAGATTTGGGAATTATCTGTTTTTCTTCCTCTAAATTCCTAATTGCTCTGGCTGGCTGTCGTTGCTTTCAAAGATCCCTGAACACAGGAGTCTCCTTCTTGGGTGGAGAGCTGCAGCTGGGACATTTCTCTATGGGCTACTATGGCACCCTCCCCAAATCATAATGAAGTGAGGCATACAAAGAGAAAGACTCCTATGCAACATCATTTACAGAACGATGTATAAATGTCTGTGGGGGAATAATGGGCCCCTAGTACTCCCATGTCAGCCTGGGGGCATCTGCTCACAGGAGAGCTATTCTCAGCAGTGGTGTGTGATGCAGAGGAGACAGAAAAAGGAAACAGTATATGGATGGGACAAGAGGTCTGTAGTGTGTATAGAAGAGAAAGAAAAATTGTGTGTGGGAACAGAAATAGAGCCAGACCACATTATTTTGCTGCCCCAAGATGACTGCATAGGCACATGTCAGGGGAGAGGTACAAGCCCAGAATCCACTGTAATAAAATTTATCCTTCATAGCAGGAAATGAGCAACATTTAGTCCTCCAGTACAACTTCCACCAATGCTAGGCAGTATATCAATTACAAGGATGATGAGAGGTACAGTCCAGCAACATCTGAAAGGAACTGTAGAGGTGTAATGCTCCAGTAGTTTAAGAATGTCAGTCTCTGTTTAACTCAGTGATTCCCAAACTTGGATCTTCCAGATGTTTTGGACTTCAGCTTCCAGAATCCTCAAAGGTCTGTGATTCTGTGAACCAATGTCCAAAACATTATTATTATTATTATTATTATTATTATTATTATTATTAATATAGTGCTGTAGATTCACACAGAGCTGTACATACAAACAATAAAATCGATTAAAAACTCTGGAATGCCAGAGTTTGGGAATCACTGGTTTAACTGAACAATAGTGAAGTTGGTTCCTAGTTCTCATGAAACCTTGAACAGCAGTTTAGTCACTCAACTGAATTAGTACCTGATGTGTATATGTCTTCTGCACCCCATGAAACAAGCCTCAGAAATACCCATATCATACATCTCCATGTCCTCCAACATTTTACACATGAGAACTAGGACATATGTGGTCTAGCAACATCAGAGTATAGTCAAGATGGTAAATGTTATTAATGAGGAAGAACCCACAAGCTAGGAGATGCTGGATGATGTAGCAGGTTGCTTTTGCCTGAGTCTGCTTGGGAGGGTAAGTCTCCACCCTTGCCCTCTCCTGCTGTTGAGTCCAAACTACTTTTGCAATCTGAACACAGTTTGTGGCAATTGACATAAGCCATGGACAAAGGGGGAAAGTCGGAGGAAGAGAGAGAAACTGGGACATTTTAAAAGCAGCTGAAAAAGAGGGACAACAGGATTAATCGGAACAGTCCTTGCTAAATCTGGACTGTTGGAGGGTATGCTTCTCCATGGTTTGGCAAAGGCGTTTATCACACGGAGGTTATTGGAGCTAAGATCAGGGGTGAGTGCGGGTCGAACAATGCAAATTGACGTTATAACGTGACTGTTTTATCACACGTGGCTGCCCTTCCATTGCCTTTCCAAATTGAGGGGGAATCGAATCCAAGGCACGTCACATGATGTGGATTCAGGCAAAGCGGAGTGAGTGCAAATTGTATTACCACACCGGTGCATACCATGCAGATTCAACTTGATCCGAATTGGGACCCTTACGCATGCTCAGTGGGGCCCTGAAGGCATCCTGAACCTTTGCACTTCCGGGGTGAAGAAGGGAGCCTGGTTCCACTTTCACATGAATAACAGCTTCACCTTTCTTCCTCCCTTCTATTTTCCCATCCCTGGCAGCCAAATTCAAAGGGATCCTCTGTGTCAGAGACCCCATCCATTTCAGCCACATCCACATCTATCCTCCTGTCATTCTCCTCATCTATTTCATCTACATCTCTCCTTCCCTTTGTAACAGTTGCCTTCTCTTAGGTTGGATCCACACTGGGGAGATAATCTGGTTTAACTCCACTTTAACTGTCCTGGCTCAGTGCTATGGAATTCTGGGAAATGTAGTGTCCTGAGAAATTGAGCCTTCTCTGCCAGAGAGCTCTGTTGCCTCAGCAAACTAATAAATTATTATTATTAATAATAATATTTTAAAATTTTATTATTATTATTATTTTAAAATATTAAATTATTATTATTATTATTATTATTATTATGGGAGTTGGAGTTTGTTGTGGGGTCATTGGCTTGAGACTATGGAATTCTGGGAGTTCCATCTCTCCCTCCAGCCTCCTGTATCTTTCCCTTCACATCTGTCATCTGGATCTAGCCTCCATCCCTAGCCTCACTTGAATGATAGGGAATGTCACCTATCTCTAAATGCCCTCTGCTTCATCTGAATGTATCACTCACTGTCAAAATTGTTGTTGTTGTTATTATTATTTTGCAGTGAAAGAATTTTTTATTATTAATAATAATAATAATAATAAATTTCTTTCACTGCAAAATAATTGGTGTAGAGACTGCAGTTCTACTTGGAAGTAAATCTTGCCTCCACCTTGGCCCCACTTTGGAGGACATCCTGCTCCCCACCCCCAAAGAGTCCTTTAGAAACTTTACTAACCCCACTCTCTCTCTTTGCCCCCCTTTTCCCTTTCTCTCCCCCCTCCTCGCTAGCATGTCTCCTGTCCACGTTAAAACATGAATGCATTCATTCAGGGCGGAGCACTGCAAGCAAATGGGGCAAAATTGCAGCATGGCATCATGGGAAATTTGCAACCCGGGGTTTTTGCAGTGGTGTTCAAGAGCACAAGCAAATTGGAATTCCACACCAGACCAATTCGCAGTGAATTTGAAGCGAGCTTGAATGCAAATCCTGTGAACTCACTTTTTTAGTGAATTCTCCAAAATGAGGAGCCAGTAAGGATTCAGTCCGGAAGCCCCACGGAAGCCCCACGGGAGCAGTTCCCATTGAAAGGAACCAGATGTCATAATACATTAACATTATAACATGAATCTGCATCCTTGGATTCTCAGTCACCCTGGATCTGAGCTGGTAAAACCCCGTTTGATAAACGCCAAAGTGTCCCACATTGAGATAAATAATTCTTACCAATGGATGTATTTGTTTTTACAGAACACACATCATTTTGTGATGAGATCATGACAAACACAAAGCAGAAACTGGGACTTTGTACCTGAAGATATGATTTGAACCACTCCAGGGAAAAAAACCAGAACAACAGGGAATGTGTGGCCTGTCAAATACGTTTTTGGATTGCTGCTCTCATTGTGATCTGTCACCGCTGGCAATGTCAGCCATTGCTGATGGGAACTACAATCCAAAACATCTGGAAAGCCACACATTTCCCCATCTCTAGAGTAGAGCATTCTAGGGCAGTTTGGAAAGTCTGTCAGGGTTGATTTACAAGATAAGGGTGAAAGAGAAAGAGAGGAAAGGAGGACACAGAGGAGAGAGACATTTCCGTTGTTTACGCTCTATGATTTAATGGCACTTATTATTAGAATGCTTTATTGGTTATTAAGATAGCATCTGTTTACTGTTCAGTCCTTGAATAATGGTTTCAAAGTTCTTTAACGGCAGCAAAAGTCTGCAGTGTTCTCCCCAGTGCCAGGAAGCTGCTCCTGACACTTTCTGCAGGTCAGGGAAGAAACAGTGACAGTGAACAGGGGACGATGGGACAAGGGAAAGTGGGGAAGTAGTGGTGGTTGTGGTGGGGATAAAAGCCCAGCTGGAGCCATAGTGGGAGGACTGTTGTTTCCTTGAAATCAAAGAGGGCCCCAAGCCAGTCAGGTGGAGCTCTTTTCCGTTGTTGGCTGTTGGAGTTCGGCTATTAGGTATGCTGGCTCTCACACAAAGGGCTTGTTGTGTGTTTGTGTTGCATGGCAAGACCTGAAAGGCATTTTCCTCCTCCTTTTGGCAGAATCAGTAGAACCTGGATAACTTGATAGAGAAAGACGCCTTCCTGCCCCCACCCAGCCCAAGTCCTTAGCTAACAATCTCTTTTTTTATCCTGCCACTTTGTTTACTGTATCTAATGCAGAAACCGACCCTTAAGGCTTTTTGTAGCACTAAGGGGGCACATTTGGCCAACAACTGCAGTAGACAGAGTTCTATTTTCTGCATTGCAAGTCAAAGCATTCCTCCCAGATTGCAAGAGAGAGGCACAGTTATTTGTATGCTAAGCTCATGTTACAGGTACGCTGCTCCCCCTCATCTGCAAGTGTGGCAGATGTATTAAATTGTGTAGTCTCGACATAGAAAGAAGGAGACAGTCTCACAGCTGAAGCAGGAAATCCAAATGGTGCAGTCTCACACATGTTCACGCACTCTTCTGCCAGAGCCTCCCATGGTCCTGATTTGGAAGGGACAGCCCCAATTAATCCTCTGTCGTCCCACTTATTTTCAGTTGTTTCCAAAATGTGCCAGTTTCCCTTTCCTCCTCCTACACTCCCCTTTTCCCCTTAGCTTGTTTCAGTTGCTCCAAAACAGCCTAAAGTGCAAAAGTAACTTGCACTTTGTAAACTCAGCAAGGAGGAGAGGAGGAGACATAATCATGTCCTTCCCTGTAAGCTCAGGCAAAAGTAAAGTGCTGCAGTGTCTTCTAGCTTCCTTGTTAATAATATCATTTCCCATTTTGTCCACACTCTGATGTTGCTCGGCCACACATAGCAAAAGCAGCTTCATTTATATACCACTTCATACCACCAGTCCCTAAGCATTTACAACTGTAAGCTTATTGCCCCCATCAAGCTGGGTACTCATTATAGCGACCTCAGAAGGATGCAAACCTGAGTCAAGCTTGAGCCCCTGGCTGGTATTGAACTCACAACCTTATGGTTTGTGAGTGAGAGGCTGCAATACAGACATTTAACCACTGCACCACCAGAGCTCCCAGTTTTCATCTGTTTTTTGGGGGGGATATGTCTTCCAAACTCTGGCATCTTAGAGGCATCCAAAGGGGATTGAATCTGCAGATTGTATTTTTGTGTGCTTTAAATATGGTTGGGGGGTCCTCTAGAGTTATTCACAGTTTTTCCACTTTCATAAAGGTCCTGTGCCTCTAATCCTGGTGAATATGCAGGGATGACTGTAGACTGGTGTGGCACATAGAATTCCTGCGGAGCTTTAGTGCTCAACTTCCCTCAGTTGTGGCACTGGAACTCTCTAGCAAAGAATTCTAATGACTTTCCCAAACTACAAATTCCTGTATTCCATAGGATGGATCTATGGCAGTTAAAGTGGTATCAAACTGTTGTCCACAGCACCAGCTGCCAGTCAGTTTTCAGGCAAAGTATGAAGTTTATTACCTTTAAAACCCTACATGGTTTGGATCCAGGTTAGCTATAGGATTGCCCCCTCCTGTATAACTTGCCCTGTACACTCAGGTCCTCTGGGGCACATTCATTTCAACCAACCAGAGGTTGAGAGGTGTCACCCAGAGGATCTTTTCATCAGACTGTGGAATGACCTGCGGGTAGAAATCCAACAGCTAAAAATGCTGTATTAAACACCTATCTCTTCCAGCAGGCCTACCCAGTCGATACATTTTAAATTGGTATAAAGTGGGCCCTTAGTTTCCCCTCTGGTTTGGTTCCAGGATCCTCCGTGGATACCAAAATTCATAGATGCTGAAGTCCCATTATATACAATGGATAGTAAAATTGTGTCCCTTGTATGAAATGGCAAAATTAAGGTTTGCTTTTTGAAATTTATATATTTTTGGAATATTTTCAAGCCATGGATGCTTGAATCCATGGATAAGGAATCTGTGGATACAGAGGGCTGTCTGTATTTTTAATTTTATGTTTGCATGCTTTTAATGTGCCCTAGTGTTTTAACCTGTGTGTTTACATAGTTTTATGTGTTTTAATTTATGTTGTACCCTGTCTCAAGCCTTGAGGAGAGGCAGGAAAGAAATGATCGTAGTTGTAGTTGCTGCAGTTGTCATTGTGCAGTGTAGCTATGCCCACAGATAAGATTTGAGCTTCCCTGTGTCTTGGACATGTCTAAGCAACAGGGTTGCCATGGGTTGAAATCGGCTGAAGGACAGTTAACAACAACAAACTTTTATCAGGAGCGGTGTCTGTATTTATGGACCGTAGCATGCTAAGGGCCTCAAGAGAGAATGGATTATGGTGCTGGCAACCTTTTCCATGATTGTGCCAGTAGTAAAGTTGTCTTTCCTCTTTGCATGGTGGATGGGTGCATCTGGTGGAAGGAGCTCATGTGGAAGGGGAGAAGGAGGGAGGCAGCATGTGGGCTAGCCCTCCTTGAAGTGACAGGTGCAGTGATGGGGAAGAATAGCAAGCATCAACGGCTGCTTAATTTGCCGGCCGAGTCTGACCACAGGGCAGAACAGGAACAGATTATTGATCTAGAGGCTTCAATGGCACAGTTTGAGTTGCTCTGACCTCTTGCTTTCCCTCCGGGCTACACATTTAGGCAAGCATGCAGTGTGCAAGGCTTCACCCTCTCAAAATGGAGGGTTTGTTTCTCTCTCAAATTAGGGCAAGTCCCTTTACAGTTCCTAACCTTGGCCTCTCAATCCAGTCGGCCAATGCTTTCAAACATAAGGGAATCTTATTTACTAGATTGCAGCAGGTCAGATGGTGGGGAAGACTTAACAATCAGCAGGAGAAGAAGTCTTGCCTTTCTCAGAAGGGGCCAGCAAAAGCAAACTGCTGTGGCCTCTCTTCGGTTGTGTATTTTTCCTCATTAATAGCTTGTGACATCTTGACTTCACTCTGACGTTGCTTGGCTATTTTATCAGTGAAACAGTGGACGGTATGAGGCTGTCAGCCACTAAAAATGAATCCAAAATCTCAGGACGCACACACACTCCACAATTATAGTACTAAGATCCCACTTTTAATTGCCATGGGTGCATCCACTGTAATCCTGGAATCTGTAACATGGTCAGAGACACTGGAAGAACACCCGGGATGGGAATGTTAAATGCCTTTCCCCAAACTGCCACTTCCAGGCATGGAATCACAGCACTACCACTGTGTACTGTGAAATGGATACCCAGGTTCACACTCATATTTGACTATAGACTTTATCAAACTAGTGAGATTCTGTGGGGAAATGCGAGTTAAACTAGATTTAAACCAAAGAAAACCCCAAAATGCACAAAGTTTATCACATGACATCTTGGTTTATGTGAAACAACACAAAGTTAATCCAATGCAAAGCAGAGAAAACCGGCAGCTTTTTACTTTTGGAACAACCTGAAAGTAAAAAGCTGCCATTTTTTTCTGCTTTGTGTTCAAATTAACTTTGCGTTATTTCACTTGGGCAGTCCCTAGTGTGATCTGAATGTAGTTTCAATTGCATTTAACTCCCGTTTTCCCGTAGGATCTCCCCTAGTCTGATAAAGCTCTATGAAAGGAGAAACCTATAGCCACAGGTGCTTTTAGACCAGTGGTTCTCAACCTTCCTAATGCCGCAACCCTTTAATATAGTTCCTCATGTTCTGGTGACCCCCAGCCATAAAATTATTTTCATTGCTATATGCAAATATGTGTTTTCGGATGGTCTTAGGCGACCCCTGTGAAAAGGTTGTGCGACCCCCAAAGGGGTCCCGACCCATAGGTTGGGAACCACTGTTTTAGACAGCTGCACCCCAGTGGTGCAAAACAACAGCTCTGGATTTCTGTTCCATCTTTTCCTCTGTAATGGGTGTGCTTTGACAAGGGGAAAGGATTTAAGGGGTCATTCAGATGTCATTTTTTTAACACGACGATGGGAATAATCTCACTCATGCATCCCGAGTTTGCACTATGGAACTGCATCGATGTGTATCTCTGCGAGTACGATTGCTCACACATGCAAGTATTTGAATAAAGATGGAGTCGATGATGCAAATGCATTTGGAACATGTTCAAGGCATGTAGAGGGTTTTTTTTCAGGTCTGTTAGCATCAGTCTATTAGCATTCACACTAACGACAATGCAGATCTTTTTAAAAACATTGGAGGAAAACCCAGTATCAATTGTTCTGGATTAAGCCCCATTATCTGGACTGCTTGTAAAAATTTATGATTGAGCCAGCACAATTCATTAAAAAACCTTGTTTGGAATCATCTGATGAGTGCATCATTTCCTTTTTCAAGTAGTAACTTTTAAAAGGGAAATGATTACACATATTTCCTTTTTTAAAGGAATGGTAACTAATTCGTTCCTGTTGCTTGTTACAGTCAGTTAAGAACAAAGGATGATCTTGCGTTATTATGTATTAGACTGTTATCCAAGTGGCGTGTTGTGTTAATTAATCATTGTTTTATTTTTACTTCTTTGTTACTGTTTATATTTCTAAAACACTAAAATCTTAGGGCAAACACATTTAACATTCAACTCAGAATGTTTTTCTGAAAATGCTTTTTAGGAGGGTAGGACTGAGCACTAGGATAGAAAGATAAAGGAGAATAATGGAAGGATATAGGATAAAAGAAAGAAGGAAGGTGTTTGTAGAAAGTGGAATAAGAGATGTTTGGTAAATGGTAGATGATGACTCTGTTATGCAATGTTATGTCTTAAATGGTGAGAATATAGCAGAATGTGATTTTAGGTTATTTTGTTTTGTTTGGTCTGTTTTTATATATTCAATAAAATTTGTAGTAATTTTGTAAAAAAGAAATGTTCCTTGCTATCTCAAAAATATATGTGCCACAATTCCATTGTGCATGTGCGCATTATGTGCCTTCAATTCATTTTTTACTTATGGCGACCCTAAGGCAACCCTATCATGGGACTTTCTTGGCAAGATTTGTTCAGCAAAACTGATGTAGCAAAACCTATGGAATCCTAGAGCTTGCAGTTTGGTCAGAGACACCAGAGGAACTTGCTGGCTGCCAATCCTAGGATTCCATAGGATGTTGCCACGACAATTAAAATGGAATGATAGTGCTAGTGTGAAAGGGCCCTAAGATAGGTTAGTTAATGGTTTTTATTGTTGTTGCTGTTATTGTGTTTCTTCAAGTCATTTCTGACTTATGGCGACCATAAGGAGAAGCTATCACGGGATTTTCTTGGCAAGTTTCTTCAGAGGAAGTTTGCCATTGCCATCCTCTGAGGCTGAGATTGTGCGACTTGCCTGACGTCACCCAGTGGGTTTCCATGGCTGAGTGGAGATTTGAACTCTGATCTCTAGCGTCAGAGTCCAGTGCTCAAACCATTATGCCAGGCTGGTCTCTGTTGCAATTGTGATCACAACATTGCAATAATAATAATAATAATAATAATAATAATAATAATAATAATATTTATTTGTATCCCACCTCTCCCTTCTTGAGGATCGAGACGGGCAACGATAGGATTGAGGCGGGTAACAATAATAGTCCCGCAAGCCTCCCTCATCCTCCATCTTGGTTCTCTCCTTGTAGTCACAACAGTTAACCTCCAGAGCTCCTCTGAACACCAGCCCAATATTTATCTGGCTACAGATCAATACTGTGGTGCTGAGAGTGTACTGGCAACTCACCGTCTGGTTAGAGAGGCATTTAAAAATCCACTTCACACCCCAAACTACTAGCAAATGAAATACTACTAACAATAGTGCAATGGCTCGAGAGCCTGGACAAGAAGGTGTTTCCATAATTGAGAACAGCAGCAAGAAATCAGCTTGGAAGCAGGAAAGCGCTGGAAATGGGGGAGGGCAGACCGAGAAATGTATATTTATTAACACATGTGGCTTTAATCAAGCAAATTGTGATGGAATACAGAACAGAGGAATCGTCTCTGCACCACATTGCAAAGGCTTCCCCTTTTCTTCTCCAGCTGGCCAAGGCACAGACAGAGCCCTGGGAGCAACTGGAGGGAAATATTGCTGACTAGAGAAATTTTTGCAGCTATACAGTACTACAGATTCATGCAGTATCAGTATGGTGCAAAACACACTGCAGAAATAATTCAGTTTGAGGCTGCTTTAACTGGCTCAGTGCTAAGGAATTCTGGGAACTGCAGTTTTGTGAGACATTTAGCCTTCTCTCTCAAGAGACCTCTGGTGCCACAATAAGTTACAGTTCCCAGGATTCTCTAGCACTGAGCCAGGGCAGTTAAAGCAGTCTCAAACTACTGTAGATTATTTCTGCAGTGTGTTTTTGGACTATGTGTAGACTCACAAGATAACCAGGAAAACCCCACAACAGAATGAAACCAACCTGGCCATTTAAAAAAATAAGTTAAACAAAATTTTGGGTCACTCGTATCCTTCAGCATTTCACAGCTGAAAACCAGGATAAGCAGCCAAACAACATCAGAGTTTGGTCAAAATGCATAAAGTTACTAAAGTTACTCCCTCTTTGGCACAGCAAGGCACCCTGGGAAGCAAAGGCATCTGGCATCTTGCCTTTTCAGATAGCTGGCATTATGCGAAGAGAGTGAATTCGCAAGCAAAATGGACATGCAAATCTGATAGTTTTGCAAATTTGTTTATTTCTTGATTCACATTCTCCCTGGATTCTGTTTTGATTGCGTCCAGCGTCATGTGGAAAGCAGCTGCAAACCTGTCTCTAATACCCTGGATTGCATTGTCCTCACTTTAACCTTCCAATATCTCCGTGTGAAAAAGTCCTAACAAGGAAAAACACAAAGAAATTCCACAGCATTGCGCCATGGCAGTTTAAAGCAATTTCAAGTTGGATTATTTCTGCAGTGCAGATGTAGGTTTGGAAAGGTTACTGGAGTGTAACTCCCAGAACTCCTCAGCCAATGTGACCACTGGCCAAATTGGCCAAGGGAATCTGAATCTTGGGAATTGTAGTCCAAAATGCAACTTTTCCAGGCTAGAGGTTCTCAGCTTCTGTAGACTGTGAAGTCTCATAATGAGAGCTGTAATATTTGTTGAGTGGGAGCACAGGTTGGAAACATTTTCACAGCAGTAACTCCAGACATTTTCTTTCTTAAAATTTCCTAGAAGCTCTAAAGCAGCCTCTTCTTCAGATTTCTCTGAATTATTTGATTGAAAGGGGGGAAAGCTTGCTGTACCAGTTGTGTAGTGACTTTATCTTTAGCAATGTATTCCCCCCTCCCCACCAATGTTTTTTTTTTAAATTTGCAGCATCTTTGAAGATGAAAAGAAAGTTACAGGTACCACATTAAACTCTCTTTTTAAAGGCTAACACAGCCCCGATGCAGCAGCAGAGCTTGGCAAAGACTACAAACCCCAGAATCCCCAGACAACTTTCCAACATGTTGGGTTTTCAAACTCTGCAAAGCAGTAAACAAACTTACTGCTAGGTATAGGGCATGCACAAGAGAAGATACCCTCTTCTACTGTACCCACCGTTTCAATGTTATGTACATCTTCTCACTTTTGTGTGCATACTTTTTGTTCACAGATTTGTGCTAAGACACCCCCTTCATGAGTTCAGACCCAGTGCAGCATTCCACTCAATGGTGGAAATGAACTTCTGCTCCATAGCTGTGTATGGTTTCTCCATAAAGATTCTTCCACTGACTCGATTCAGCTGATGAAGAAAGGATAAGAGGAGAGAAGAATAAAACAGAAGAGCACTGGCAGAGCAAAAACTACAGGAATTGTACATGGCCCCGTAAATTAGTGATATTTACAGGTATCCCCATCCAAACATCTCCTTGGATTTGCAGTGTCCAAATGACCCACTCTTGTTTCCAGAGCAACACTGCTTTTCATTTCTGAACATGTTGCCCTCTGTATCCATGGATTTTTTAACCATAGATTCAACCATTCATGGCTTGAAAATATTCCCTCAAAATAGAATCATAGACTTGGAAGAGACCACAAGGGCCATCCAGTCCTAACCCCCTGCCATGCAGGAACTCTCAAAATATAAATTCCCAAAAGCAAATCCTGATTTTCCCATTTTATAAAAGGGGTACTATTTTAGTATGCCATTGCATTTAATGGGACCTGAGCACCCATGGATTTTGGTATCCACAGGGGGTCCTGGAATCAAATCTTGGTGAATACCAAGGGCCCACTGTACTGTGTTCAGTTCTGGACAATTCATTTTAAGAAGAATCCAGACAAGCTGGAGCAGGTTTAGAGAACAATGAGGATGGTAAGAGGTATGGAGCAGTGTGACACGTGAAAAGGAACATGAGATTGTTGTGGATCATATGTTAAACATGAGCCAGCAGCGTAATGCTGCAGCAAAAAAGTCGAGTGCTATTTTAGCCTGCATTAATAGAAGCATAGTTTCTAAGCAGAGGGAAGTAATAGTCCCACTATATTCTTCATTAGACAGGCCTCATCTGGAGTGCTGCATTCAGTTCCAGGTGCCTCATTTTAAGAAGGATATAGCCAATTTGGAGCAAGTTCAGAGAAGGACAGTGAGGATGATGATGAGAACAAAACATATGATGAAAAGTTGAAGGAGCTGAGCATGCTCAGCATGGTGAAGAGAAGACTGAGAAATGACATGATTGTACTCTTTAAATACCTCAGTGGCTGTCACAGAGAGGCGAGGACAGGACAGTTCTCTGCTGCCCCAGGTCTAGCAGTTTGAAGTAACAGGAAGGTAGAGTTTACTGAACTTTAGAAGGAACTTCTTGACAGTAAGAGCGCTTTGGCAATGCAAACGCTTGCCTGGAGAGGTGATGAGGTCTCCTTCTCTGGACATCTTCAAAAAGAGGTTGGACAGCTACCTGCTGGGGATGCTTTATTTAGCTGAAATTTCTGCATTGAGAAGGCGGTTGGATTCCATGGCCCATGAGGTCCAAATCTATTATTTTAAAGACTGTTGTGCATTAGCTATTTGCTGCCATGCTCAGTTATCTTTTCATTTACCAATTACTGATGTGCAGTATTTATGCACATACACTTTAAACTCTGAAAAGTGCTGAAAAGTAATCCCAGTGTGATTGCACTGTAGCATCAAGAGTCTATGGTCATTCTGTGATTTCACTGGTGTGCATAAATTTCTGGTGCTCATATAAGTAGTCACTCTAGGAGCATAGGCCAGAGTCAATGGCTTTCAAAGATTAGAAGGAACTTCTTACGATCATCTTTCTTATCTGATCCCTTTTAACAACTCTGTGTCAGTCAAGGAAACCATACAACCATGGGGGCAAAAATTCTAAGATCATGCCCCATGCATCTCAGGGTGTGGGGTGTACTCTACAAAAACTCATGGCTCCTTGATGTTTTTGCTGCAATAGATTAATGTAGGTATACTTTTAGGAAATGCACTTGCATGCTTTCTCTGCTGAAGCAAGATTCATGCAGGAGAACTTCTTACTGGATTGTGCCAAATACTGAATTGTATAAAAGACAGATTCCACATGGATTTTCTGTTTAAGCCACCAAGAATACTTGGAGCACCAATGGTGCACTTCCTCCACAAGTAAATGGAAGCAGATGTTGTATGGAGCTGCAATCATACATATCATTAGGGATCCCTGGGCAGGACTATCCCAAACCCTGAGATTTCAGGGCTAAAACCTAAGACTTAGGGATGACCCCTACTGAGTAGAGGGGCTTGGGTGATGTTACAAGGAACAACCATGCTGATGTCATTAGGCATGGTGCCCTAAACTTCCACTGCATTTACAAAAAGTGTGCCATTCAAATAAAACCACAAAATAATGAAGAAAATATAGCCATACACACTTTTTCCAAGGCAACACTCTCACCCTGATATTCCTCCCCTTTCCATGAGAAATAAAGAACTGCAAGACCCCGAGATATGGTAATTCAACATATTGGGAAAAGTGAGATCCTGAAGCTGCATTCATCTCCTCTCCCGCCCCCAGTTACTTTTCTAGCCCTCCATCTCTCTCTATCCCCCCAACCATCATTTTTCACCTGATAAACAGACTGCAGGAGTCCCCTCCAATATTTTACATCAAAAATGCCCCCCCCTTTTAAAGACCAGAAGTGGACTTCCAGCATGTCTTCTTTTGTGGCGGCATTTTTGATAATCAATGTGATCCCCTAGTACAGCAGTTCACAACCTGTGGGTCACGACCCCTTTGGGGGTCGAACGACCCTTTTGCAGGGGTCATCTAAGATCATTGGAAAACACATACAGTCATCCCTCCCTATTCACAGTGGTTATGGTTGTGGGTCATCACAACATGAGGAACTGTATTAAAGGACTGTGGCATTAGGAAGGTTGAGAACCACTGCCCTAGCAGGTTCCAAAAGCTGATAATTGGCCCTTAGACTCATTGCATTTGCTCACCCTAGTATACTTACTCACCACCTGGGAGTAAATCCCATCAGTGAATTCTGGGGACTGACTTGTGCATCAGGGCATGCTATGAATTTCCCACTCTGCACTTAGTCTCTTCTCAAATCTGTGTCTGCCTCCCTGCCTTCTTTATCAAAGAAAGTGAAACCTGGCTCACCCAGGAAGTTCAGACAGCTGCCCTTTCTGCAGACAGTCAGACGTCACCAAGGATCTTCCCTTGAATCGCCCACAGATGGAACAAAACTTCAAATAGCCCTCTTCTATTACAGGGAAAAGAGGGTGGGCAGTGGGAAAAGTGTCATCAACCCCAATCCTCTCTCCACTTTCTCTATTTTCTTTTTTCAAATACTGCCTGACACCTGAAGTCTCACATGCTGACAGTAGAGTGCAAAAGCAAACAGGACTCCTCTGCCTTCAACAGTTGTGGAGAAGAGAAAATTTTAGTACGTGCTGTTTACAAGAAGAACTGTATCTGCTGTTACCCCTCTTCCACACCATTGAGAAAAAGACACAAGGGCCCTGTCCTTTTGCACATTTGACCATTCCAACTGATAGCCAGAAGTTTGTGTCAAAAGTGCCACAATGCTTAATGTTGAAGAGACAAGAATGTCTCTAAGTGAGCTGCAGTAATAGTGTTAGATAGTCTGAGTGACACAAAGTGCTCTACCTCCTTGTCTATCCTAATCCCTCCTTGATATAAACTGATACTTTTAGGGCTGTTTTTTCTACTTCTTCTCTCTTTGCCAGTCCTCTCTCCCCTAGAATGAAGCTAGATAAGATTAGTACCCCCTGAGTAATTTTCCTTTCCTTAGAATAGATAATAAAGCCTTCAGTTTGCTTCTCCAAGCCATGGGTGTCTTTACTCCTTAAGCAGATCGCTAAACTCTGCATGCACTCTCTGTCACTTTGGGGTTTTTGGTGGGTTTGTGTACAGGAAGGAATAGAAACAAAGTGCATAATAAGTAGAATTCTGAAAGCCTAAAATGCTGCTTGCAGAGAATGATGGTGGCAAAAAAAAACCCCTTTGCTTGTTTCTTTCCTTGTGCAGGAATGAGTCAGTGAACAGAGGTACCCTTTGGCGGTTCCACCGTTCAAGTTGCTTTTAAAATTTTCCAGTTTCTGTCTCCTCCTCCCCCTTTCCCCTGTCTTCAGATTAGGAAATTTGTTGCAAAAGTCCAAAATTACTTTGCACTCACTTAACTGAGTGAGGGAAGAGGAGAGGAGGAGCAGAGTCTTCCCTTCCCAGCAGACTAAGGCAAAAGCAAACTGCTGCAGCCTCTCCTAGCTCATCTCCCTGCTCCCCCCACCCCCGATTCATAATCTTTGCCATTTTAACCACACTCTGATGTTCCTTGGTCATACATGTCCTGGTTTTCATCTATGAATGTTAGACTAAATGCCAGTGTTAGCATGCTGTAGTGGTTTGACTGCTGGACTAGGACTTTAGGCAAGCAGTGTTCAACTCCCCACTTGACCATGGAAACACACTGGGTGACCCTGGGCATGTCATACACTCTCAGACCCAGAAAATACAGTGATAGGTCCACCTTAGGGTCACCATAAGTTGGAAACTGTAGGGCAATCCAAGTTTCCTAAGGCTTCAGCCTTTGTTAAGGAAACAAAACTATTTAAATATTAAAAATATCAAAGCCAAGCCTGTTAGGGTCTAGCCTTAAATCAACAGAGTAGCATAAAACGTGTTCTTGTCTAACTGTGCTTCTCTAAGAGCTGAGACTGACTCCAAAACAACACAAAGAGCTTGCAGTTACTAATAGCTTTAATCTATATATAGAGAGAGGCTATATCCTAATCTAGCTAATGAATACTTCAGGTAAAGAAGAAATCTTTATCTCACCATCTTTCCAAAGCAGAGAGAAAGGAGGAAGATGGGGAAAATCCAACAGTTCGGGGGGGGGGGGGGGATCATTGTGTGTGTAAGCTTCCCAAAAGGAGGAGTGAGCTGAATCACATGTTTAGTTTGAATGAGGAGAGAGAGATAGCAGGATTTGCATGCAGGAAATCCCTATCTATCCAAGGAAGGGGAAAGAGAATGCCAAAAAATAAAAATAAAATAAATCTTCTAATATAAACATCATGAAGGCACAGAACAACAACAACAACAACAACATGCTCGTGTTGCCATCATTTAAACTTTGGCACAATTAGAAATATGGCTCCTGTTGAAGATTACTAGCTGACCATGGATACTGTATTTGGAGAGCAGTTCCATCCGTTTCTACAAAACCTGGTGACAGATGAAGCAAAGCACAATGGATGGATGGTCCCTCTTCTTTCAGTGCAAGATGGACAATATACAAGGCATCTCTCCCCTTTGGCGAAATGTATGTGCTCTGCCCAGAGTAAGAGCAAGAGCACACAGGAACAGAGTATATTCTACTCCAGTGCACATTTTGTAGAGATATTCATTCTAGACTTATCTTACCTTGCATAAATATTAAGGACACACAGGTTTTTTTCTTTACTTCTCTATTGCACTCAGATACCAACATAACAGAACGTAGCCAAAAAACATGCTGGGGTAGTTGTATTGGCCATTTAACAAATACAAACAAAAATCCATCAGTAATAACTTTATTGGCCAACAAATATATTGTGCATTTCGGTTGGCCAATAAAGGTATTACTGATGGATTTTTGTATATAATGTAGCCAGATTTTGTGCAGCAGTGGCTAAAATACGGCGGACAATGATTTTTGGTGGGACACTAATATTAAATTTATCTAGATGTATTGAGACCATGTAACTTGAACCTGAAAGGATCATTTTAAAATATGATTTTGACCTGTTTTCTTTTATACTATACCTTTTTGCTTGTGCCAGTCTATGACAGTAACAAAGAAATTAATTCATTCATCCACATTTTGGTTTGTGGGGAACACACAGTTTTCCCTTTGGCAAACCTCTCAGGATTGGAAGGAAATTGTGGTCTACACTGAAGAGGTCAACCTCTGTCTAAAGCTGTACCCACAGAATGCAAGTGGGAGCTCGCATGACGGAATGCGTCTGTGCAGTGAAATTAAACAAGGGTAACAACCATGCTGCATATTGTAGAAAACAAACATTAGGCTAGAGACCTTACTCCTTCTCTTCTTCCTCCTCACAGCTAATTATCTTCAGGGAGGGTTTAACGTGAATCATTTAATGCGCTTCCTTGGGCTTCTGTTGTTTCAGACACACTTTGGTCCTTAAAACCATAATTGGTCTTTAGGACGTTGCTGTTTGGAAATAGTCTCTGAAAATTATTTTTAATTGATTGTACATCTCCTTGGGAACCCTGTCAGGGAGAGAAGCCATAAACAAATCTATAAATAAATAAATGCAATGACCTCCTCTTTATGACCCAACCAGAGCTCTGGGTTCAACGGTTGTGCTATATACTACAGTGGATGATATTGTCCTTTTCATGCATGCCTCATCTCGCTCCTGTGCATACAAACAAAGTGCTCAGAGATGGTTCTGCAGGAAGGCAGAAATGTATAGGGACAGATTTTGGTTGCCTTTTTCAGGGTGACAGAACAAGAGAGATTAATTCAGACCCAGGGGCTGCAATCCACCAACACATGTCACTGGCAAAAGTGGCTGTGTTAATTAACAGGAGCGGTGTATGCACAGAGGATGCCAGATTTCATCCATTCATTTCCACAAGGCTCACACTGGATGATGTTCCATAGGATTGTGGCTAACAAATGGGATGAGGAATGTTTAGGGTTGCTAAATACAAAAGAGGACAGGCTCTTGCACAACAGGGCTTAACAGTTGTGCAGGAAAGGCAGTTCCAGGAAGTATCATTTGCACAGCAATCTGTTAAAATTCCCACCTGTAGGCACCAGATCCCCTCTGATCTTGGAAGGTAAGCAGGGTCAGCCTTGGTTAGTACTTAGATGGGAGACTGCCAATGAATAACAGCTGCTGTTGGGTAGATTTAAGATGATGGAAATGACAAGCCACCTCTGAGTATTCCTTGCCCAACACAATCCTATGATATTCATGGGGTCACCATAAGTTGACAGGCAACTTGAAGACGTGCAGACACAGACTTTATCACATGGGAAAGTTGGGGAAAAGCGGGGGTTTAAACGGACATTACCCCGTGAAAATCATGTGATCACGGTGAAGATATTGTCACGATGTTGCTATTAAAGAGGACTTAATAAACAAGTAACAACCAGCAACAAATCATTTACAGGGAAATGTGGGATGCAGTGGCTTAGTGGTTGAGATGACAGTTCTGATGACCCAAAGATCAGAAAGTTGACAGTTCGAGGTCCGAGTGCTGCATGATGGGGTGAGCTCCCATCACTAGTCCCAGCTTCTGCCAACCTAGCAGTTTGAAAGCATGCAAATGCAAGTAGATAGGTACCACTTCTCAGTGGGAAGGTAACAGCATTCAGTGCTGTTGTACTGGCCACTTGACCACCAGAACAATCTTCGGACAACGCTGGCTCTTCGGCTTAGAAATACAGATGAGCACCATCCCCTACAATCGGTTGCGACTAGACATTCATGTCAATGGACTACCTTTACTTTTATTAGCTGTTTATTGCCGGGATAGGTCCTCTTTAATCATGATGCATGTGAAAATCTTCACCACAATTATGCCATTTTCAGAGGATAATGTCTATTTAAACCCCTGCTTTCCTCCCGCTTTTCCCCTGTGTGATAAAATCGATAGTCATGAAAAGTTTAGAAGCAATTGGGCCATTCAAGCAAAGCGCCATCTGGAACTTCCTTCTTCGGTGCCAAAATGTGTTAGCTGGCCCTACTCCTCAGATTACCACCTTCCCAGCATGAAGTGACACCTCGCTGCCCTTTCAGAGTTGTACAGACAATCTGTCAGACATAGCTACTCTTGTTTTTACAGTAGTATGGTTGGAAAACCCAAACATTTAACTTCATTAAATTCTCATTTCTACTCAACTTGTACAGTAACCCTCTCGATGTCTGTCTGCTGCACCTCCGTACATGCATTTTACGCTTACATATTGTACTCAGCAAACCACATCTTAAGCTCTGTGCATACCACTTCCCCTTCTGTTTCACACTAGGTATTGTCACTTTTCCCCAGATGCACAGATAACGTGTTCCCCAGCCTTCCTGAATCTGCATTACATGATAATTGGTGCAACTATGAAAGCTTCACTGCAGCTACATCTTTCTTCCTCTCTGTATTGGGACTTGGTTTCTGCATCCTGGCCTTGCAGGCCTAGAAAGATTTCACCTGCCTATTATTCTCAGGCACCTGTGTGATTCTGATCTTCAGAATTTAGTGTCTGATTCAATAAATAGTTTGAAAACAGAAAGGCAGCAGGCATCATGACTAAAAGAGTGAACTGTAAACCAAGAAGTTCCTGCTTCTAATTTTTACCTTTCCTATGAACACACTAAGTAGCCTTTGAGACTGCTAAATATATCTAACACACACACATGCATAACAAAATCCTTATAGCAGCTTGTTGGAGTAAAAATGCTTTCTGAAAGGGAGATTTGAAATGGAGAGGTGGTATTAATGGAAGGGGCTGCTTAACACAATCTTTCCCTTCCTAATGCTTCTGAGGTGGCTGGATGCAAAAAAGGACTGTAGGTTCTCTGTACTGAGAGATTAGACCCATTACTTTTTTGGGCTCCAGCTCCCAGAGGCTGGGGGATTCTAGGTACTGTAATCTTAAAAGGAAACTTTTCTACTATTGATAGGTTATTTCCATATTTTGTCTTGTGCCACATTCCAGATTTGGTCTATAGTTCCACATTCTGTCTATAATTTGTTAGTATTTTACATTACCTGCAGCATTATCTTTCAGAGATCCCTGACATTTGCAGACTGCATGCAGACTTGCTGTCTACCCATGCAGCTAGAGAAGCATCCATTTCCCCTTTCTTTTACATTTTCCAGCTGGACGTTAGGGCTCGAACAGACAGGCCAAAATAAAGGTGTTTCGGTCACTTTGGAGGTATGCTGTTTAAATGATATACACATCTTAAGAGGCCAGAAACTGCGGCAAAGCTGCGTTCCAGTCCTTAGAATTGGTGTGTGGCTTTGGCACGGCTTCCGGTCTCTTAGGACACATGCATCATTTAAACAGCACACTTCCAAAGTGGCCCAAAGCAGTTTTATTTTGGCCTGTCTGTTCAGGCCCTAAGCTCAGATCAGCAGTTCCAGCAGAGCAAATACCTTTAAGGGTGGGTAAGTCTGCATCTCTGTACTGGGAACAAAAGAATAATCCAGTCATACCAATGAAGGCTTAGGCACAACAATTAGTATAACTCTCATCATCACAGAATAATTGGAAAGAGCAAAGTGAGAATAGAGATACCATACCTTCCAGCTGTCCAGATTTGGCAGGGAGAGCCCCAATCAATCTTCTGTTATCCCACAGTTTCAGCTGACTTTCATCCTTTGTCCCAGTTTAGTGAGATTGCTGCAAACTGAGCACAAAGTCTCCAAGTAGTCTGTACTCTATTAAATTAGTAAAGGTAAGAGGAGAGGAGGTGGCAGCATCTTGCATTTCTCAGTAAGCTCAGGCAAAAGCAAACTGCTGCAGCCTCTCCTAACTTGTGTGTTCTTTCTCATTAATAACCTTTGCTGTCATTATTATTATTATATCCCACCTTTCTTCCAATATAGGGACTCAAAGCAGCTAACAGCAAATTAAAAAACAATACAATATAAAAACAGTACAATAATATTAAAATTTATAAATATAAAATTTAAAAAAACAACTAAACAATTTTAAGAGTTAAAACAGTTATGAAGTAAAATGTAACATGTAATACAAAACTTAAATTTAAAATGCACAAAATTTAATTCCCAGTCCTTATCAGCTTGAAAAGACCTGACAGCATAAGAATGTCTTTATCTGGCGCCGAAAGGATACCAGGGATGGAGCCATCCTGGCATCTCTAGGGTGGGAGTGCCAGGGCAGCCACTGAGAAGGCCCTCTCTCTTCTTCCTATTAAAGGACCCTAGAGAGTGGTGGGACAGAGGGAAGGGCCTGTCCAGATGAGCTCAACACTGTAGTGGGCTCATAAAGGGAGATACGGTTCTTCAGATAACCTGGACCCAAGCCGTATAGGGTTTATAGGTCAAAACCAGCACTTTGAATTGTGCCCTAAAATAGACTGGCAGCCAATGGAGCCCTCTGTAGCCAGCTTCAGTGAACAATCTGGCTGCAGCTCTTTGGGCCAACGGAAGTTTCTGAAGCACTTTTCAAAGGCAGCCCCACGTAAAGTGCATTACAGAAGTCAAAATGGGATTTAACCAAGGCATGTACCACTGTGACCAGATCTGATTTATCCAGAAATGGGCGCAGTTGGTGCATTAGCTTTAACTGTGCAAATGCACTCCTGGTCACCACTGAAAACTGGGCTTCCAGGCTCAGCATTGAATCCAGAAGTACCCCCAAACTACGAACCCAAGTTTTCAGGGGGAGTGTAACCCCATCTAATACAAGTTGAATCCCTATTCCAGCTGCCCAGAAGCACCTCTGTCTTGTCTGGATTAAGCTTCAATTTGCTTGCCCTCATCCAGTCCATTACAATGGCCAGACACCAGTTTAGGACAGGAACAGCTTCCTTGGAATTGGGGGAAAGGAGTGATAGAGCTGGGTATCATCAGTGTACAGGTGAGACCTTACTCCAAACTCCAGACAGCCTCTCCCAGTGGTTTCATATAGATGTTAAAAAGCATAGGGGATAGGACTGAATCCTGAGGGACTCCACAGGCCAATGGCCAAAGAGTCAAACAGGAATCCCCTTCTGAATCTCACCTTCTGAGAACACCCCTCCAAGAAAGATCGGAGCCACTACAAAACGCCCCATCCCAGAGAGGTGACTCAGAAGGATACCATGGTCGATGGTATTGAAAGCTGTTGAGAGGTCCAGTAGAATCAACAGGGACACATTCCCTTTGGCCAGTTCCATGCATAGGTCACCCATCAAGGAGACCAAAGCAGTTTCTGTCCCATAGCCAGGCCTGAAACCAGACTCACATGGATCTAGATAATTTTTCTCATCCAGGAACCCCTGGAATTGAGAAGCCACCACACACTCCAGCACCTTGCCCAAAAACAAAAGGTCAGAAACTGGTCTGTAACTATATAATGCAATAGGATCCAGGGAAGGTTTTTTTCCCCAAAGAGGTTTTACCACATTTTGGGACCCTGCCTTGTTGTAAGAGGCATTCATCACTTCCCTTACCACTCAGCCAGTCCTTCTCTGGCCTGTTTAATAAGCCAGAAAGGTCAAAGGTCTAGTATACATGTGGTGGCTCTCACCTCTCCAAGACTGTGATGATCAGATTGTATTGTTGTTGTTGTTGTTGTTGTTGTTATGCTTTTTTTATATAGCATTTGAACGCACATGTCCTGATTTTCATCTTTAAAATGTTGAAGAGTATGAGATACAGCGAGCTAGCTTCATGCCTGTGGTTACTTTGGCTTCATAAGAGCCTTTCATTAATGAACGAATGAATTTCTTCAGCACCTTACTGATATGTGGAGTTGAACCTGGAGTCTCTATGGCTGTGACAGTAGAACATAAACTTTAGCAGGTTCTATCAGGCTGGCTAATCTTTGAATAAGCCCTGGAGACAGACTGTTTCTCGCATCCTACGAACTAGCTGAGTGGGGAGAGACTAAATGGAGAGAGGCTATGTTTGTCTAAGCATGGAGAGGTTTATCACAAAAAGGATGGCTCCCAGGTGACCAGATGGCCATAGCAACTTTGCATGAAATAGTTGGAATCTGCAATGGAAGAAAAGAGACTGTCTGTTCTAAGGGGGCATCTACACAAGCAAAATAAAACATTCTCATCTAGTTTTTACAGTGAACTGTCCAAATGACGTATGAGACAATTGGGGTTGAATCTGGGCCTTTTCATTGCCTCAGGGCTTTAATCCAGAGAAAAATAGTGGAGATTTATCCCAGTTTTGAGTGGAAAATCTGGGTATTCATGCATGCATGTGGACTGTGCTTCATAGTGATGCTGTTGTGACATGAGGAGAAGTTCAGAAATATGTACATTCACATGCATGAGGGGAGAAGGGGGAAGCTGCTGTGTGGTTGTACAGACTGTGATTTTTCAGACCTGCATGAGTCTAAAAGGGAGAACTGTGTTGACAGTTCTCCCCAACTCACCTCATTGTGTGTGGCTATTGTGTAGACAAGCCCATGGTCGGATTGGAGTAACCTGAAGGTAAACTGGATTTTCATGTGAATGTAGATGCACACTAAGAAAATCAAGACCTTCAAGATACTTGTCATCCTGGCACATGAGCACTTAGAATCATACAGATGGGCTGCATCTGCACTGCAGAAATAAACTACTTTGGTACCACTTTAACTGCCATGGGTCAATGCTATGGAATTCTGGGGATTGTAGTTTGTTGTGGCACCAGAGCTCCTAACCCCACTGTAGTGCCACAACAAACTACAAGAATTCCATAGCATCGAGCCAGGCAGTTAAAGTGGTATCAAACTGCAAATGCATCCTTAGATAAGCCCTTAAAGACCATACAGTCCAGCCCTTTGCAGGCACAGGAAGTCAGTCGTCATAGGATGACCAATAAGTGGCCATAGGATGACCAATAAGTGGCCATCTATTAGAAACATCTAATAGAAGACAAATCTGAAACAATTTGTCCCCAATTTGAACAAGACTGCACTGCCAGGAAGTTCTTCCTAATGCCTAATCAGAATCTCATTTCTTGTAATTTCAGCTGTTTTATCCTACACCCTGGAGCAACTCAAAATAAAATTGCAGCCCTCTATAGTGTCACAGCTCTTCAGATAGATGAAGTGGTCTCTCATAGACTTTTCTCTAGGCTGCACATACCAAAGGCATTCCATCTTTCACCACAGGACTTGGGCTTCCTCTAGTAGTTCCCAACCTTTGGTTTTCTGTTTGTTTTGGACTTCAGCTCCCAGAAGCACCAGCCAATCTGGCCAACAGTCAAGAATCATGGAAACTTGAAATCCAAATCATTTGGAGGACCAAAGGTTGGGAACCACATAGATTCTGGATCCTATGCTTTTAGTTGCACTTTTCCCAGGGTGGGTGGCAGATACTAGGGAAAGCAGATGGCCTCTGCCAACTCCACGTAACCTCTTTCTTCAATACTTTATTTCCTTCTCAGCTGGTGCATGCAACCATGCCCTTTTTAATGCCCCCTACCCCCCCCCCCACCACTCTCATTGCATTTGCATGGTGCACCAACAGGCTTCTGGCTTTGGTTTCCAGTTCTCTCAGAGAACACCTGTGCACTCCGGCACAAAGTTTAACTCAGCCACTGCATCTCCCACACTGTTGGCATGCCGTTTCTAAGTATCACCTTTAAAAAATCCACTTCCTTTTCTCAGATTCCCTTTGTGGGAATCCCAGAGCTCTAATGTTGGGTTTAGGTTTTGCCGCTGACCTCAGCCAAAGAACCACAGTGCTGGGTTGTGCGAACCCAGATGTTGCTCCTGAAACAAAAAGAAGTTATTAATTGCATGCTAATGGCACTGCCTTCCTCTCTGTCGGTTGGCAAAGGCACCTGGCACAGACAGATTTTCCCAGAAGTTGTCTGAAGAGCTTATCCTGCTGCAGCCACTGACATGCTGCTAATTATCCAATTGAGACAGCCTGATATTATGGGCTCTGGAGAATAACAGAGTGGGATGGAACAGGGCCACAGTTATCTTAAGTGAAATGGTGAGTCAGAAGGAGAGAGATTGGGAAGTCCTTGGGCTCACTCCGTGGATAAATCCTGAAGAAGGCGTAGTCTGGAAAGCCCCCATAACGTAGGGGTCATTCAGATGTTGGTGTTCTGTTTTTTAGTGCGGTGATGCAAATAATCCCACTCACACATTTTGAGTTTGTTATTCACACTATGGAACCGTGTTGATGCACATCTCTGAAAGTTTCATTTCTCACATGTGCAAGCATTCGAATTGTCTGGGAAAGCAGACAAGGATGGTGATAGCTGTTCACACAGGCTGGTGTAGTTTTTAAAGCAAAGCAAAAGTCCCTTGCCACAAAGAGAAATAAAGCAAAGTTCCAAAGTACCAATCCAAGGTCCAGCCAGGGAATGGTCAAGCAGTCCGAGGTCTAGGATTCCGAAGAGTCAGGTGAATAAGGCAATCCAAAGGTCAAGGGTTCCAGGTAGTCAAGATAAGTAAGCAGTCCAAGAGTCAAGAGTTCAGGGCAAGGAGACAGAGAGAGAGTCAGAGACAAACATGCTTTCGCCAAGAAGCTCAGATAATCTCTGACCCCGAAGCAGGCATTTGGCACCTGTTTAAATACCCAAGCTACATTACTTTAGCTGCTGTTGATTGCCTCAGTGTTTTAGATAAAGCCTCCTCAAACGCCGGAGGCAAGCCCTTTCAGACCTTCTCTGGCTGAAGGTAGGTATGTTGGCGTCCTCCTCCTCCTCCATGTCTCTTGTGCCTGGAATCTCTGCTGCCGGGAAGCTTGGTTGCTGAGCCTCCTGACAGGCCACAGACTCTGTTGAAGCCTCCTTGGAGGCCACAGACTCTGCTTGAGCTGGCAGGGTAGATCTAGGGCCCGGCTCAGCTTCAGTCTCAGTCTCAAACTGGGACTCTAGCTCAGCGCCCTTGTCCTCCAAGTCTATAACCTGGCTGGGCATGACGCAAATAAAGATGAAGTTGACAATGCAAATGCATTTGGTATATGTTCAAGGCATGTAAAGTTTTATCCTGGGTCTATTTGGGTCTATTTGCATTGGTTATTCATACTACCAACAATGCCAAACTTAAAAAAAAAAAAAGAAGGAAAAAAACCGATACTGCTTATCCCAGATTAAATGGGATTTTTGGCAGCCCTACCCCTAACATTTAATCGGGTGCATTCAGGATGTGTGCAAACAAAGGAGATTCAAATAGGATTCATCCCAAATTATTTTCACAGTGTGAATAACCCCTTGGTATAAAATGCCTGACATAATCTGGGGATAAGAGCAGGCAACAGGAAAAAGCCAACATTTCAAAAAGTTACTTTGCTGGACAGCAATTCCTTGAATCTGGAGGGTTCTGGGAGCTGTAGGCGGTTTACAGACCGCCAAAAAGCGGCGGCCTGTACCCACCCCTTTCCCCGCAGGATCGGGGCCTCAGTGGCTACAGCGGCAGCCGCTGAAGCCCCGATCCGCCGCTTTCCAGGCAGCGGGGAAGCAGCAAAAGGCCCCTTCCCCGCAGCCTGGAAAGGGGTGTCCTTGGGGCTTCAAGCCCTAAGGATACCCCGTGGCAGCAGGGAGGAGGAGAAAGGGGCCGCTTGGTCCCTTTCTCCTCTGCGTCGCTGGGTGCAGCCGTCTGAAGGCTGTGCCCAGCAATGCAAACGGCAAAAGGAGCTACGTTTTGGAGCTCATTTTGCGGCCGGGGAAAGGGCGCTCTATGCGCCCTCGCGTGGTGTGATGATGTCACATCTGCGCCACCCCGTATAGAGGCGGCGCGGTCGTGACGTCATAATGGCGGCGGCCGTGTGGAACGGCCGCCGCCATTTTGTGCATGCTCCATGCGTGCTAGGGTTGGGGGCATCCGGAAAGGACACCCCTTTCTAACCCTAGCACGCACAGAGCATGCACTTTTAGGCCCGTTTGTAACGGGCCGTAGTCTGGAAATATATATCTTTTCTAAGCTTTTCAAAAGCCATAGCTTACTTATGGGGAGAGTTACATTTGTATAAAAATTGTGTACGTTGGGAACTTGATATCCACTGGAGTTTTGCTCCAGGACCACTGTGGATACAAAAATGTATTGATGGTCAAGACCCACTAAATACAAAGGTGTAGTAAAAAGGCATCCTTATATAGAATGGCCAAATCAAGGTTTCCTTTTTTGAATTTTTATTTGTTTTCAATATTGTTTTGAATATTGATGGTTGAATCCATGGATAAAATGCAGAGGGCTGACTGTATTTTCTTTAGTCAAGTCATTTGAACTGAAGCCACCCCCCATACGCCAATATCTACATGCGCAAGATTTAACCTCAACATTCTCTTTTTAAAATAAATATATTAGGGCTTGAGGACATATGGTGATAGTACCCCTGGTAACACCCACAGATATACTTTGGGGGCCATTGTGGAAGGAGGTTTCCAATGTCTGCTTCTGCAAGGCCCACACCCCAGGCATAACAACTCTGGGGCAACTCTGTCCTCCCTACCAAGTGAATGGCAGTGGGGGCACCTCTGAGTGCATTCTGATGAGCATCCAGAGAAGAGGAGCAGGGTTGTGTTACCAGCAGATGCTGATCTGTTGTTTATTCCCTATGTGTGCAAGAGCAGTTGGAATGTGCCTAGGTTCACTCCTGCATCTGATCATTGGTACAGAGATGCAACCGCAGTGGGAGTCCCCCTGCCAGCCACTCTTGCATACCTGGGGAAGAAATGGCGATGAAGGAACAACCTTTGCTTCCTAGACAGTTTGCATAATTAGACTTATGCTCTGCCAGCCTGGATCTCTGCTTAGTAATAGCATTAGAATTTACATTTCTATACCGCTTCATAATGAACTCAGCACTCTCTAAGCAGTTTACACTCTGTAAGCCAACTGCCTCCAACAAGCTGGTT
>NC_056523.1:192732599-192786123 GCF_019175285.1 Sceloporus undulatus
TCAGTGATTCACCACATCACAGCAGCCGTTTTCCAGGAGAATGTCTTGTGTACTTACATTTCCCACTTTTGCAGAAGCACTTGGTTACAGTGAGTGATGCCTTGGATTGCTATTGTTGAAGGCAGCCTTTCTGGATTTGGTGTGTGAAGACACCCTCCTTATTACAGCTTCCTTTTAAAAGGATCAATAAGTTCAAAGTGCAGCTGTGAGAATCAAAGACACAAGGTGCATCTACATTATAGAAATAATGTACTTTGACACCACTTTAACTGCCATGGCTTCATCCTCCAGAATCCTGGGATTTGTAGTTTTGTGAGGCACCAGCTCTCTTTGGCAGAGAATGCTAAAGACCTTGTAAAACTACAATCCCCAGGATTCCATCAGATGGAACTACAGCTGGTGTCAAATTGCATTATTTCTACAGTTCAATGCACTCATAGTCAGGAAAATTAATGTGTAACAAAATGACTGACAAAATAGAGAGAGGATCGTTATTTCATCAGTCACTTATTTACATATATTGAGCAAGGCTGTTGATGACATCGCGTCTCAGAGGTCTCTCATTCATAGGATTGTGAGAAATTGAAGCTGACTTGATTGCGGTTAACAGTAACATATTCAGACCACTGACTTTGTTGAAACAGTCTCAGTTTCCCTCAAAATTCCTTCTGCAGGAACTTCTGGATCCATCTTGATGTTTCATAGTGGATATGTATTGCCTGGAATTTGTTGTTGTTAACTGCCCTCAAATCAGTCTTGACCCATGGCGACACTGTGGATGAGACACTTCCAAGCCCCCCGCCCTGTACTGTTCTGCTTAGTTCCTGCAAACTCATACTTGTGACCTCCCTAATAGAATCCATCCATCTAGCATGGGACCTTCTTCTCTTTCTGCTTCATCTTTTCCAGCATTTTCCCCCCCCCCCAAATTATTCTTGCCTTCTTATGATGTGACCAAAGTATGACAGCCTCAGTTTTGTCATCTTGGCTTCCAGGGAGATCTTTGGCTTGATCTGCTCACTGCTCTAGGACCCATTTGCTTGGTCTTTTGACTATCCACAAGATACTCAACACTCTTCACCAGCACTGCATCTCAAATGAATTGATTTTCTTCCTATCTTGTTTCTTAACTGTCCAGCTCTCACATCCATCCGTACATGACAATAGGGAATAGGATGGCTTGTATGATTCTAACCTTTGTGCTCCGTTGTACATCTTTGCATTTTAGGATCTTTTTTAGTTCTTTCACAGCCACTCTCCCCATTCTTAATCTTCTTCTAATTTCCTGGCTGCAGTCCTCTTTCCTATCAATATTTGAGCCCAGGTATGAGAACTCTTTAGTACTTCTATTTCTTCATTGTCCAGGTTGAATTTGTGTAGGTTCTCCATGGTCATTATTTTGGTTTTCTTTGTGCTCAACAATAAGTCTGCCTTTGCACTTTCTTCCTTGCTCTTTCTTAGTAGTTGTTCCAGGTCTAGGAAGTTTTTTGCCAGTATTATGTTGTCGTCTGCGTATCTTAGATTACTGATATTCCTTCCTCCTCTTTCACTCCTTCTTCTGTATCCAAGTCTGCTTTCCTTACAATATGTTCTGCATATAAGTTGAATAGGTAGGGTGAGCAGATACAGACTTGTCTTACCTCTTTGCCAATTGGGAACAATTCTGTTTCTCCATGTTCTGTTTTGCGGTGCCAAGCCATCCCCATTCAGTGCTGAGGAGCATTAAATATTCAAGTCGGAAGTCTTCCAACCGAGCAAAATGGCGCCCTTCAGCACTGAATGGGGATGGCTTGGCGCTGCATGACAGGGCCATTTTGAGGACGATTTGCTGTGTGATAAAATCCGTTTTTTCCTGGTTGTGCACGGCAACAAGAGTCCCCTTCCAGTTCCCATAAGCCTCAAAGGCAATTCATATTTTTTTTTAAAAAACAGCACTCTCAACCATGGACTGGTTCTACAGTTCATTTCTACAGTTCATGGGATTAGAAGAGAAAGATTCTACATACTTCAGCTTCTCATATTCAACCATACCACTTTCAGGATGCAAGCGGGAGAATTAATGTTCCTTTAGAAAATAATAAACATAGGAAACTACCTGTGGTTATGCTGGGTGTGGGATTCTTTTGGACATATATCCCACCCTACAAACCCAACCAAGTTCCTTTAAAAATGTAATAAAGCAGTACAAAACTTCCCACTTGCCCTTCAGAACAATACCATGACATCTAAAGTTTGTTTTCTTTTTGGTTTTAAAAAATGGAACCTGGGTCCCCCCCCCCCCCTGGGGCTTAAAATAAACACCCCCGCCCTTTAATTTTTAATTTTTTTAAAAATGACCAAACAGCCAGTTCCCCCTGTTCTTATCAAGGTTTCTTCTCCTAATGTAAGGGAAATCACTCTGAGTCTTGCATCTTTCAGCAGCCTCCAGTTAAAAGACCCTCCTCTGGGTCAGGCATATCAAGAGAAGGTCTCCCATTCTTCCTCCATCCTCCTCTTTTGGCTGGAGAAATGTTCTCTCCCAAGAATTCATGTCCTGGGCGATTCCAAGAACCATAAATCAACCTTCCGCACAAGCGCCATTGGGAAGCAAACTGAAAAAAACCAGAACTCTGTGTGTGAGGTTGACAGTAGGGCACAGCATAGAATCATAGAATAATAGAGTTGGAAGAGACCTCAAGGGCCATCCAGTCCAACCCCCTGCCATGCAGGAAATCCAAATCAAAGCATCCCCAGCAGATGGCCATCCAGCCTCTGCTTAAAGACCTCCAAGGAAGGAGACTCCACTGCACTCCGAGGGAGTTTATTCCACTGTCGGACAGCCATTACTGTCAGGAAGCTCTTCCTAATGTTGAAGTGGAATCTCTTTTGCTGTAGCTTGCATCCGTCTCTCTCGGCTGTACAGAGGATGGTGCTCCCCTGAGGAACTCATGGCAGAGAGTGCACTCCACAGAGTTTGTAGACCCTTGGGAGAACTGGGCTTAAACTCAAAGGGGACCCAGAGGGTTTACATGGCCGAGCTGGGATTCAAACCCTGGTTTCCAGAGTCATAGTCCAATGCTCAAACCACTCTCTCTCTCTCTCTCTTTCTCTTTTGTTAGAGGCTGTTAACTGAGGTATACCTTTATCTTGGCTCTGCTGCTAGACTGCAATTTCCACTAGAGAAAAAGTATTCCCCTGCTCATAAATTTAATATTACACATTTATCTGGCCCTGCCTGGGCAGTGAAGGTTTCCCCCCCCCCCCCAATTTTCTCAAGCCTTGCTGGGACCAGGGGAGCATCTTGTTTCCTGAGGTTGCTGACAAGAAACTGGATGGATTTCAGGCTTGTGAAATTTCACTAAAAATCTTCAGCTCTTTTTCTATTCTTTTCTTTTTAACATAGGCCCTTATCACACATGAGGGGTTTGCAGCTCAGATCCACAGTCACTCCTGTTCTAGCAATGGGAAAAGTGATGGTTTTTTCACAACAGATTCAGAGTCACTCCTGTCTAGCAATGCGAATTCACGTTAAAACGTGATGTTTTACCACACCTGGTTGCCTTTCCTTTGCCCTTCCAAATCGAGGGGGAAGCAGAGTCAGTTTGATTCCAAGCAAGACACATGATGCAGATTCAAGTAAAGTGGGGTGCGTGCACATTGTATTACCACACTGGAACATAATTTGAGGGTTCAACGATTTGAATCGGTTCCCTTGCGCATGCTCAATGGGGCTCTGGATGCTGTCCTCCTTCCCTGCCCCCTCCTTAGCTGTCATCCTTCATCGGGATGCAGGAGCAGCAGGGGATGATGGGATAGGTGGCAGAGGGGGGATGCAGGAGGAGGAGGGGGATGAAGGAACAGAACACAGGGGGCCAAGGGGGGCAACATCAGAGTGATCTTCCACACCAGACCAATTTAAAGTGAAATCAAAGTGAGCTTCAAAGCGAATTCTGTGAATTCACCCTTTTTCCGATTTCACCAAAATGAGGGGTCACTTTGGAATCACTGCGGAAGCTCCATGGAAGGAGCTCCCATAGAAAGGAATCGCGTCTGAATCGTTGGACCTGCAGTCATGTTGGAACTGAGCTGCAAGAGCTCTAAAAATCTCCATGTGATAAACTCCTAAAGCTCTGAAATCCACCAATCAGAAGACAACTACCAAGAATTAAAGAATAGTCAGCCAAAGAATTTGCTTTAAAGATCAGATCAAGAGTTTGGAAAAGTTACCTTTTGGGGCCTAAATCTCCCAGATGTTGCAGGCAAAAAAGTACCTTTCTGCTACCCTGATCAGAAATTAACAAAGCACCCAGTCTCTTTCCACACAAACATTCCCCCTGAGCCCAATTTTTTTAATGTCTGTGTCATAATTTTCAGATGGAAGAAGATAGATACATCTTGTTAGGGTGGTTATTCAAGAACAAAGAGTCAAAAATCTTTGTCGATCTACAGCAAATCATTCTGAGATTGACTGGTTGACCAACACCCCTGGAACCAAGGAACCAAGTGGTCCAGTTTCCATCCATCCATCTTTCTTTCTTTCTTTCTTTCTTTCTTTCTTTCTTTCTTTCTTTCTCCAAGGCCACTGGACGGAAAAGACTTAATTGGAAACAGCTACCTCTGCAACAATGATGCTGCCATTTCCGCCCACACAGCACAGGGGGCTTGGAGGAAGAGACGGCTCCAATCTGAGGCTCCCCATTTAAGAGCCAAGGGGGAAAAGGGCTGGGTTTGGGAAAAGCCCTGACAGATGAAGACAGGCTGGGCTTCTGGCCAAGGCCCATTGGAAGCAATGTAATCAGACTTTATGCACACACACATACACACTTGCATGCATGCCTGTTCCCCCCAAACCCTCCACTCCCACTCCTCAAAATGTACTCTCAGAAGCACAGAACCTGACACCTCTCTGTCTTTGCACACAGGCTGCAACAGCCTAATCCCTGTTTGTTCTCCAAGGCGCCTTACTGGTCTCTCTTTCAATAATAATAATAATAATAATAATAATCAGGAAATATCACAGTCTGCCCTATGTACGCTCAGATTCTGCATCCACGGATTCTATCATCCACAACTTGAAAATATCTTCTCTCCCACACACCAATAATTCCAAAAAGCAAACCTTGGATTTTGTCATTTTATATAAGGGACACCATTGTACTACATCATTTTATATAATGGGACTTGAGCATCCATAGATTTTTGTATCCACTGGGGGTCCTGTAACCAAACCAAGGATATACCAAGGACCCACTGTATTCATTCATTCATTCATTCATTCAGTTAGTTTATACCTCTCTTTTCTCCTGGGATGGGATCAAAAGCCAATAGATCCTTTGAAGAATCCAGCTTCTTTTCAGTGCCACTTGACCACAGAAAGAGCTTCTCTCCTCACAGTCTCATAATGTGCATCTTTCAATGGAGTTGATTGGTTTGTATGATTGGTTTTCACATGAGACATCGCGTGCAATCCGCTATTAATCGATGTTGTGGATTATGCTCTGGATTATGTTTTATTGGTAATTTTTTTTTCTTTTCACGTGGTATGATGGAACTTCAGGGAAAGTAGGGAAAAGTAGGAAAGTAAAGATTCGCAGTAAAGATTTTCATACACATTGCAATTAGAGGAGACTTATCCCAAGAATAACCAGGGAATAGCCAGCAACAAAAATAACCAGCAACAAATAATTCATGGGATTTCCCTCCGAATGATTTGTTTCTGGTTATTCCCTGGTTATTTCTGGGATAAATCATCTTTAATTATGACATTGCGTGAAAATGTTCACCGCAATCGCACTACTTTCCTAGGGAAATGACTGTTTAAACTCCTAATTTTCCCTGTGTGATAAAGTCCATTTTTGAAGTAAAGCCAGAGTCTGGTCTGTACACCAAAGGAGCTTTCAAAGGTTTGTCTATGCTTCTGTATGTGTGCAATTTCTGCTTCAGCATGGATACAGCAAACCCTCATTTCAAGTGCTGCAGATGTCTATCCCTTTTCCGTCCCCTCCTGAAACACCAAACTCATTGTGATCTATTTTAGATTTGTTAATGTGGGTCTAAGCCAGTTCTACTCTATTTAACACAGCCACCTCATCCAAAACCCATTCTGGTGCTCTCTGCTGGCATGAGATCATTGTCTCAGAGTTGCAGATATGGCCAAGAAGAGGTGGTGGGGTGATGGGGATGGGACCTTTGCAAACAGCTGGGATCACTTCATGTCTGCGTTTGTTGACTTCACCACTCCGGCAAAAGAAACGAAATCCCCTAAGTGCAAATGTGCCTGAACTATGCCAGAGACAAATGGATTCCATGTGAGCTGAGTAATGCAAGTGGAGGGGGTGGTGGAGGAGGAGGCCAAGCAAGTGCTAAAGAATCTCTCATTTCCCCCCCCCCCCCCATCCCCACAAGCCCTGACAACTGCAGACAGTGCAGTCGCCCCACAAAGCCCATGCTTTGCAACTTTTGAAAAACCTCAAATGTCCTCGAGGCATTGTTCTTTACAACTCTTCACCCTTGCAGGCCTTTTCAGGAAAGAGGTCCCCCAGTTTAACAGAAGCCTCCTCCTACGCAAGGGGCCCAGTGCTGAACTGCAGGAGGTTTTCTGGCAGGAGCAGGACTTATGCATAAAAACTATATTGGTGAGCAGAGAACCAATCCAGAGCCTCATCCCCTCCCCATTCCTGACACATCCCGTGTTGGGGCTGTAATTTCCGCCTGCTAATCATTTCCTTATGCTAGCTCCTTGCCACTATTCCCATCTGCACTTGGGCTTCAGCTGCTCAAATTGGAGACTTTTCTGAAATCAACACTGACAGCAGGGAGTGCATCTGCATTCAGGATATCATGTATGGGATGCTTTTTCAGAGAGCACTGTGATAATTTCACTTGCTTAGAAAACTTTAGAAGAGGATTAGGCAAAAGAGAGCAAGAGGTTCTATCCATCACTATCAGACAATAGCTAAAGTGAGCTCCCATGTGCAGAGGATGTTGTTTCTGGATGCAACAACTTACGGTGATCCTATCACATGGTTTTCTTGACAAGAATTGTTCAAAGATGGGGCCCATACAGACAGGCCAAAATAAAGCTGCTTCGGGTCACTTTGGAGGTATGTTGTTTCAATGATGCATGCATCCTAAGAGGCCAGAACCCATGCCAAAGCCACCTTCCAGTCCTAAGGACTGGAGCGCAGCTTTGGTGCACCTTCTGGCCTCTTAAGGATGCATGCATCATTGAAAAGCATACCTCCTAAATGGACCCAAAGCAGCTTTATTTTGGCCTGTACGGGCCCTTGGTTTGCTTTTGCCTTCCCTTTAATCTGAGAGAGTGTAACTTGTATCACCTGCTGAAAATCAAAGGTCACCCAGTGGATTTTCATGGCTGAGCAGGGATTCGAAACCTTGTCTCCAGAGTCATCATCCAATACTCAATCACTAAAGCACACCAACAAAGAATATCCCTTTCTGTCAATACTACATGTAGGAGGTGGAGAGTTGCCAGTGTAAAAACTGGAGAGAGCTCCTGTGCATGTAATGGTTTTGTAGAAGAGGGAATTTCTGCAGGTACGAACTTTCTACCTGGTTGTGACAAGTAACACCTGGTGAAATTCTCTATTCTACATAAATATTAAAGGTACCGAAATCCTCCTTGGTTTTTAATCTGGCAACTCTAGGGGATCTATAGAGCAAGTATGTTACCCATATTCCTTGCTTTGTGAGTTATCACAAAAACATCTTGGCTGGCCATGGTGTGGTTGGAAAGAGAATGATGGATTGAATGGTCCTTGATATAGCAAGGCTTTCTAATTTGTCAGTGACAGTAAAGACACACGAGGGCTATAGGTCTGGATTTTTATTCTACACACCACCAATAGATGTTACCAAGTCACATCTATGCTTGGTTGGTATGTATGGTTATCAGGTCAGTCCTAGTTTTTTTGTATATACAGTGGGCCATCCACATTCAGTGGGGTTAGGGATGCAGAAAACCTGTGAAAGTGACAAATTTCAAATAAAAAAGCCACTTTTTAAAATTTCTGAGAGAACCCCTTTCTAGGAATCTCTAGGTCCTCCAGTGCACCTCTATGGTCAACATTCACCAAAAGTTGACCATAGACTTGTGTTGGAGGATCTACAAATCCCTAGAGAAGTGTTCTCTCTAAGAATCTCTAGGAGTTTCCCCAGCGCAACCTTTGGTGACAATTGGCCATAGAGTCATGCTAGAGGACCTAGAAATTCCTAGAGATAACATATTAACCAAATCATGAATAATCAAAGCCACAAATGTGGAAGGCCGACTGTAGAGTGATCCCACTGAGCATACAAGCAGACACACAAAATGTTTGTTTCCTCCAATGTACAATATGTATTTCTAGTACCAGTTTCCACTGCGTTGCCTATTGGGTGGTAAATCATAAGCTTCCTTTATGCCCTCAACATTTTACAGTGTGATGGTTTTGGACTACAACTTCCACAACTCATGCTTCTGGAGGATTCTGGAAACTGCACTCTAGGAAGGAACTTTCTGAAGCTCTGACCCAGACATCAGGAGACCTCTGCAGAGTTTTCAGATTCAGCTGGCACAACTCAAGAACAGTGGCACGCGCCCTCTGTCACTCATTCTGTTTTGGCAAACATTTCGCAGCTGCTGATTGAATAGGACAGTCCCTCCCTTTCTCCAGCGAGCAACATGGATTTGGGGCCATGTGGAGCCAGCTGTTTGGCACTTTCTGGATTCAGCTGCTTTCTCTAGTTGGTTGACATCAGTAGGATATAACTAAAATGGACCTAATTTGCCAGAAAATGGACCTAATTTGCCAGACTGCAGGAAATGCGTGCCAGTCCCAGGGCATTCCAAAATTGCTCCTTCACTGGGGCCAGTGCAGTAGCACAAACAAAGTAGTCATTTGGGACAGCAGTATGCAGCACGTGATCCTAGGGTGATGTTCACTCTCTAACCTGCGGAAGACCCTGTCTGACCAAAAAGGGCTGTTGTTTTATAGTGGTAAGTGTCACTCCTGCTTTGACAGTCCCATCTCTGCAGTTGTTATTTTCTCTAAGAGTGAGCTCTGAAAAATCCTCAAAATGTGGTCACTTTTGAACTGGGAGCCTGTACAAGGGGGACCGCATTATACTTGGCATGGGGGCGTGGCATATGCATGTCGGTACCCCCATGCCACCCCTACGCTGCATCAGGCCCGTGCCAACGCATGGCAGGGGGGGTGTCACAGCACACTGTGTGGCACAGTGTGTTTAAACACACTGTGCAAAGGAGCAATGAAAAGCCACTGCTGCAGTGGCTGGGTGCCCTTTCACGGTGTGAAAGGAGCTGCTTTTTTGTGCCATGGAAAGGCCAGATTGAGGCTGTGGTTTCTACAGGTAGTTGCTTGCCAATCTTCGCTTTTCTGCTTAGTTTTATTGTTGTTGTTTTTAAAGACCCAAAAGGCAGCACTAGGTGTGTGTGTGACATCTCTGGGGATGGACGACGACACACCCTGCCATTTGTCCCTCCCCCTTTAAAAAAATTGATTCTGATCTGGCGTTCCCACTGTTTGGAATCACGTCAGAATTGATTTTTGCCAAAAGAACCACCAAAACCCGGCTACAAAAATAACCTGGGCATTTGGCGTTTGCTCCACATTTTTTCCACTGGAATTGATCCAATGAGGATTGGGATCGATTTCCAGTGGGAACCAGGGACACATACATCGAATCAGGATTCGAGGCTTTTCCCAGTGGGAACGACCTCTTCAACTGTTCTAAAACACCTGCACCTTGTAAAGAAAGGTGGAAAGGGAATGTTGTAAATGAGGGCTGGGACTCATGTGGTCCTCCAGATCTTATGCTACTGCTGCAACTCCCAGCTTTCCTTACCATTGGCTGTGTTGGCAAAGACTGCCTTCAATAGTAGTCCAACAACATCTGGAAGGTTACGTGATCCTAGCATCCCAGGATCTTCTAAAGGTACTGACCTCTGCTCTAGAAGCACCCAAATATTTCTTTAGTTTATACCTACCCTGTTTTTCCCCAGCACCAGGAAAAAAAAGTCAGTTAAGGAAGAAAAGTCAGTCTAGGTGCATAATATGTTTTAACTATTAGTGGTGCAAGCTTTCTGTCTAGATGAGCATCCAGTGTCTTTTGTTTGCAACTGCGAGCACTTTCCCATCTGCAAGCATTTGTTATTCAGAACTGTGCTTGGGAAGCTCAGCATCATCCCTGAAACATCAATATTAGAAGCAAATGTGAGGCATAATATGGGGGATGGGGGGAGAGGAAAAAAATAAATCATATATATTCAAAGGGCCTGGAAATAACTATAAACAAAACTGATTTCAGAAAGACTGGGAAGTTTTTAGATGTTTATCTGCTTTGCAGGCAGGGCAGGGAAGTTGCAGACTCCGTCTCAGAGCCAACAAAAGCAGCGGAGACGCACGATTCCACTTTATTGTCATAACCTTTTGGACTCACAGAAGTTGTGGCGGAACTTGCATTTCCGGGTGGGATTTTGGCCCAACTTCACTCAGCTCCCAGCTGGCAAACTAAAGACAATGTGAAGTTGAACCACCTGGCTAGAATACCTCCTGGCCCTGGCAACGTAGGCATGAGTTTGGTCATTCAGAGTGTTGGTTATGACCTATAAAGCCCTATACTTTCACCTTTCCTTACCACTGGCTGTGCTGGCAAGCTCACGTCCAGGCTTTCTAATGGACTGTATCTTTCTGTATGAGCTGTCCCTGGGCTCTAAGATCATTGAGGGAGGCCTGTCTCTCAGTTCCAGTCCTCTTCTAGGGGTTATTCAGATGGTGAAAAAACAAGCAAAACCCAGATAAATGTGGGATTAATATCTGTTGTTCACATGCATTTCAAATGCATCTGGTACAGGTTTTTGGTGGGCTACCCAACCCCGCAATTCCTGGGATAATTGATCTTGGGAATTTTTTTGAGTTTTCCTAAAAGATTCACATTGTTGGCTGTGTGAATAACTGATGCAAACAGAACCAGGATAAAACAGGATAAAACTCAGCATGCCTGGAATATTTTTTGAATACATCCACATCTTTATTCACAGTGCTGACACATGTGAACAACAGAAGTCATAGGTGTCCAGAGATATGGGTCCAATAAAAATGTAGTGTGAACAACAAAACTTGAATGAGTTTGTGAGATTATTCACATAGTTGCACAAAAAGAAATCTATTTATGTTTCGTGGGAACAAGGGCACAATACCCCCTATACTTTTTAACAATTACACAAAGCTTCTGGGAGAGGCCACCCAGAGCATTGGGGCTGGGTGCAAATCTGGCCACAGAGTTCATGCCTTAGTTACCTCCCATTTAAACTACTGCAGTGATTCACAGACTTTTACCCTTGTGATCCTCTTTATACCTACAGGTGGACATTATGTGCCCCCACTTGATGTAGTACTTGATTTTTTTTTAAAAAAAAAATATATCAGTGAAACATTTTACCATTCAAGCACCATTCCCCACAAGAAAGTGTCACAGAGAGCAGAGCAAGCAGTTGGCAACTCTTGGGTCACAGGGTACACATACTTTAGATAGCAGAATTTGAAAATTTTCCCTTCGTTTTTTTTGGACAACTTCCTAGATTGGCTGGCAAGGGGATTCTGGGAGTTATAATCCACAAAAAGAAATGTTTCCACATGCTTCTTGGAATGCAGACGGTGTGTATAAACGGTATATGAAACATAAATTAATTTTGTCTTTAGACCTGGGCCCCATCCCTAAGGTCCAAAACACAGTGCAGAAATAATCCAGTTTGAGATGACTTTAACTGCCCTGGCTCAATGCTAGGAAACTCTGAGGACTGTAGTTTTGTGAGACATTTAGCTTTCTCTGTCATAGAGCTCTTGAAACTACAGTTGCAAGGATTCACTAGCACTGAGCCAGGGCAGTTAAAGTGGTCTCAAACTGGATTATTTCTGTAGTGTGTTTTGGACCTAATATATCTCATTACAGTATGTACATATATGCAAAACAGGTATTCCAAAATCCAAAGACATAAAAATAAATAATCCCCCAAACACTTATGGTCCCAAGCATTTTGGATAAGGGAGATTCAACCCATCACCATCTGTTTGCTATACAAACAATGCATAGAGATGCGTAAGAGCTGGGGTCACTGGAGAGAGTAAAGCTATATATTTTGCAAAGCTAAATGGAAAGGAATGGAACAAGTTCTGCCTGTAGCATCACATATTCTCCATCCCAAAAACAAAACAAAACACCAATCTGGGATTGATGTGAACTGGTGAACCTATATGTACATGTGTGCCTTTGTATGTATAGTTTTGTTGGAAAAGAAAGTGAAAATGAGTAAAGGCAGACTGGAGATAGAGGCGTTTTGGGAGAAAGAGAAGGATTTCCCTCTTCTGAGAAAAAAAGGGCCAACAAGGCCTTGAGGGAAATTAGAAAATGCGCCATGGAAAAATGTTATAATTTTCCCCCCTATTATTAATATTACAACAGCAACAAATCCAGCCAGGAAGGGAATAGGAGAGCTTAACTGTTAGAGGAGGAATATAAAATCAGCCAGAGGGAAGGATGACAGAAAACTTGGCTGTTGGAGAAAAGGCACAAGATGATAGAAGAAGTGACAGAAGATGAAGATGAATGATTTGACGGGCAAGTAGAATGGGGACTGGAAAAGGAGGAAAATATTTAAAAGTGTAAAGTCTGCTTTCATGGCTGGCATCCATATTTTTTGTGGGTTTTTCAGGCTATGTGGACATGTTCCAGAAAAGTTTATTCCTGATGTTTTGCCAGCATCTGTGGCTGGCATCTTCAGAGAGTGCTTTGCCTGGAAAAAATTGGGTGTATATATACTGTGTGAGCCTGGGAATGCAGGAGTGATCTGCATGTGTCTTGTTCTGTGCTGATGGCTGGCCTCAGCCTGGGAGGCTAATGCAAACGAGGATTAATGTCTGCTAATTGGTGATCATTATCTGCTGGGAAAGTCCCTGACTCTGAATGGTTTCCCATTTGCATTTGCTGAGTCCTTATTTTGCTATTCCTCAGGACTGGTAGCCAAATTTTGTTCACTTTAAAGGTTTCTTCTTTCCGGTTGAAATTGTCCAAGTGTTTGTGGATTTCAATGGCTTCCCTGCGCATCCTAACATGGTAATGGTTGGCATGGTCCAGAACTTCAGTGTTTTCAAACCGACAAAGAAAATCCAGCAAATGCTTCGCTCAGCCTAGGACCAGAGAGACCCTCTCACAGCCTCAAGAGTTTACCGTATACCATGCAGCTGTGGACAAGTCTACATAGGGACCACCAAACACAGTGTGCAAACAAGAATCAAGGAACACGAGAGGCACTGCAGACTGGGCCAGCCAGAAAAATCAGCAGTAGCAGAACATGCCACTAACCATCCTGGGCATAAAATACTGTTTGAAAACTATTGTACTTGTCAACCTGAGAAGGATGCCATGCTTCATTTGCAAACATTTCATTCTAGGTGACTGAAAAATGCTTTTACAGTATTTGGGAAGGCTTTTAACAATGCCTGTAAACAGCAAACTCCAGAGACATCACCATGCTGAACTGTTGGAGCAGAAGCAATGAACAGTCCCATGGTAACAGATTATAGGCTACACTCCTATCTCGCCCTACTTGAGAATATGTCCCACTGAATTCAGGGACCTAAATTGACTTTCTTGACTCCAGCTATAGTGGATTCATTGAATCAGTGGGGTTAAAGAAGTGCTGACTTACCATTCAGCAACTGAGTCAATGGGTATACTCTAGTTAGGATTAGAAATTGGATTAAAGATGAATTGGGCATTATACCTGACTGCAACAGGACTACTTCATAAGCCTTCAAGTCATTTCTGGTTTATCCTAAGGTGAACTTATAGCAAGATTTACTTGGCAAGATTTGTTCTGAGAGAAGTTTCCATTGCCTTTCTCTGAGACTGAGAATGTATGACTTGCCCAAGGTCACCCAGTGGGTGTCCATGGCTGAATGGAAATTTGAATTCAGGTCTCTCAGAGTCCTAGTCCAACACTCAAATCAATACACCACACTAGCTCTCTTATCAGAATATAAATTCACTGTTTGACATAGTAGAAATTCCTTCCAGGTAAGTGAAGTTAACGCAGCACTCAAAGCAATTGGGAAAAATAGAGCACCAGGAACAGATGACATACCAATAGAACACTAAAATCCACAGAGACAGAAGCAAGACTAGTTCTAACTAAAATCTACCAACAAATATGGAAAAGAAAGCAGTGGCCGACAGACTGGAAGCAATCAATATACATTCCCATTCACAAAAAAGAGAAACAAAAGATTGCAGTAACTACAGGAGCATTGCACTAATTTTCCACAGAAGCAGACATGTTCAAAATTCTGCAGCAAGGACTCCTACTATTTATGGAATGAGAAACCTCGGAGATGCAAGCTGGATTCATGAAAGAAAGAAAGAAGAACTAGGGATCACATAGCAAACATACAATGGATAATGAAGAGCACCAGAGAATTCCAAAAGAAAATTTACTTGTGTTTGACTACAGCAAAACCTTTGACTGCATAGACCACAAAAAGCTATGGAATGCTCTCAAAGAAATGGGAGTACCACTGTATTTGATTGTCCTGATGCATAACCTGTATTCAGGGCAAAAGGCAGCGGTCAGAACTGAATTCAGAGACACAGAAAGGTTCCCAACTGGCTCAGGCAAGGCTCTGTACTATCACCCTATCTATTCAACCTGTATGCAGAAAATATTATATGCAAGCAAGTTTAGATGCAGGAAGAGTGAAGATGGGAGGAAAGAACATTAACAACCTAAGATATACAGATGGCACAATACTACTAGCAGAAACCAATGAAAACCTGGAACAGTTATGGAAAAAGTTCAAGGAAGAAAGTGCCAAAGTAGGATTGATGCTGAACATTAAGAAAACAAAAATAATGACCATGGAAGATCTACAAGAATTCATCCTAGATAATGAGGAAATTTAAATAGTGAAGGAATGCTCATATCTTGGCTCAAATACTGTATTGATCAAGATAGAGACTGCAGTCAAGTTAGAAGGAATAGGAAAGACTGTTATGAAGATACTGGATAGGATCCTAAAGTGTAAAGATATAATTCTAAACACTAAAGTGAGGATCATTCCAGACACTGTATTTCCCATCACCATGTACGGATGTGAGGGCTGTGCAGTGAAGAAAGCCAAAAGAAGGAAAATAAATTCATTTCAGATGTGGTGCTGGAGAAGAGTGCTGATGGGTGACCAAGACGACAAATTGGTTCTAGAACAGATCAAGGCCCAATTCTTCCTGGAAGCCAGGATGACTAGTTGAGGTTGTCGTAGTTTGGCCACATCAAGAGAAGGCAGGAATAATTAGAAAAGACATTGATACTAGGAAAGGTAGAGGGCAGTAGAAAGAGTGGTAGACCACACGTCAGATGGATGGATTCAGTAAGAGAGACCATGGACATGAAAAATGAATCATTAGAAAAGGCAATGATGATAGAAAAGGTGGAAGGAAGTAGAAAGACTAGAAAACCACATGCCAGGTGGTTAGACTCAATCAGAGAAGACACCAGCCTGATCCTGCAGGGCCTAAGCAGAGCAGTAAAGGACAGGGGTCTTGAAGATGTCTCATCCACAGGGTTGCCATGAGTCAAGGTCGACTTGAGGGCATTTAACAATAACAACAAACCATGTTCTGTGAACTATATTTCAAAGGAAAGAACTGGCAAAACACCTCTGGGTAATACTTGAAGGCACATATATATACAAATATGCACAGGATTTTGCTGGCGGTGAGGAAGAAACTTTTGAGGATTGGAACCCACATTGTAGGAAATATTTTCCACACTTGGCAGACATGCTTTTAGAGAGGGGAAAAAAGGTAAACAGTGATGCAAATGGACTATGAAATGCAAGAAGCACAGCAAGCCTGAGACATTTTAATGGATATTTTATTGCTGCTGGTTTTTTTTTTTTTAAATTGTCTCATTTTCAACAGACATGTTGTTTTAATTCTTCATTTTGTTTTGCTTCTTGTGTTTTATGGAGAACTGATGAAAACACTTTACACATAAGAAAATAAAATTTCATTTTACATGTACCCTGGTAAACCATGGCTTTGGATAACCTCCAGCCTAGAGATCAGACAAGGAGATTTTGTGATTCAAAAAAAGTAACAGTTGTCTGCTTTGACCAATCCAGTGCCACCCCATAAATTTTAAAAGCTTGGGAAACAGCTGAACCATTCAGAAAATTAGATCAAACAGAGAAGTACTATTTAGAGGAATTTATACTAAGAATTGAAGTAAAGAAAAGCTTCAAATTGTGAGGTTTGATCGCTGTACAGTGATTGCATTACGACAGGAAAAAAAACCTTATGGAGAATCTGAATGAACTTCAGCCTATTTTGGATAAATTTGTTCAATTCCCAAGTTGGCATTCCAAAATTGCAACATATCAATCCGTAATTTGATATGCAGAAAGTTGAATCATGCGTGACTCCCTTTTTTCAGTACTTAATCTGAGCCAGGCAAAAGCCCTGGAATCCATTTTCTGTGCCAGATCTTTGCCTGCAGAACATGTAGGTTGGATATCACTAAGCATATGCACTGAGCGTTTGCCCCAGGGCCTCCACATCAGTTTGTGTGCTTCCAGGCAATTTATTACTAAATATCTTAACATTTCAACACTATCAGGAACTGTCTGGCATCAGGAATGTCTGCAAGGAAGCACTAAAGCAAAAGTGGATATGTTGGGGAAGGGAGGGAAATCACACATTAGGGTAATATTCATACCTTTATTAAGCCAATGTAAACATCAAAAGGTGGTATGATATACAAATAGAAGAGTGCATCACATAATTGCTGTATGGACTAGAGAAATAGCGCAAAGGAGCAAGGGCAGGTTTAGATGTACTCTTGTGCCTTTAGCATTCCTGGAATTAGAAAGTTAAATTTTGTTAAGGTTAAAGGTAAAGATTGTATGCACCAACATGTCTTGTTAAAAAAAAACATAGCAGGGTATTGTAAAACACCTCTTCTTGGGACTCTGGAGAATTGAACCCATTGAGAAAACTGGGCTTAATGGACAAATACTCAGACCTGGGGCCCATTTGCACTATGCAATTATAGCACTATTATCCAGCTTTTACTGCCATGGTAACATCCTATGGAATCCTGGGATCTGCAATTTTGGCAGAGGCATTTAGAATTGTCAGCCAGGGAGGAGAGGAGAAGTCAAACATCTCAAACGCCTAAGGAATTGCAGTGGGCCTTCCACATTCACTGGGGTTAGGCATGCAGGACCCCCGTGAAAGTAGAAAAACAGCAAATAAAAAAACCCACTTTTTAAAACCTGAGAGAACATCTTTCCAGGAATATCTAGGACAGGTCCTCCAGCACAACTCAGTGGTCAGTCAACATCTCCCAAAGGTTGACCATAGAATTGCGTTGGACGACAAATGCCTAGAGAAGTGTTCTCTCTAAGAATATCTAACTCTCCAGTGCAATGTCTGGTGAAAGTTGGCCATAAAGTCATGCTGGAGGACCTAGACATTACAGATAACATATTAATCAAATCTATGAATAAGCAAATTCAGCACAATTCTATGGCCAATGTCTGGCAGATTTTGATCTCTCTGTATGTATATATACACTCGTTCCTCCATATTCACTGGGGTTAGGGGCATTCTAGAGAGGTATTCTCTCAGGTAAAAACATAGTGTTTTTGTTATTTGTGGTTTTTCCACTTTCATGGGGGTCCTGTGCCCCTAACCCCAGTGAATATGGAGGGACGAGTGTATATATACATCTAGTAGTAACTACCTGTAGTAAGAAAACTAGTAAAAGATATACAACCAACACAGAGGGGAGAACTGTGATCAGGGACAAACTACCTTCCTATAGAGGACTGTGTTCTAGAATCAGACACAAGGTCACCCATGGGTGCAACTGGAAGAAAAGTGTTTACTGTAGTGGGATACTGGGAGGAATGGGGGCAGCTTCCATTACTCAAAGCAACCTTACATATATGGCTATAATTTCACATGCCTATGGAGCAGAGAAACAGACAACCAATATGACTGCCCCAAATACAATTGTGTCCCTTCACAGACAGGTTGCCTGATGATGATGATGATGATGATGATGATGATGATGATGATGATGACAACGACAATGATGATGATCATCATGATCATCATGATTTTACAAAGCAATAGGTATTCAACATATGTAGAATGAAACTGGGGCATTTTGGGCCCTTCAAATATGGTGGCTTTAAATTGCCAGAGTTTTCGACCAGCATGGCCAAATGCCAAGGGATTATGCATGTTGTAGTCCAAAACATTTTAGGAAGGGAAACTTTTCTCTTCCTTGGTATACCAGATATACTTTCAAAAATGTAATCACATGAATATACATTTGGAAATAAGGGTGTGTGCCTCCTTAGGCTAAATGAATCTGTTGCCTCATGCAACAAATGTAATGGGCAAGTAGTGGCAGCCTCCTGACTATAACTCCCTAGGGTGGATTGGACTGGAAGGCATTTGTTTATTGCCAGTAAGATTGTGCTGCTGCTTCAGTCAGCTTCTCTACAGACTTTATCACACTAGTGTTTTCTCTCTCTCGCAGCAATGGCATTAGTGAAGCAAATGGGAACATCCCTGTTTGAAAATGTTCAGTACCACACTTCTCTTCAATTGCATGAGTGTGTGGCTTTGGGAATCCATGGTCCCTTCCAAACCGGCACCATAACCCTACTTTCCATGTCTTTCAGTATACATGTGCTTTTGCCAAGGTTGTTTTTTCATTCTGTTTCTTTCAGGTTTTTAATTTTTATTTCTGCTGTAATTACACAATCACAGCAAAAATAATATAAAATAAAATAACCCAAAAGCACTGAGTAAAAATAACCTCAGCCTGCTTGGGAATAGTGAGTGGGAAGGCAGAAAGGATCACACCCCTCATGCCAAGTGACTGCCGTCAATCATTACTGCCATGGAAGGGACCTATTGTACCAAGGAGACTAATGGAAGGAATAGGAATAATAGGAGCCTATTGATAGGTTTTCCCCTTCAGTTAGAAGGTACACAACAGAAACAAAGGAAATGCAAAAGCAGCAACTGAACAGATGTGATGGCTAAATATGATAATATCTCGTTTTAATACTAATTTAATGTCTTTTGTGATAAATTCCCACAAGGAATAGCAGAGGGGACCCCATCCTGTCCTTTCCTTTCATGCAGCGAAGTGTCATGGGCCAGACTTGACCTTCCCATCATTGGCACTCCTCACAGCACTTTTCAGATCTTGAAAACTACCAGAGTTAGACATTTGTACAGGCAAACTGGTTTCCTCTGACTGCCATTCTGATGCCACTCAGATGGGTGCCAGGAGGATGCCCATTTCCTTTCTATCCCACCATGTGTATAAGTTCCCATTTTGACAAATGAACTAACTGAACTTGAAAGATATTCTCCAGAGCAACACAGAGTCCTCCTGGCTGCAGATGTCTGGCCTGCAGGGAGAAACAGGACCGTCTCCTCCAAAACAAACAGGGCTAAAATTAGCAGCTTGTACACTCTCTCATCTCTGCCAGCTTCTTAGCATTTTTCACAGGCAGAAATAACTGCAGGAGACACCAGGCTAACCTTTTCCCAGACCCGTCTTTTCCACTAGTCTGGAGATGCCACAGGCAAAAAGGGGTCTTTGGAGGCATCTAACTCCAAGAAGCAGGCAACTGCCTCTCTTTCTCATCATACCAACATGTGGAAAAGATCTGAATCCTCTCCGCCTGTTTGGTCAACAACACTGAGGAGAGCCGAAAATTTTCTGATTCCCCTGAAAAACTTCTTTTATTCAATGTCCTACAAAGACATGTGCCCAGGCATAAATGCATTCTAAAGTCAGCAGATTTCATTACTTGAGTAATCAGTTTTAAAATGTTTGATTCGTTGCCAGTTCTTAGGCCTTTAGGTCTTGTCTGTTTCACAGGAGCGTGCATCAGTAGATAATTCAAATCGAAAAGATTACATTTTGAGAGAATTATGTAGAAAGGGCTTTTTCCTGCCTGGTGTGCTGTAGTAGCCATTCTGACAAGCTGAGAGACAAATATCTATGCTAAAATTAAGAAGATATTTTCAGGATCATTTTGGAGAGTTTCCTAAGGTTCACAAATTGAGTTCAGGATGGGGTTCCTTGGTCTTGAATAGTTGAGAGCTTCTGGAGGAGAAGGTCATAAAGATCTGCTAGGGAGAATGATCCAGAGCCTGCAGTTACACTGTATAAATAAAGCACTCTGGTGCCACTTTAACTGTTGTGGTCAAATGCTATGGAATTCAGGTATTTGTGGTTTGTCACACATTTTGACCACAAACTGTCCCAGCTTTCATCTCTCTCTGTAAAAGGCAATCAAGGTCCATTAAGTCCTAAAGGCTGATCTGAATCAAGGGTGTATCTACTAATGTAGAAATAATGTAGTTTGACAAGACTTTAAGTGATGTAGCTCCATCCTATGTAATCGTGGGATTTGTAGTTTTTTCAGGCCTTTAGCCTTCTCTTTCAAAGAGTGCTGGTGCCTCACAAAATTACAAATGTCAGGATTCTGTGGTGTGGACTCATGGCAGTTAAAGTGGTGTCAAACTGCATTATTTCTACAATGAATGGATCTAGGCAAGGAATATCTTCCAAGAACACTAACAGTTCCATGGCTACTACTCTCTGCAATACCCTTTTTGAAAATGGGGGATTTGTGACTGTGCAGTTGTGGAAAACCGAAAGACTAGGGTGGGTTTGTTCAAGTGTTGAAACACTGACCATCTCTGTAAGGACACGAAACATCACACCCTTGTTTAAAGAGTTGGGAAATTATCAGAAGAGGAAAAGGATGTCCCTGTCTTGTCCTTTGCCCATCCTTACCCCTTCCTTTCCATGCAATCACGGGAAGGACTTTCACATGTCGTTGCACTGATCTGGACATTGTCCCATCGGGGAAGTTCAAATGACAGCAGTTGCATGAAAGACTTTCATATGACGTTGCACTGATCCTGTAACTGTCCTGTGAATAAAGTTGAATTGTCCCCTCATTTCCCACCATTTTGTATTAATGGAAGAACCCATTAATATAATTCCACTTCACTGACAGGACAATGACCGAATCAGCATGACATGTGTGAATTTCTTTTGTGTGATCATGGTCACAGGCAGGATAAGGATGGGAGAGCGATTAGCTCCTGTCCCATCACATCCCTGTCCCTGTGTGATAATCTCCATAGTTCCCACACACTGGCCCCTGCCTCTCATATATCTGATCAGTCAAGAAGTATACAGGATTTGGGATGTTATTGTACTGCTATCAAATTTCAGTTAGATTTGGAGCAATTTGGAGCAATTTGGAAATTTGGACTAGTTCTTTGATCGCCATCAGCCTGTTTCTCAGTGTTAATTTATTTTGCAGCCAATCTTTCTTCCAATGTGGGAACTCAAGTTAGCTTATAGCAAATTAAAATAATCAATAAAACAAAACAAAACAACACATACATTTATACATGAACAGTCAATAAAACATTTTAAAATGCCAAGTTAATAAAGCATTAGAAGTCCAGCACATCTATCTATAGTCATACTCAAGGCTTGCCTGAATGGAGAGGATTTTGCCTGAAATAACCAGTGTGGTATAGTGATTTGAGCACTGGACTGCGACTCTGGAGATCAGTGTTTGATTTTTCCGCTCGAGCACAAAAACCCACTGGGTGACCTTGGGCATGTCACACCTTCAGCCTTAGAGGATGGCAACGACAAACTCCCTCTGAAGAAATGTGCCAGGAAAACATAGGTGTGCTTTAGGATTGCCATAAGTAAAAAATTACTAGGAGGCACACAACAACAATAACTGTGAAAAGATGCTTATGAACGATGGTATTAATAGGCCATGACTAGTTGTTCAATTAAATCTCCTAAAGGCATTAAGTCCTGTCTGATCTTGGAAGCTAACCAGGGTCAGCTCTGGTTAGTACTCGGATGGGAGTCCACCACTGATTACCAAGTGCTGTGGGCCATATTTCAGAGGAAGGAATTGGAAAAACCATCTCTAAGTATTTCTTGCCTAAGAAAACCCTATGAAATTTAAAGGGTCACCATAAGTTGACAGGCAATTTGAAAGTGCGCACATAGAGAGAGAGACAGATACACAACTGATCATAAGGCAAAGTGATCAATAGCCACAAATTCTTCTATTGCCTTTAGAGAATGTCCTCTCCCACTTGGCACAAGTCATTATATATGAATTAGGTATCCTACTTAAGGTCAAAAAGTCAGAAGATGGAAAGAGAGGAAATCACATGGATGTTTGTTTGGAATTATTAAGTAAGATGGTATTGTGTCACTGAGTTCTTGTTTCCAGTCAGGCTGGAAAGCATAATACTCCTCACTGAACTTTTCGTTCTTCTATCTGCTTTGGAGTCACATGTGTGTAATCTAAAAGTGACTCAAACTGCTGCTTTTCAGTTGCAAGGCAAATGGCAGGTGAAGAGACAGATACTGGTCCTGGCAAACCCTCTACTAATTATTTTTTAAAAATACACAAATTAATAAAAAGCAGTATTACTATTATTACCACCACCACCACCATACAGTTGGCGATTATGTTGTTGCTATCTGCCCTTGAGTCAATTTCGACTCATGGTGACGCTGTGGATGACACACTGGAGATTTTCAGATGGGGGAAAAACAGGAGTAAAAAGCATGCTCCTGGCATAATGGTGGAACATGGTGGAACTTCACTTCCAAACAGCCTCAAGATAGTAAAGGGAGTCTCTTTACTCTCTGGGGCTGCTTGGAAGCCTCCCCTCTTTAGCTTAGTTCTAGTACTGAAGCTGAAACATAACGGTAGAAAAAGCGCAATGATTATTGTGTTGAATCTGCATAATCAGAATGCAAATTAATAATATGCACAATTAGGATAATTTGCATAATATGCAAATTAGATGCCCGGATATGAGGGGTTGGAATATGGCAACCCTACCGAGGAGCAACATTTCACACCTGGGGATTTACATGATTTCTAGGTCATTAATGGGTTTTACCATGAATGAAAAAAGACAAGTTGGGGACAGGGCAGCTACAGGGCAGAGGCAATGTTGTGCTGTGACCAAACTTGCTTCTTTCCTCATGTAATCGTGGTTTAAAAGCCAAGACAAAGAACAGATTTGGCGGTGGGGGTGGGTGGGCTTACAGTCTGTCTTTTGTCTCCAAAGAGAGAAATTGTAAACTTATACATCAGCAACTTTCTTCTTCCCTAAATTGGCAATCTTCATTTTGCAAATCAGTCAGCCTACAGGAACACTGAGCAATTCTTGTGTCCAGATTTCAGGGCCATTTCTCCCTTCCTTTTCTAATTCTCTGCAACTTTCTTCCTTAAACTCCCCAGTTCTGAATTTTGAATCTCATGGCTGCTTCTTGTTTTTCCAGCTCTGTCTCTCTCTTCTTTGAGATTGCCTCTTGCATCCATCAGTGTCTCTTAGCATAAGGGTTATAGAGATGATAAAACTGGATGACTTCATTTATGGACAAAGAACACTAGCAAGTGGCGAAAGTCAGACATTTGAGTTGTTAAGTTTTCTTTTCTACTGTACTTTTGCCAGCCATGTGGAAGAAGAAAAGTGCCTTCCAGGAAACTATTTTGTTTACCATAATAAAAGTATGACTGGACTGCCCTCTGCTGGTTCTTATTAGCTGCATTGTTTTGTTTTTGTGTGCCTTCAAGAAATGGGGACTGCAACCAGGAGGGCAGCTATGAAGGAACTAGAAAAGATCCTAAAATGCAAAGATATACAACTCAGCACAAAGGTTAGAATCATACAAGCCACTGTATTCCCTCTTGCCATGTATGGATGTGAGAGCTGGACAGTTAAGAAAGAAACTGGAAAGAAAATAAATTCATTTGAAATGTGGTGCTGGAAAAGAGTGCTAAAAATACCGCAGACAGCCAAAAAGACAAACAAATGCATCCTAGAACAGATCAAGTCAGAAATCTCCCTGGAAATCAAGATGACAAAACTTAGGCTGTTGTATTTTGGACACATCATGAAAAGGAATGAATCATTGTTTTTTTAAAAAAAAACACCCAATAATGGGCCCATATATAGACAACCCAAAATAAAGCTGCTTCAGGTTACTTTGAAGGTATGCTGTTCAAATGATGCATGCCTCCTAAGAGTCTGGAAGTCATGCCACAGGGGGTCTTGGAGATGACCCATTAGCAGGGTCACCATGCAGGAACATAGCCAAGGGGGGGTTCTTGGGGTCCGGACCCCCCCTTCATTAGAAAAATGAATGGTGTGTGCTGCTGCACGCCGCACCCAAGCCCCATTATAATGGTGGCACTTTGTCTGGACCCCCCCTTCCTAAAATCCTAGATACATCCCTGCGCCATGAGTTGAAATTGATGTGAAGACAATTAACAACAACAACAACAACAAGCCTTGAAGTCATTTCCAACTTATGACAACCTTATGGCGAACCTATCACAGATGTTTCCTGGCAAGATTTGTTCAGAGGTTTTGCCTCGTCCAAAGTCGCCCAGTAGGTTTCCATGGCTGAGTGGTGATTTGAACCATAGTCTCCAGATTTGTATGTAGTCCAGAATTCAAACCACTACACCACATTTACTAGTTCCTCCACTCAGCATCTGGAGCAATTGATTGTTTCAACCAAATACAGTACGGCAAAACAGCACAGGAGAGCAAAGACTGGATGGAAGGAACTAAAAGCCAAAAGCACATTTTTATGTAGAGATGCAACAAGGAGCCTTCTCTGGTGGAGGTGGTGATGTGATGTGGATTCACAGGAGGTGAGGGAAGGTCAGAGTTGCAACTCAGTGTTTTCTGGAGGGCCACATTTCATGGTCAAAATAAGGTAGTGATTATGTGGTACAGAGGTAAGGTAATGGAACTGAGAGTACAGTGGGCCCTTGATATCTTCTGGGGTTTAGTTCTAGGACCCCCCTTGAATATCTAAATCCGTGGATGCTCAAGCCCCTTTAAATACAATGACATATAGTGAAATGGTGTACCTTATACAAAATGGCAAAATCAAGGTTTGCTATTGGAAATTTATGATTTTTTGAATATTTTTAAGCCGTGGATCTTTGAATTCATGGATAAAGAATCCGTGGATATGGAAGGCTGACTGTATTACTTCAATGTGTTGGAGGAGGATTTTCACAACTGAATTGCTCCTATTTTTGAAAAAATACCTTTCAGGTACATGATTAATTTTTTTAAAGCACCCTTCTCTCTGTGTGTAATATTCTAGTTTTTTTTTTTTAAAAAAAAATGTCTGTCATCCAAATTCTGTAGTCCACTCTACCATCTGGTTTACTGTATATATAGTCAGTCCTCAGTTTACAGTTTACAGAGGCACGTCACTTCTAGCAAGCCATAGTTATATGGCAACTTATGTTGGGGTGCATCTACATTGTAGCAATGTGCTGGAGCTCCATCCTACGGAATCCTGGGATCTGTTTTGCAAGGTCCTCAGCTTTCTCTGCCAAAGAGTTCTGATGCTGCACAAAACTACAACTCCTAGAATTCAGTAGGATGGAATTATGGTAGATTAAGTGATGCCAAACTGCATTATTTCTACCATGTGTAGATGCACCCCATCTCTTTAATACATGCATCAGGAATCCTCAGTTCCAACTGCAGCTGCCCTGTGTGGCGGTGAGCTGCCAGAATTGCAGTTTGGTATCACTTCTAGGCTAGAGCCCCAAATTTCTAGCATTGTAGAAAGTGAGATACTGAAAAGTATTCACACCCAAAACTCTTTACCTGTCTCTAGGTTGCTCTATTACTTGGCGTCTTTATACCAAAATCCCTGCGTTGTGCTTCTCAAAATTTGGTCCCCCAGGATTATGATGAAGATTTTGGATTTCAATTTCCAGAATTCCTGGCCATTGGCCAAACTGGGTTGGACTTCTGGGAGTTGAAGTCCCTCTCAACCCTGGAGGACCAAACTTTGAGAACCACTGCATTAATGGGCAGCCTTCTCACCACCTTCTTCACCCTCCAGATTTTGGACTAGAACTCCCAGAATACATGGTTGTACTGGCTGGGGATTATAGGAGTGGAGGTCCAAGCTCTCTAGAGGACCAAATGTTGAGAACCACTCCATTAATGGAGCCATTTCCTACCTTTCGCCCTCCAGAACTTGTGAAAATCCTTCGCCATTTGCCAGGATGGCCTGGGATTATGGGATTGGAAATCCAACCTCTGGAGGACTAACCACTGCATTACACAAGTATTTTTCAAAGAAGCAGCCATGTCATGTCATGTTTGTGTGTGGGAAGAACCTAACAGCACCTTTAAGAGCAACTGATTTATATTTTAGAGTGTGCTCATACCAAAATCTAAATCTCTTAATCTTAAAAAATAAAAGCCTTTTTTCCCTTCCCACTTTATATTATGGTACATGAAACATTAGTGTGAACAAATGTTGAAGCAGAGGCTGTGTAAGTAGTGGTCTGAGCACTCAACTATAACTCTGGAGACCAGGGTTCAAATCCTACGCTTGGCCATGGAAACCCATTGGTTGACAGTCACACTCTCGCAGCCTCAGGGAAAGGGAAAGACAAATCCCCTCTGAAGAAACCTGGCAAGAAAACTCCATGACAGCTTCACCTGGTTGATGTTGTTGTTATGCACATTCAAGTTGTTTCTGACTTAGGCAACCCTCTAAGGAGGTGACCCTATCATGGGGTTTCTTGGCCAGATTTGTTCAGAGGTTTACCATTGCCTTCCCCTGAGGCTGAGAGAGTGTGACTTGCCCAGGGTCGCTTAGTGGGTTTAAGGCTGGGTCAGGATTCAAACCCTGGACTTCAGAATCATAGTCCAACACTCAAAGCACCAGATAAGGCTCAAGTTCACCATAAGGCAGAAAGGACTTGAAGGCACACAACAACAACAACAACAACAACAACAACAACAACAACAACAACAACGGGTGGAGAAAGCACAGCCTTTAGTGACGTCAGTGGCTTCAAGGCAGGGAAGCCCCCTCGCTCCTGACGTCATCACTCTGCGCCGGAAGTAGAGGTGGGTTTCCCCTGTGAATCACGTGGGAAGGGAGGAAAAATAGGCTGCTGCCATGATCCGGCTGGGAGTGAGGCTTCTGAGGCAGGGATCCGGTCGGAGGGTGAGAAGGGCAGGCAGTGGAGGACAAGGGCTGGGGAGGCTAAAAGAGGTGGCCGTGGCTCTGGCTTGGGTTGAGCCTGGCACCTTAATGGAGGCATTCAGTTCATGCTCCTTCCTGGCTTTCAGTTGTGCACTGCCCTTGCCCATGGAGGCTCTGCTTTATGGGTTCCAAGGAGGCCAGCTCATTTGGGGGACCTGCTGAAACAAATGACCCCAGGCTAGGGAAGCCATACTTGCTCATAGAGCAGTGGTTCTCAACCTTGGGTCCTCCAGGCATTTTAGACTTCAGCTCCCAGAATCCCTGATCATTTGGGCAAGCTGGCTGGGACTTCTGGGAGTTGAAGTCCAAAGGTTGAGAACTACTGCCATAGAGAACCATAAGGGAATGCTCTCCCCTATTCTTATGATTCTCTGTGGGCAAGTATGGTTTCCCTATGGGCAAGTATTACTGTCACTTGTTTTAGCATGTCCCCTCATGCTGTTTTGAAGACACATTTTTCCCATTCCATTCTTTGTTTTGCTTTGAAAAATGTAGAGGGTTTTTATTTGTGTGTGTTTGTTTGCTTGCATTTTTAGCACTGCTGTTGTGCTGCCACGTTTAACAGCACAGCATAATAAGTGTGTTTTGTGCTAACTTCCCAGCATTAGGACTTAAGGTGCTATATACATTGGGTGTATATGCAAGTGTGGCCCAGTGGTTTGGGTACTGAGCTGTGACTCTGGAGGCCAAGGTTCAATTCCCCACTCAGTGCTGAAACCCACTGGGTGACTTTGGGCAAGTCACACTCTCTCAGCCTCAGGGAAAGGCAAGGGCAAACCCGCTCTGAAGAAACCTGGCCAAGAAAACCCCATAATGTCCAGCACCTTAGGATTGCCATAAGCTGAAAACAACAAGGACACATCACACTCAGCCTCAGGGGAAAGATGCAACAGCAAACCCTCCTGTATGCCAATCTTGCATGATAGGTTGACTGCCTTAGGGGCCCATAAGTCAGAAACAACTTGAAGGTACACAACAACAATACAAAATTAGTCTGCTGGACTGAAAACGGGAGAGGGCTCCTCTGCCTTTTATGATTGTGTAGAAGCAGTTACTTCAGCAGGTGTGACTTCATAACTGTGACTCTAAAGACCAGGGTTCAATTCCCAGCTCCGCCATGAAGCCCACTGGGTGGACTTGGGCAGGTCACACTCTTTCAGCCTCAGAGGAAGTATCATGGGGCATTCTGGAGCTGAGAGTGCGTGACTCAGAGTGGGGATTTGAACCCTGGGTCTAATCCACGCTGCAGCATGGATCAAACTGCATCTCCAGGGTCATAGTCCAATGCTAAGACCACTACATCACACTAGCTTCATTTAAGGTGAATGAAATAGAGGTTGATTTCTGCCATAAAAATAAGGATCTTGCAGCACCTTTGAGTCTGACTGAAAGCGAGAAGTTGGTAGCATGAGCTTTCGTAGATTTAAGTTTACTTCCTCAGATGCATTCCTCATGCTACCAATTTCTGTCTTTCAGTTAGACTCAAAGGTGCTGCAAGATCATTTTGCATATTGCTTTTCCAGACTTACATGGCTATGTCTTCAAATTCTGCATTATAAATGTGTCTCTTTTCAAAATGTTCTTTTAGAGGAGCAAATTCTGTATCTTACTTAGTTACTTTTATATCCTAGCATTTCCTCAATCCTGGACTCGGTTAGATGTGCCTTGTGTGGCAAAGTGTGTCTCAACAATGATGAATGGACTAACACTTTTTATAACTGTTCTGGTGTATTTCATTTGGAGCAATGAGGGTCCATAGTGAAATTAAAGAGGCAGCACCAAATAGACACTCCATTGGCAGAGGAGATGTTCCAGGCATAAGCAGCTGTGAATATTGTTTAAGGGAGATTTGTCCCATTTGTAAATCCATTATATTGGCTTTGATCGGTCATTTCAGATGTTCATTCTGCTTATATTTTAATTTCCATTCCCAGCTTTTTTCAACTACGTTGTCAAAACAGGCAGATACTCCAGGTAATACTGCTGTTTTGGTTAATGCAGTTTCCTTAAGAGGTAAGTCTTTTTCATATTTATAAAATATTATTTCTGTGTACCGTTTATCCCACTTTTCTCCCAAGAAGTCCCATGTGCCACTTGTGTTCTCTCTGTCACCCATTTATCCTTACAAAACTCCGATTAGGCTGAGAGATAGTGACTGGCCTTCAGCCTTTTAAGTAACAGGGCTTAATAGCTGACTGAGAATTTGAACTTTAAAAAAACCTTTGATAACAGTAGAAGAGTAATATGGTGTACTTTTAAAATTTTCTCTTGTTTTATTTTATTTTGTTTGACTAAATATGAGTCAAACACATACTGAGTCAAATCTCAGTCAATTTATACCAGTGGAAAATATTTCAATTTTATCCAGAAAACACAAATCATTGCGTTATACTCTGACAAAAACTGAAGACGTTTTTGGAGGAGGCCCAATCTCACTCTGCTTGAGTATTCTGTATATCCATAGTCCTTAGTTTATTGATCTGAAGGAAAGATGGTAGTGTTGAGATAATCTGTTTCTGAGAAGAGTGGCAAACGGATTCTCAAGTATTTGAGACATTTGGCTTTGCTGACAGATTTCCAGGCAACAGACTGTCTGAAAATGTAATGCAGCAATATAAAAATGTAAAATACATGTTTTCACTTCTGTTATATGTGTAGTATCTGATGCTAGCCTAAATACCCTGGAGGCACCAAATGCCATCTGATCTTTGAAGCTAAGCAGGGTCAGCTCTGGTTAGTACTTGGATGGGAGATCACCAAGCAGTATCAGGTGCTGTAGGCTACATTTCAGAGAAAGGAACTGTTAAAGAGGATTCTTTGCCTATGAAAATCCTATGAAGTTCATATGGTTGCCAGAAGTTGCCAGGTAGCTTGAAACACACACATCTGATGCTGATATCAAGTTATTTTAATTATTTTTCATGTTTTACTTTGAAGTCCTGTAAAACATATCCAGGGTAGCTGTGTTCGCCATATAGCAAAGTATAGTAACATCCAAAATCCACAAAACAGTGATACCTTTATTGCATCCACCAAAATACACAAAAACGTGTCACAAATGGCTTCAAAAGCTTTCAGTATGTATTTTGTGCATTTCACTTGGCCCAATAAAAGTACCATTGTTTTGTGGATTTTGGATGTTATTATACTTTGAAATTTTGTGTTGTATTCAAGATTGGAATTCTGTTACATACAGTCTAGTAACAAGCCACTTACAGTAAGAAAGAATTTTCTTAAGGTGACCAAATATGAAAGGATTTATAAATTGAATGAGATTCTTTTTTTCTTGGTTTCACTGAAGTGATTGAAATGGGTGGACACATGAACTCATAAAAGATATATAGGTTCTGGTCATTTTATATATGTACTTGCAAGTATAAAAATGATTTCAGGTAAGAGTAACAGAAAATCACATCTAAAGTGTGATTGCTCTGTATTGTTTCTCTTCAATTCAATTTTTATTAATGCTTAAGCCAAAGGCTTTTTGCATGATTAAAATGTAAAACCGATAACAGAAATTCAGGTATTGTTTTTCTTGCTTTAGAAACACAGCCTGCTGTAGTCTCCAGTAATCCCATCCTAAGGAAATGCAGCATTGCCATCCCCAAACACCTCTCACCTGTTCAGGCCTGGGTAGAGTCTTTGAGACATTACGATGCAAGGCATATGGGCTTGGCAGATCTACATCCAGATGTATTTGCAGTAATGCCCCGGTAAGCAGAGTTTGGGTTTCTGGCCCTCTTGATTACATAAAAATAAAAATAAGCAAGCATTTGTTTAAAAAAGGATGCATAGTAATCTAGGCTGGCATCCCATTGGGTAGTCCCAAGTAGGGTAGACCCACTGAACCGATTGTCGAATGGTGAGTCAACACATAGGTAAATTCCATTGAGTCAGGACTACATAAATTAAAGAGTTTCAAGGGAACAGGGGTAGCAAAGGTGGGACAGAAAAGGGGCAAGGTATTGATCTAAATAAATGTTTGTCATGGATAGGTTTTGGGAGATCTTAAAACAGAGGTCATTAACCTTTGGCCCTCTAGATATTTGGATTTTCACTCACCAAAATCCAAGCTAAAGTTTCCCAAACCCATACCTTAAAGTGATATAAAAATATCTGGATAAACTAGGCTAGACCTTTTCATGTGTACCACAGGGACAAGATACTTGAATTGTACCTCCAGTATGGCAGTATTTGCAGATGTCTGGGCTTTTTGCTTAGTTTGTACTAGCCAGTCTTCTGGGGCAGCAAATAAAAACAAATGCAAGTTTGAGATTAAACTGAAATCTGATATATCCCTGACTAGATATGCCAGAGCAGATTCCAAGATAGTATTGTCCTCTTCCTTCATCCATATCTTTTCCTTTTCATAAGAGGCACCAGTGTGATAACATTGTATTTGAATTCCAGAATATTTTGAAAACAGTTATTTATATCTTTGGGGCTGCTCTTTTGTTGCCCACATCCCAGGTCCTTTACTAACACAGTATGTCTGTGTTTGTTTTGCCCACAGGCTTGATATCCTACACACAGTGGCTGTTTGGCAGAGAAATTTCAAGAGAATTGTGAGTATTTAAATATTGGTAGGAATACAGGACAGGAAATTGGAATCTGATCTATTTCTATTAGGATTTTTAGATGAACAGTTGGAGAGAAGTAATGGAAGAATATACAATATATGATCATCTCTGCCAGGATGATTTATGCTCAGAGATGGAAAGAGACAACATTCCCATTTCAAGAGGATAGGTTGCCTAAATTGTATGAATTTGTAGAAGTGGATAAATTGATGATGTTGATACATGAAAAACATATTGGATTATTTAAGATTATTTTTAAATATTGAATAGAATCTTTAAATAGCCAAAGGGGAGTTAGATAAATAATGTTTAAAAAGTACGATCAGGTTGGCTGTGTTTGTATATTATATTTTAGGTAGTTTTAGATTTAGATTTTGTGTTAGGTATGTTATCCCCATATGGTTTTTTAGATATATAGAAATTGGTATGTATTTGTTTGTAATAAAAATATTAAGCAAAAAAAAGAAAAAGGAATTGGAATGTTTGGCCAAAAGGAGGCATACAATAGGCTTTTGAGCTAGGCTGCTGAAGGGCATAGGCACAAAGGCTATATCTGCACTGCAGAAATAATCCAGTTTTACACCATTTTAACTTCCATGGCTCAATAATATGGAATTCTGGGAATGGTAGTTTTGGGAGGCATTCAGCCTGCTCTGTCAGAGAACTATGATGCCACAGCAAACTGCAGTTCCCAGAATTCCATAGCATTAAGCCATGGCAGTTAAAGTGGTGTCAAACCGAACTATTTCTACATTGTGGATGCAGCAAAAGAAGCTGCCTACATTCCCAGGCTAGAGTTCTAGTACAAAACTGGAAATGTGGGAAACAGCTTCCTTTTCTCACCCCAAACATGAATGGAAGTTGAATTCTATGGTAATATGGATGCTTTTTCTAATACTCTAGCTCTAGCAGTAATTCTGCTTCCTGGGAAGGCACAAGGAATTATGTGCACTGAACTATGCCCACTTGATTCAGCCACTCCTTTGCCTCCTGGGTTTCAGCAGATATTGTCCACATATCTTTAAATACAGTATGTACATTTGCAGCCATAAGGATTAGAAATGTGATGCTTTTATCAGAAAGACAGTATTCTTAGGGAACTGCATTCTGCATAGTTATACATTCTAACTAATTCACACTGTTGTGGTATTGCATCATACACATGGATAGGCCCTAACACCAGCTTTCAACCCTACATCTCTTCTCAGCCCCATCTCCCCTAGTTTGCATTATGCCTGCTAATGCATTGAAATACATTCTTTGTGTGAACTGTCCAGATTGTGTGAGGTACATGGAGAGCTAGCATGTTTGAAGAGACCCTGAGCAAAGCTCTATTGAGTAAGCATGCACCATGAAGACTCCCCCTTTGTCCCAGAGTTTGCTTAGCCACACATGCTAATATTTTTACTACACCAGCATGGGAAACACTGGGCAAACCGTTCTTTTTCAGCTTCACTCCACCACACAAATATAGGAATAAATCTCTTTTGCAAAGCTGTTATGATGACTAGTGGGGTAACGTGAGCTTTATTCAGTGCTCCACTTGAGTGGCGTTTGGTATGTGTTGCTCAGGCCATAATTTGTGACCTGTTTTAACTTTCCAGAGTTACGCTAAGACAAAATCACGTGCAGAGGTACGTGGTGGTGGCAGGAAGCCCTGGGCACAGAAGGGCAGTGGACGGGCTCGGCATGGCAGTATCCGGTCACCGATATGGCGTGGTGGTAAGTGATTCCTTCTCTCTCTCTCTCTCTGTTTATAACAACACGGAACATGTTCCTTTTGTAAGCCTTCTGGGCACATGATGTGCTGCTGTGAGTTTTTTTCAACAGACTCTAAATGCTGTCCTTGGGCCTGCAGTCAGAACCTAGAGGAGATAGGACATCTGTTCCAGCTGACCTCCCTTTGACACATCTTTCTTTTTTTGCTTTTCTTCTAGGGGGGATTGCCCATGGGCCGCGGGGCCCTACCAGCTACTACTACATGTTGCCCATGAAAGTGCGGGTCCAAGGCCTCAAGGTGGCATTGACAACCAAACTGGCACAGGTACAGTGTAGAAGCACAAGCAGTTCTGCCCGTTGCATAGCTGGGGCATTGTTTACAGTTTACAGTAAACCGCTTAGACACTCTTAGGCGGTATGAAGTGGTATATAAATGAAGCTTGTTTGTTTGTTTATTGTTAGAAGTTGTCGTCCAAAAAAATAAAGGCACATTATATCAGTTACTATAAACGATACTAGCTCACTGGATCTTCTGTCTACAGAGGCACTGTATACCTCTGAATATCAAATGCTAAGAGAAGACAGCAAGTCATGATGCACTTCATCCTCACCTCTTACTTGAGATCTTCCAGAGGCACATTTGCTTACTTAGTTGAACAAATTTATTATGTACGCTTTCATGTGATGCAATAACAAATGTAGACAGATAAAGTGTAATGTCATACAAAGCAACATCTTGCTTTTTCTCCCCAAAATGAGGAACAGGATGGCTCATGGTAAGGTCATGTTTGTATCCATACTGTACAGTTGTATCACTTTGATCTCACTTTAACTGCTGTGGCTCCATCCTACAGGATAGATTTGGTGCAACACTTCTCTAGTATGTTTCTTTAAACCGCAGCATTATTTCTTTAGCAAAGAAGTACATTTTAAATTATAGATCCCAGAAAGTAGTTTCAAAATGCTTTAATTGTACAGTATAATGCAGATATACCCCTCAGTAAAAAGCAATTAAAACACAAAGCAAGTTCAAATATTAAAAAACAATGAAATTAAAAATACTACTTAAAGATTTAGTACCAACTGTAAATAAACCGTATTTACCAATTGTATTTACCAAATAGTTACCAACTGTAAATAAATGTAAATAAACAACTTCCAGTGGCTTGTATGGACACACTTAAATTAAAAATGCTACTTAAATATTATTATTGCTAATATGTTTTATTTCTCACTCTCCTTACCCTGTGGGTCAAGATGAAGATACAGCACCAACTCTAAATAAATGCCTTCCCTAGTAACATCCAGTAGTTTGTATGGATAAAAAAAGTCTTTGCTTTTTATAATTTAATAATAATTTGTTTTATTTATATACCGCTGTTCCAAAGATCATAGCGGTGAACAGCAAGTAAACTAATTAGCAAGTAAGCTAATTTGCCCCCAACGGTCTGGGTACTCATTTTAGCGACCTCGGAAGGATGCAAGCCTGAGTCGAGCTTGGGCCCTTTTGCTGGTCTTGAACTCGCAACCTTGTGGTTTTGAGTGAATGGCTGCAGTACAGGCATTTAACCACTGCGCCACCAGGGCTCCAGGATGGGGGAAGGGCTTCAGGACAGGGGACCCAGCCTATTTTCCCTTGGAAGGGAGTTCCAGATCTTGGGTTCACAATGAGCTGCCCAGTCATGTTTTTTATGCTGGACACCTTATTCTGACCTCAGAGTAACTTGTGCATGCAGCAGCTGTGCCAGGTGGCTCATAGGGACTATGCGGTATGGCAGGTGCCCATCCTCACTGCAGAGAGAGTCCAAAACCCAGAGCAAAAGGTAACGTTTTAACATTTTAGGTTTAAGATGAGGAAAAGCTGAATTGGGTGCAGATGTCACATAGACAATCTGTGCCTGGTTCGGGGTTTTGGCCCTGTGTCATGTAAACAGGATGCAGTGAGCACTGGAGGAATTCAGAGTAAATAACCTATATAGACAACCATAAGATGGGCAATACTACTGTTTTACAGAAATGGCATTTTGCACCCACTCCTAAATACAAAATTGTGATGCGAGTTCCATTCTTTCTCAATTTTACCCTTCTTTCTAGATGGCCACTCTTGAGAGTTTTGATGGAAGATAGCTATATTGCTCTGATACAGATGGGCTTTTGTTTCCTTTCTGCTCCTGATTCTGTTGGTGTTGCAAAGCAAGGTGGATCTGGGGGAGTTTTAGGCATAATAGCTTTAATACACAACATACCCGATAGCAATGGTTCACAACTTTTGGATTGGTGAACCAAAAGTTGCTGGGGAATGAAGTCCAAAATATCTGGTGACCAAAAGTGTAGAAATGCTGTCCTCCAGAAGCAAACATTAAAGTATCTGGTCTTTTATTTCTTTCTTTAAAAACTGGATTGATTGCCTTAAATTACTTCTCGAAGAACATGCATGTAATGCTGGCAAACCTCTTTTTCCCTTCATGACTATTTCTTTTCCTTATGGGTGGTAGGCATGATCATTAAATCAATTATTTTAAAGTATAGATTGAGGTTATTCATATGTGTTTCAGATGGTCTTTAATTGGTATTATACGTCTAATTCTTTGTTGTTCACCACTGGATTTATTGGGGATGATGATGATGATGATGCTCTCATCATATACTCCTTGCAGATATGTGTGACAGGGAAGAGAGTAGTTCAGAGCCTGGAAAAATAACTTGTTTGGATTATAGGTTCCAGAATTAACCATCAGCATGGCCAGTTATAGTCCAAAAAAGTAACTTTTTCAGACTTTGAAGTAGTCAAACTACAGGGCTATATAGAACATAGGGGCTTGGCATGAAGGACAGATTGGTACCTCTGGCTTATATCATGTTCATAATTCTGTTCATTGTCTCTTTTTTCCCCACTCTTTCTTTAGGACAGTCTCCATGTCGTAGATTCTCTAGAGATACCAACCTCCGATCCCCAGTATCTGATGGATCTGGCCCGCTACAGGCACTGGGGAGCATCAGTGCTGATTGTAGATGTGTGAGTTTGTATCAATGGTGGGGAAGTGGTGGTGTTGGTGTGGAGTGTTTCTGAGATAGTCAAGCTTCAGGTATGCTTAGATTTAGGAGAGGGACAGAGTTTTTGTTTGACCAGTGCTGATGCATTAAGTCACAAAGCCAGGTTCTGGAGTATGATATTGCCTGAATCCATGGTTTTCTGGTTGTCCTCTGGGGAATCTTGGGGCTTAGCAGAAGCTTATTAGGATCCCAAATGAAAAGATTAGTAATTGCCAATAAATTTTTCTAAACAAAAAATTGCCTGCTGCTACCGATCTTTCCTTGAATTAAGCAGCCAAAGGAGAGTGTTGCGTGTATTCTGGGTACCATTCTTGGTTCACTTAGTACAACAGATCCAACAGGTTTGCCCCTGTGATCTCACTGCATGCACAGTATCATGTTCTGGAAGGTTCTGTGATGCAGAAGGCTTTCTGTATCAGACAAATTGAGCTGGAGATGGTTCCTTGAAAGCTTGAAAATCATTGGCTTGGAACATAAGATGTAGCATTTCCAATCAACCTGTCTGGCCTGAGCTCCAAGGGGTAGAACATCCAACCAGCAGGGAAGATGGCTTTGTTTATGTGCTTGACGTTAGGCCCTCCAGGATATTAATGAATTATTACTTCCATCATGCCTGAATATGACATGATGGCTAAGGTTGATGAGTTCAGAAACATCTGGAGAGCCACATCTTCCACCAGACTGCCTTGTGACATGAACTGATGTTATCTGTGATGGAGCTTTGAGGGCATTCGATCTGCATCGGACACTCTAATCACTTCAGATTGAATGTATCAGCTTGAGTTTCTACGTGAAACAGAACAAATTTAAATTATGCACTTCACGATTTAAAAAATCTGAAAGTGTTGTTTTGGGCAACTCTACATCTATAGGTATACAAAAATGTCTTGGTTGTAACTCTAGGGGAATGTGCACTTTTTCATTTGGCTACACTTGGGTTCTTTTCATATAATTGAGTGGGCCTGAAAATTAAATTTCCCACTAAAGTGCCAGGATGGACTCTTCATCTTAATCATGAAAGTAACATTCACACTGAAGCTACAGGGGTTTGTGGGGTATCTAAAAAGGATGAACGCATATGGTGTGAGCTAAGGATTTTCACCTGTCATGGTATCCAGTCTACAAGAACTGGTATCACAGTCACCCAAGACTACAGGTACTTTAGACTTTTAACTGCTTAATGCAACAGAGGAGCACAACCATCCCTCTAGAGTCAAAGGTGAATCTTCTCTGATAAGATTGAGTCCCTTCACTAATGAAATGCAGCATGAATACCACTCCTCTTGGGGAGCAGGAGGTCATTAAGGACTTCAAGGTCAGTACACATCACCCAAATAAAATAGAAGGTTGGTAGTATTTGTACCCAGAATATCCAGCAACACATACAATATATATTCATTTATAAGTGTAGAAATTTTAGTCATAAAGTTGACCCAAGAACCTGAGTCGACTTATCCACAGGTCAAGTTAAGTTCTGTGCTTTAGCTCTTATTTAAAAAGGAACCATCCCCTGGTAAAAGGCAAGAGTGTAATCTGTCCTGGAAGCACTGACCCCACCTTTCCTCTGTCATCCATCCTTTAGTAAGAACATAAACACTTATACCTGCTGTAATTTTGCAAGTGCTTTGGCATTGTTTTCCTTTGATTCATCCTTTAGATCCTTTCTTACATGCCCCTTGACATATTTACAGGATACAGTCTGTCCTCGCCTTACGCGGGGGATCCGTTCCGGATCCCTCCACGTAAGGCGAATTCCGCCTATGCTCGAGCCCCATTGGAAACAATGGGGCTCGTGTGCAGCAGCACGGGCGCACGCAGGGCGCAACGGGCACGCGCTCCCATTCAATTGAATGGGACACTCCGCCCTGCGCAGGCCCCGCGGCTTGAGCATGTATGCTCAAGGCCGCGTATGGCACGCCTGCGTATGGCACGGGCGCACTGTATATCAAAATCCATAATTTTGTTCTCAAAAGCTGTGCTTGATTTAAATATGAGATAGACTTATAGTCAAATATACTGTATGTGGGATATATCTAATTCTCCTTTTCTCTTGCTTTCAGCAATGAAATCCCTGAAAACATCAAATCTGCGGCAGACAGCCTTAAAACCATCACATTATTGCCTGTCATGGGTGAGTAGAGGAGAAAGGGGTTCATTTGGGTGGACAGAAACTTCTAAAAGATGACTCCTATGACATGCTGAAGCTGGATGATGTGTTTAACCCATCCTGGTCAAGCACCCCTTTCCTGTTTCAAACTCTTCAGACAGCATCACAGTTTCCTCCTCAAGAATGATGCAGGAAGCATTCTCATCCTCATTCATCTCTTGGTATTGCTTCATCTGTGACGGCTTACAGATGTTACTTATCCCAGTATCATCTTAACAGGAAACAGAATGTACAAGTCATCTTCCATAAAGAAGCAAGGAAATAAGGGGTCCCTACTTATTTGTGTTCTTCATTGAATTAGTTACTGGTACAGTTTGGAGCTGTATTTACTATGAATCCTGCTGCCCAGCTATATTGAATATTTGTGTTAAATCATAAATGAATCTAAGATGGGTGGACGAAGTGCAGCTTTCAAACCACATGTGATCTCTGGGACCTGCAAGTATGATCCCAGAGCCCCCACTGCTCCCAGCTTACATTTCTAAAATCCAAGCCCATCTTTGGGCAAGCTTTGTCCCCAAACTGCCCAAAATGTGTTCAAGTCACAGTGGTTTGCTTCTTCTGACCCCCCTCTCCCCAAACTCTCCAAGACATAAAATGAATCCAAAAAAATCAATCAAAATGGCAGCCAGAAGTGAAATTGTGTCACTTCAGGTGCACTGAAATGCACTGGTATGGCTCACCAGGTAGCTGCAGGGTAGAAGGATAGTCCTCACCCCAGTGCACTTTCCTACCCAGGATCTGAGAGGACAGCACAGTTGGCTGCATGGTGAGGCCAGTCCTTATAAAGCAAGAGTGGGGTGTGTGTTGCCTTTCAGACAACTCCCATCAGCCCTTGCAGAGACAATGGTTATTTACTATGTAGATGTATTTCAACATCTGGAGGACCACATTTTTCTATCACTACTTTAAAGTGCCAAAAGAAATCCTCATTCACAACTGTCTCCCCTCACTGATGTTTTTACCTGTGAAATACCACCTTTATCACAGGTGTGTGCTACCCACTTAGATAGCACCTGATGTAGGTCATGTCCCTCCTTCATTCCTGTCTCTTTCTGTTGTATAGGTTGATGAAAGAGAGCCACCCAGGTTTGGCTAAGAGACCTCTTGTTTCTAACCCCTAAAATACACTATTTTATCAAGGTTAGAGATACAGAAAGATAAAACCTTGGAATTGGCAGCATTTGCTGAGCACTTTGGCAGATAGTTTGCCCATAGAAAAGGACATCCTAGAAAGAACCATTTTTGTTTTGTTGCTGCCCTCTGTTCAGTCAAGTTTCACCCAAGATGGAGTCTGACCTCTTGTCTCTTTCTTGTAATAGGTCTTAATGTATACAGCATGCTGAAGTATGAGACCCTCGTGCTTACTTTGGATACAGTCGCCTTCTTGGAAGAAAAGTTGTTGTGGCATGACACACGATATAAACCGCTATACCCCTTCCGATTGCCCTACAGCGACTTCCCATAGCCTTTGTGTCAATGATGGACTTTGCGCATTGGCAACTGCAAGCAAAGGATTACTTCCTGTTCTGTACTCACTGAACAGTATGATGTTTTTCTAATGTGTATATTAAAACTGACTTGTCTACCGGAATTATTACCTGTCTTTTGGCATAACCATTCTTCTTAATGCTTTAAATTGTGCAATGCTGAAATGGTGGGGTATCACTGTGGAATTTCCCCAAGTGAACATATGTGGAGGTGGTGGGAAATAATAGTACTCAGTATTTGTATAATGTATACAAATGTATAATGTATTTCAGAAAAGGCAAGAGAAGAGTCTTTTCTGAGGTGGTACCTGCCTAGCAACATGTTTCCTAACACAGCAAGTAGATGCCCCCAACAACTCCAAAGGGGAGAATTGCATTTGCCCATCAAGTGGACAAATGCAATTGGTTTTTGTTTGTTTGCACTTTTGGAAAATGGCACTTTCCCTACACTGCAAATCCATCCTCAAGAACAGATGCTTTGGATTCTCCATGTTCTCAGTTCTCCTATGTGTGGAAAGACATTTGGATTTATTTCATCAGCTTAGTAATGCTTATGCACTTGGTGCAACAGGTCACTGTCTCCGGATGTATTATTGTGTTTTTTCATTTCAGTTCCTTAGTTTCTCATTTTCTCATTTAGAGTCAATAAAGGGGGTGGGGGTGGGGAATAGATGTTGCATTTTCACTTTTAAAAATTCCCCAGGCATTTTTATACATTTGGTGACATTGAAAATTAGTGTACACCTTGGTTTCATCAGCCTTGGTGGTACCACCATGACCATGCAAAACAGGAACTGCCTCATGAAAGGACTGTCAGTTATCAGAGGCCTTTCGTTGCCGTTAGTGGTTTCATGCAAGAGCTCTTTTTCCCTTTCCCAGTTTTTTTGCCGCTAGAACGTTCTCTTGCTGAATAAATAAGCAAGCCACTTGCAAAAGCATGTTAATGTCTGGAGGCAATTGTCTGTGGGCACCTTCGCTTTATTTTACAAATTTGGTAAGGTTCAAGCTACAAAAGACACTATAGGGAGGAAGCATGTCTACTGCCATTTGGAAAGAACAGCCACCAGAACAATATCTCTTGAAGGAAGTAATTCTCAAGGAAGCATTTAATAGCACTGGAGTGCCACTAGCAACCCTCCAGATGTTGTTGGGCGGCAAGTCCCATCAGCCCTAGCCAGCATCACCAATGGTGAGGAATGCAGGGAGTTTCAGTCCAAAAACTTCTAGAGGACTATATGATTCCCAATCCTGGAGTAGTATAATCAGAACACAGTGAGAGGTGTAGGGGCATCATCCATCATCGGCACAAAATGAGCACCAACAAACTTGCATTTTAAAGGAAATGTGTTCTAATGCTTCCTTTTCAGCATCATATAGTTAATATATATTTTCAAAATGAAAGAACCAGACTGGTACTTGTTTGGAACAGAGCTTGGAAGCATCACTTTTTTGCACTGTACTTTCCAGATTTCCTCATGTTGACTGGGGAATTCTGGTAGTTATAGTCAAAAACTAACTTTTCCATGCTCAGGTTTGGAGATTCAGTGAAGGTACAGTAGTAGCATCATTACTGCTTCTCATTAGCCTCATTGACTTAACATAGTCAAGCACTGGTGCAGAAGGAGAAAGTTGAAAATATCATGGTGGGCAGGGGCAGCTAATGTTTTTCATAGAAAAGCTTGACAGCAGAGCACGAAAGAGGAGGAAGCACTTGTAATTTCAGCAGCAGCTCTCAAGCACTCTTCAAATGCTGCCATAATTCTTCATGTGGTTAGTTGGGAAAGGCAAATACCGGAGTGCCAGACATGGATGCAGAAGAGAAGTTAAGAAGTGACATGATAGCCATGTTTAAATCTTTGAAGGGATGTCATATTAAGTATATTTGCTGCTGCTCCAGAGACTAGGATATGGAGCAATGGATTCAAACTGCAGGAAAAGAGATTCCACCTAAACAGTAGGAAGAACTTCCTGACAGTAAGATCTGTTCAACAGTGGAATACACCTGCCAGGAGTATGATGGAGTCTCCTTCAAAGGTTTTTAAACTAGCAAGATGGTCATCTGTCGGGGGTGCTTTGATTGTGTATTACTGTGTGGCAGGGGGTTGGATTGGATCTTAAGGTCTCTTCCAGCTCTATGATTCTATGAATTCACACTATTGGCATCAGCTACAGTTCCTGTGGAGTTCACAGTTCATAATGTTGTGTTGACCCCTATTTGCTGAGTCTCTCAGATGGAGGGTGACTGACCAAGGGGAGGAAGATGCATAACTTCTAATGCTGATAAATCAGCTCTGCAAAGCTGAATAAGAAGGGCAATATCAAAGAGTATTTTTGTGGAACTCTGGTCCTCACTTATCAGCTATACTATGTATGGATCATCATTTTACACAAGGCCCATCATCATCTCATTTAAAACTGAATTAACAGACTATTTTGCAATGCATATGATGTCTGGACACTAATCTATGTTGTAAATGGGAAGGGAGGGGGGTGTAACTAGACACATACACATTTATTTAACAAGAAACAAATGTACGCAGGAAAAAATGCTGATTCTCTCACTTGCCCATCCTGCATGATTTTTAGTCATCATCCACCCTTCCGCCAGCAGTGCTTCCTTTAGGTCTTGAAATGTTGGAGGAAGAAACTGGTTTGGGCCTTGTGATAGAATGTTTGAAGCAAAGATTTAGGAGATATCACATTCAGACGGGATAGGGATGGGGTCACTCTCCCATCCCTATCCCGTCCATGGGGGGAATGGCACAAAAGCTTTTCATATTGTATGCACAGATCCTGTCATTATCCTGTTATTGAAGTAGCACTGCATCAACGTGAACTCCCATTATGGCAAAATACCATAGTCAAGGGGGGGCAGGGGCGTCTGGACCCCCCCTTCCATTAGATACAATGAATGGTGCGTGCTGCCGTACCCCACTCCCAAGCCCCATTATAATGGTGGCACTTGTCTGGGCCCCCCCTTCCCAAAATCCTGGCTATGTCCCTGATCAGTGTAATGTCATTTGAAAGGCTTTCGTGCAATCACTGTCACTTGCACTTTCCTGACAGGACAATGTCTGGATAAGCTCAATGTCCTTCCTGCAAATGTGTGGGAAGGATGGGACAGAGATGGGACAATGATGTCCCGTCCCCCGTGTGATAATCTCCTTAAGAGAATGTGGGAAGGCCTGCAGAGATCTTCCTCCAGTCCTGCCCATTAATTCTCTACAAGCATCACTGCTGTTTGAGCTACCCTAGTAAATGCTACATCATTTAACTGTATGTCACGCTCCTGTTTTCTCATGTCCTATTGTTCAGTTTATACTGCTTAATAGTGTGCTAAAGGCCATTGGCACATTGCTGCTGTTCAAAGGACCAGAGCAGCCTTCCGTCTTCAGTGTTTTGCTAAATTCTTTTCCTCTGAACGGAAACTATTTCACAGGCAAACTATGAACCATGAATCAAGAGAGATTTCCCCAGGTCTCTGGAGAAGAACAATGCTTTCCATGTTTTTCTCACTGATATTTCCAACACATGCTGTGTTTTTAACTAACAAAGTAGTTGTAAGATGACAGATTTATGGAAGGCTTGATGATGTTCGATGATTCTATGATATGTACAAAAACAGGCTAAAATACTTTTGTCACTTTCATTTCTAATTTTTTTTTATCTGTATGTCCCGGTGCCAAGGAAGAAAATGACAGATATTAGAACTTAAGACCATCAACTTTTAGTCTCAAACAACATCCTAGTTCTTTCTGCCAAAATGCCAAAGTAAACATGAATGTGCAAAAGAAAACATGGAGAGCACAGAAAATATGGAGTTAAATATATAGCAATATTCTCTGTTCCTGCAGGTAGCAGCAAATATTTCTCCAAATATTGAGTGTGTTGCCATATCTGTTGCTGCTGATACAACCAACTGGAATTGTAAGAACACAATTTCATCTTCTAGTATTCTGCAACAGTGTTGTTTTTGTTGTGGGATTTCAGTCGTTGAATAAATAAAAACCTCAAAGAACTAAGATTATTTATTCCAGTGGTTAAAACAGTTTTTAAGTATTGAATATCAAACTGAATTGCTTAAGCAGTTAGTTATAAATGGTTTATTAGGCTTTGAATCTGAAGGAAAGCAAAGCAGTCTATGCTAGCTAACCTTGGCATAGATTTCTCCTCAAAGCTTCAAGTGTTATTGCCTCCTGCGTCTATTTTTTGGAGGGCGATTGCTTGGGTGAGGCTGGCAAATTCAAAAGGAATAGGTCTTTGGATGAGTCAGATGGAAGGTGGGGCAAAGGAAATGATTATTTCCTGAGCTGAATTTAGAGAGGAGTAACGGTTGCTCAATGCTGCTTTGACTCCACATAACTAGCTGAAAAGCTGCGCTGTTCCTGAGTGATCTTCATTTTGGTGCCTCAGCCCAGTTAAGATGACAGCTGTCCTGCTATTCAACCTAGCTGGCCTTCTTAGTTTCTGCCTGCCTTTGGGTGAGTCCAAAATATTCAGTAATTGTAATCTATTGAAACGGGAGAGTTTGAAAACTGTTGTGTTTGTGGTCAGCCTGGCTAGTACAACCTGAAAGCTGCCTCATTCCAAGAACCCAGAGTACAAACGGGCAGCAAATGTTACAAAGAGTCTCTTGAGTTTGTGTGATCTTTACATGGGATGCATTTCATGCAATCATGTTGCCTGCATGTTGGAAAGAACATGCAAACCCCTTCACGTGTCCAGTTTCATACTGTGTGGAAATCTCTTGGTTTTGGCAGCATCCTATGCCAAAAGAAAGAGTCATATTATGAAAGCTAAAGGGATATATGTTTTAGTTATAGGAACTTTTGTTAGTAGTAAGGGTAGGCAACCTTTGACGCTCCAGATGTATTAAATGACAACTCCCATAATCCCTTACCACTAGCCAAGGTGGCTGGTATGGTTTCCAGATGGAAAATTGGAGATAGATCCTTTATGCTTAATAGTTATGTTGTTGTTTGTAGTTGCCTTTGGACCAATCTCGATTCATGGTGAATCTGTGATTGAGATGTCTCCAATCCCCCCATCCTTTATCTCTGCTCAGGTCCTGTAGGTTTAGGCCCAAGGTATCGCTGACTGAGTTTATCCATCTGGCATGTGGTCTTTCTCTCTTTCTCCTGCCTTCTCCCTTCCCCAGCATCATTGTCTCTTCTAATGAGTCATGCCTTCTCATGATATGGCCAAAATATGACAGCCTCAGTTTAGTCTTCTTGGCTTCCAGGGAGGGTTCAGACTTGATTTGTTTGTCTTTTTGGCTGTCCACGATATTCTCAGCACTCTTTTCCAGCACCACATCTCAAATGAGTTAATTTTCTTCTTATCTGCTTTCTTCACTGTCCAGCTTTCACATCCATACATGGTAATGGGTTGGACAATTCAAACTTTAGTGTTCAGTTGTACATCTTTACACTTCAGAATTTTGTCTAGTTCTTTCATAGCTGCCTTTCCCATTCCTAATCTTCTGACTTCTTAACTGCAGTCTGTTATGATCAATGTTTGATCCAAGGTATGGGAAATCTTTAACTGTTTTGATTTCCTCATTATCTAGTTTGAATTTATGTACATCCTCCGTGGTCATTATTTTTGTTTTCTGTATGTTTAACTTTAGGCTTTCCTTTGCACTTTCTTCTTTCACTTTCTTTAGTGATTGATCCAAGTCTGTGATTATTTCTGCTAGTAGTATGATGTGGTGTCTGCCTGCTGGTGTTCCTTCCTCCTATCTTCACTCCTCCTTCTTCTGTGACTAAACCTGCTCTACATGTGATATTTTCTGCATACAAGTTGTTTCACTGTATTCTTTTATTAAAGTAGCCTCTTGTCCTAAGTACAGATTCTCATGAGGACTATCAGATGTAGTGGCGCTCCCATTTCTTTAAGAGCATTCCATAGCTTTTTGTGATCTATGCAGTCAAAGGCCTTGCTATAGTACAGTCTATAAAGCACATGCTGATTTTTCCCCCTGGAATTCTTTGGCTTGATCCATTATCCATTGTATGTTTGCAATGTGGTCTCTAGTGCCTCTTCCTTTCCTGAACCCTGCTTGGACATCTGGCAATTCTTTCTCCGGTTATGATGGTTCTATAGATGAGAGAATTTTATCAGGTGCTGTTTATCATACAGCTAGGTAACAAGCAACACCTACTGAAATTCTGTTTTCTACACAACCATTTAAGCAACACTTGCCCTCTCCATTTTTCACACCAGCAACTCTATTGGCTGGGATTTTGGGAACTGGCATCTACACATCTGCAGAGCCAAAGGTTCCCTAGATTCTATAGGGAAATGTTGTCCAAGGTGTATGTATATCATGTATCACAGCATTTTTCTCAATGGGATGAAGACACGAAGTTCCTGTGTGTCTGTTTACATTGTGGATCAACCAGAGCTTGGGGTTACTGTTTCTCTGCCATATATTCATGTGTTGGCAGTGGTTATTAATGAAGGCATAACATTTTTCAAGAGCAGGAGTAAAGCTACTTTATTGGTGTAAAACAAGGGTAGGAAAAGTTCAGCCCACAATCTGCATGTGTCTCAACACCTGTTTCTGCCCCCCCAGTTGCCCCACACACCCTCAAACCTCCAGACCCAAATTTTACAGACAAAAATTGCCTGAAAATTGTAAAGCCATTGCAATGCAGTACTAATATGCACCAATTTCCCTTTATCTCCCCACTCCACCCCCAAATTATTTTTAAAAACTTGGAAAAAGCACTAATTTCCATAATCCCTGCCACAAGTGGAAAAAGGAAACTAAAGTACTGTACAGTACTTGCTCTGACACATCTGAGAATGGCCTCTTTCTCATTCTGTTCTGCTGACAACATTTGTTTCCTTGTTGAATGCTTTGCTCTTGCATTCATATGTATTTTAAATGTTTCCAGGTTCCCAGGTACTGAGGGCAACACACTGGAAAAAAGTGGATGAACTAAAAAAGGATGTGTCATGCACATTATCAGGGGAATGTTAAGGTGAACTGGTGGCAAAGTCAGTGTTGTATAGTAGTTAAGGTTTTCAGCTATAATGTGGGAAGCATAGGTTCTAGTTTCTTTCGGTCATACTGGTGTTTTAATATAATTGAACAGTTCCAGTTAAAAGTCCCTTGTCCCATTTTCCTCTACTTTAAAAATTTCCACTACTTCCCTCCTATGTCCTCATCTTATTCCAGCTCTTGCAGACTGAGTGCAAAGTGCAAAAGTAGTTTACATTGAAGTAATTCATTACAAGGGGAGAGGAAAGGAAGGGGTGGAGTCTAGGCCTTCCCGGAAGGTTCAGACAAAAGCAAACTGCTGCAGTCTCTCTCAGCTTATGCCTTACTCATTAATATCTTTTGCCATATTGTCTGCATTTTGATGTTGCTTGGCTAGACATGATGCACTTTTCAGTCCACAGTGAGATTTAAACATGACAGTCTGTGTAATCATCAAAGGTGCAGTCCATGCTGAGTAGCCAGCTACTTCTCTTATTTTATAAACACATGCTATTTTGGCATTATTGGCCTTGGAATATGAAAAAAGAACAATAGTCAAAGGAAAAGGGGGCTCAGTATTACTAACAATATACAGTCAGCCCTCCATATCCATGGATTTTTAAACTATGGATTCAAGCTTTCACAGCTTCAAATTATTAAAAAAATATATAAATTCTGAAAAGCAAACCTTGGTTTTGCCTTATATTGCCTTTTTATATAAGGCAAAATCTTACACAGTGGGCCCTTCCCTTATGCGGGGGATCCATTTCGGATCCCCCCCCCATAAGGAAAATGCCGCGTATGCTTGCACCCCATTGAAAACAATGGAGTGTGTACCTGTGGAGGCGCAATGCGCAGACCACAAACCAGTGCACCATATATTTTACTGTCGCACAGCTTCAGTGTAAGCTTGAGGCCACGCATAGTGCACCTGCATATGGCGTGGGCGCACTGTATAATGCAAACCTTGATTTTGCCATTTTATATAAAGCATTTATACTATTTTCCTATGCCATTATGTTTAATGGGACTTGAGCATCCATGGATTTTGGAATCCATGGGGGGCAGGGGTTCATGGAAACAAACCCCAGAAAATAGCAAGGGCCCAATGTACTGGTGATCCTAAAAGCTCCAACTGTCCTTTCAATTTGCTTCTCTGAAAAATGTCTCAAGGCTAAGGCAATATGTGCTGAAGAATTAATGTGTATGATTAAAACCCAGCCTTAACCTTGGACTATCCGAAATAAGCAAAAAGCTGAATCAGCATTAAAGATGTCCTTCAAAGCAGAAAAACAGCCTGTTGAACTTTAGGACATGAGGAAATTTCTCATAGCAAGGACAAAGGTTCAGAGCACTGCTTGTCTCGCTCCTTTTCCCTATTTAAATGGACTAAACAAGACTCAAAACTCCTCGGGATATCAAAAGGTTTTGTCTTACATTCTGTTTATGACTGAGTTAGGAAGGGCCAACCCACAATGTTTTGGACCAATGGGATAAACTAAAAAGAAGAAAGTTTTTCTTTATGGTCATCCAACACACTTTGGACCCTAATGGTCCTTCTATCAAGGAAATATAAAATAGATGTACAAATAATTATTTATTATAAAACATAGGTGCATAGTCACATATGCGTAAAACTGCAATAATGTATATAAAAGAACATCATTCCAAAGATCAAATCAATTTATAATGGTTGGAAATGCTACAAGCCTCAGAAGAGAGCAGCAGTGATATTTCAATGGGTTTTTCAGTGACATAAAATCTCCACATGTTTGATCCACCTGTCCCAACCTCTCTTAGGTTGATATTCTTAGGGATCATGCCACCTCTTTTTGCCACCTCCTTTTTGCTCTTCCATTGCTCCAAAAATAAAATGTAGTCCTGTTTTCCTGTTTTAGCACAGATTAGCCAAAGACCCTCAGAGAACTTTCATATTGCTAATGGAATTCCTATAATAAAAGGTTAGCTAGCCATAGATATCAATGCTCCTTAATCACAGTACACACAGCCAATCTCTATAGACAACAATAATAAATATTGTTGCCCAGCCATGAAGACACTACTTTTTAAATAAACCATTCATTCCAAAATCTACAGCTTGCAAAATCTATAATTATTCAAAAGAATGTGTGGCAGTGTGCCTATGTCTGTCATAGGTTCAAGATAGTAAAATGTAGACACCTGAAACTGGCAAAGAGACGGAGTGGTGTGGTATTGCATTGTTATCAAGCCATGACATTTATTTAATTGAAATCTGTCTGTAGCCAGCATGGTGTAGTAGTGATTTGAGCATCAGAGACCAAGTTTTGAATCCCTGGATAGTAGTAGTTTTATTGGTAAGCTATCTGTTCCTTGTGCTTTGTTCTTCCAAATTGCTTCGAGTGCTGCTTTAACATCACTTACATGGAAAATTTACTACTATGTCAAACAGTGGGATTATATTCTGATAAGAGACAGCCAGTGTGGTGTATTGGTCTGAGTATCAAGACCATGGTTTGAATCTCCGCTCAGCCATGGAAACCCACTGGGTGACCTTGGGCAAGTCACACACTCTCAGCCTCAGACGATGGCAAAGATAAACTCTCTCTGAACAAATCTTGTCAAGAAAACCTATGAGAGAAAATCACCATAAACTGGATTCAAATGAGGGCTCTTAAGAACATGCCCAAAGTGTCATTTTTAAATCACTTTAGGACAGAAGTCCATAATTTTCCCTCTGTACACCATTCCAAGCTGCAATACCCTAAATGCACCAGCAGATCTGATCTGATCTTGGAAGCTAAGGAGGGTCAGCACCTCCCAGCTACTTGATGGGAGACCGCCAATGAGTACCAGGCGCTGTAGGCTACATTTCAGAAAAAGGAACTAGTAAAACTGCATCTGAGTATGCCTTACTTAAGAAAGCCCTATGAATTTAATGGGGCCAGCATAAGTCGACAGGCAACTTGAAGGCACACATCTGCACTCACACAGAGATCCCTCCAAATACAGTAGTACCAAAAAAGAAAGATTTCTGCTGCATGGTAAAGATTAGGGAAAGGCTGAAGAATGTGTGCCTTCAAGTTGGCTGCCAACTTATGCTGACCCATTAAATTCATAGGCTTTCTTTGGTAAGGCATGGTACTTGGAGATAGACAAGCAAGAAAGAAAAATAATGTTAATAGAGGGGAGAGACAAAGAGTAGCAGGGGGATGCTATCTGATTTCCTTTGCAAAGCTGGCTGCTTCTGCTCTGTGATGTGTCTTCAAGTCATATCCAACTCTGGTGACCTTAAGATGAACCTATCATGGGGTTTTCCTAACAAGATTTGTGCAGAGAGAATTTGCCATTGCCTTTCCCCTCTCAGAGTGAGAAAGCATGACATATGCAAGGTCACCCAATGAGTTTCCATGGCTGAGTGGGAAATGAAACCCTGGTCTCCTAGAGTCCTAATCCAACACTCAGACCACTAGTCTACACCATGCTGGCTCTTGTACTTCTACTTTGTGGTTGTGTGCCTTCAAGTTGTTCTGACTTATGGCTACCCTAAGAAAAATCTTTCACAGGGTTTTCTTTGCAAGATTTTTTCCAGAGGGCCTTTGCTCTCGCATTTATTTGTGAAAGTGTGTCACTTGCCCAAGGTCACCCAGTGGGTTTCCACAGCTAAGTGAGGATTTGAGCCCTTGTTCCCAGAATCATAGTTCAGCACTCCACATGCTGGCTCTTGGGCTGGTCATATTCAAAAACATAGGTAAATTCTGACAAGGAAACCTTGATTTTGCTAGTTTATATAAGGCATTTTACTGCGCCATTGTATATAATGGGGCTTGAGTATCCACTGATTTTGGTATCCACAGTGGGTGCAGGGATCAATAGGAGGCCCCAATTTTAATTAAATAAATAATCAACTATTTAAAAATTTCTATTAAGACTACAAATTTATATATCATCTGGGATTCATATATTTTCTCAAAGGATAACATTGAGAAACAACTGACTTTCCAGATTTGAGTGTGCCAGCTCTTCAACCCTCAGTGTTGTAGTGGGTTATATGAAAGATGAAAGCATTTGGGTTTTTGTTGTTGTTGTTGTAACTAGCAAGAAATGCATTTGTAACTATCAAGAAATCTAGAAACAGAAGCTCCCTTTTCTACCTTTTAACTGCATCACTTAATTGACAACCGGACATTTTCAGTTAGACTTTCCACATTCTAGCTGTCAACAGTTTCTACTCACAAACTGAGGACCAAAATAATTGGGCTGGCCCAGATAATGTAAAAATCATGGCCATAACTAGGATACAGGAATCTGTTTTCCTTTAATGGAAAGCAGAATTGGCCTTCTGTATCCACAGATTCCTTTTCCATAGATTCAAGCATCCACACCTTGAAAATATTTTTTTAAAAATAGATAAATTCTGACAAGAAAACCTTGATTTTGCCATATTATATAAAGGACACCATTTTACACTGTCGCTGCATTTAATGGGACTTGCGCATCCACAGATTTTGGGATCTATGGGGGGATCCTGGAACTAAACCCCAGTGGATACAAAGGGTCCACTGTAGTAACACATAAGGATATCCAGCACTGTGATTTATTTTAAAAGTCACACCAAATGCCTTGTAAATACTATGATTCATAAATGCTCCCTGTTAAAGAGCAGGAGGAGGGGAATAATGCAAGAATGGAAATTTTCCACTCAGATACAGGCAGAATAGCCAGTAGCTTTAGGAATGTAGTAAGTGTAAGTCAGCTTTTCAGAAAATATTTTGTTCTCATGGACTAACATTGGGTGATGCAAGCTGTAATGAATGTCTGCCACTGGAAGGAGACCTTCATGGTGAAGCGGGCGATTTTCCTGTTACAATAGGAGTCTTGCTATCTATCTAAAAAGAAATCTTTAGGAAACATATCCAGGGATAGCTGTGTTAGCCGTGTATGTAGCACATATAATAACATCCAAAATCCACAAAATAGTAACAAAATGCAGGCTTGGGAATAAGATTGTCTTATTTTTTTTTCTTCCTCTATGATTTTTAACATCTTGGCCTGATGAAGAAGCCAGTGAAGCTTCAGAAGTGTGCAACATGTATTTTTTTGCATTTGGTTGGTCAAATAAAGGTATCACTGTTTTGTGGATTTGGGAAACCTTAGGGTTATTCTACTGTATGAATGCTCTGAAGATGTCTGCCATTAGTATTTAAGATTCTTTTATCTTCTGTTTCTTAACGAAGAGAGGCAGACAACGATGGATGCTATCCCATGAATAAAGAAGGAAAATTAGGTGTTGCCTGATTGTAGAACCAGCCCTGATTTGAATGTTTTTATATCAGAAAACACTTTCCATGTATCACAGATGATTTGCCGCTTGTAATGCAAAACATGGCCTTACATATTTCAGCATTGATTCTAGTTTGAACTTTTTTATTTCTTATTTTCTTAGTAATTGTATTACAGAGCACTTCAATAGCAAAAATGCCTGCTACTGAGTCTGGTACAGGAAAAAAAATAGCTACAAAATAATGTATTGTTTTATCTGTTCTATTAACGGTAGGCCTGCAAATATAGCAAATTAAAGTCACTAATGTTGTTACTTAATTGCTTACCTAATCTGAATGATAATCAAGAAATTGTCAGATTGACTCCTTTCCCTTTTGTAACTAGATTTATGCCCTCTCTGAGGCATACAGTATCTCTGCATCCTCTCTATAGGTTCTTCTAGACTAGCCAAAAGTGTAGATATCACTTTTGGCTAGTCTAGATTCGGCAGATATCACAGCTGTACTTATCAGGGTTTTTTTTTTAATATAGTGGTTTGAGTATAGGAGACAGTAGGGTTCGAATCCTGCAGGTGGCCTTGGGCACGTCACAGTCTCTCAGCCTCAGAGGATGGCAATGGAAAAACCCACTCTGAAAATTTTGCCTAGGATTTGCCCTGTAATAGGTGCACCTTAAAGTTGCCATAAGTTGGAAACAACTTGAAGGCAAGCGACAACAACAGCAACAGCAACACAATTTTCCTTCTGTCCTAATATTTCCCCCCATAAATATTTGGTCCTAGAGTGCATCTGCACTGTAGAAATAATGCAGTTTGACACCACTTTAAGTGCTGTAGCTCCAGCCTATGGAAACTTGGGATTTGTAGCTTTACAAGTAGGGTTGCCATATCCCGCCAGGGGGCAGGACTTTCCCAGTTTGGGGCGGCTCCACATGGTCCCACTCCGGTTTGGCTCCGCCCCCGGGATCCCCCCTGCAACGGACGCCAGGCAGGGAAAGGGTCTCGCCTCGGCGGGGCCCTTTTCCGCTGCCTTGTCGCCTCCTCCGCTGGCCAGGGAGGCG
>NC_056523.1:192786133-192874824 GCF_019175285.1 Sceloporus undulatus
GCCTGGCAGCAGGAAAGGGTCTTGCCTCGGCGGGGCCCTTTTCCACTGCCTTGTCGCCTCCTCCGCTGGCCAGGGAGGCAGCCTGGCAGCAGGAAAGGGTCTTGCCTCGGCGGGGCCCTTTTCCACTGCCTTGTCGCCTCCTCCGCTGGCCAGGGAGGCAGCCTGGCAGCAGGAAAGGGTCTTGCCTCGGCGGGGCCCTTTTCCGCTGCCTTTCTGCCTCCTCCACCGGCCAGGGAGGCGGCCTGGCAGGGGAAAGAGCCTTTCCTCTTCTCTCTCCTCCTCCTCTTCTTCTGCCTCCTCTCCTCCTCCTCTTCTTTTTCTTCTTCTTCATCTTCTTCCTCCTCCTCTTCTTCTTCCTCTCCTCCTCCTCCTCCTCTTCTTCCTCCTCTTCTTTTTCTTCCTCCTGTCCTCCTCCTCCCCTTCTTCTTCATCTTCTCCTTCCTCCTCTTCTTCTCCACCTCTTCTTCTGCACCTCATCCTTCCCCTCTTCCTCCCCTTTTTCTTCCTCTCTACTTCCTCTTCTTCCTCCTCCTCCTTTTCCCCTCTTCCTCCTCCTCTTCTTCCTCCTTTTCTTCTTCTCCTCTTCCTCCTCCTCTGCTTCTTCCACTCTTCCTCCTCTTCTGTTTTTTGGCCAGAAAGGGAAGCACATTTCTGGCATCTGTCTAGGAATAATGCCAAATGTCCTCCATTTTGATCATGCCTAAGAAACATGCATTTATATGAATTTTTTAAAAAAAAAGCATCAATTTTTTTGTGTGTCCTCCATTTTAAAAAAATGTGCCCTACATCAGAAAATTTTGTCCTACATTTGTCCCGGTTTGGAGGTCCTGACTTATGGCAACCCTATGGTCTTTAGCTTTCTCTGCCGAAGAGTGCGGGTGCCTCCCAAAACTACAAATTGCAGGATTCTGTAGGATGGAGCCATAGCAGTAAAAGTGGTGTCAAACTGCATCATCTCTACAGTGTGTAGATGCATTCTGGTTGCAATTTTTTAATCTCACAAAAGCTGTGAGTGAGAGTTTGTTTTTCTTCCCTGTCCTGGGAGTTTCTGATACAGACCAGAGTAAACGTCACTCATTCCTCCCACTGTATTTTTGAACAGACCTACCAAACAGGAAGTTAAATGGAGGCATGACCTTTGCCATGAGGTTTTCTGCTGACTTTCAATTCCTCATCCCTTTTTCTGGTTACCAGATTGAATTTTTGTTCTTGTTGATGTTTTCCCCTTCTTTTTGCAGTTACAGTGCTAAAGTGGTATAGCACTCTGTCACTTTAGCAGCCTAGCAACATTTTAAAAGCAAAAATTAAATGAGTAAGCCAAAGAACATAGATATAAGGGAGCAGCACAGGACAGGGTCTTTTGTTCATGGAGGGATGATGGCAGGGATGGAGGGATGATGGAATTATCTGCCTTGGAGGGTGGTGGAGTCTCCTTCTTTGGAGGTTTTTAAGCAGATACTGGATGGCCATCGGTTAGGAGTGCTTTGAATTTGTATTTCTGCAGGACAAGGGGGTAGTTTAGATTACCTTTGTGGTCTCTTCAAACTCCATGATTCTATGAATTCCGACCACACCACTTTGGCTGCATCCGCATTGCAGAAACAATCCCGTTTGACACCACTTTAACTGCCATGGCTCAATGCTCTGGAATCCTAGGGACCGTCATTTTGTGAGACATTTAACCATCTCTGTCAGAGGGCTCTGATGCTACACAAATGACAATTCCTAGGATTCCATAGTACTGAGCCAAAGCAGCTGAAGTGGTCTCGAACTGGATTATTTCTACTGTGCAGATGCAGCCCTAATCACATCAAATTTGAGAAAAAATTGCAGATGATGGAAATTTGCAGATCCAATGTAGCGCTAAAATTTCCCACAACCAGTAACAAACCAGGACTAAACTGCTGGTATATTTAGGGCATGACTAAATGTAGAAGGAAAAATTGCCACGGTAAGGCATTACAAGTTGTGAAATGTCAAAACACAATACCCCAAAATTTACCAGAACTATTGGGCAGTTTGGAGGTGCCCTCTTTTACTGAATCAAGTGCATGATTGAGGTAGACATCCTTGGTTTGTTGGCAATGGAGGTGACAACAACTGCCTTTGTCTTTGCAATCTGGCCACAGGATCTTTACTTTTAAGACCATATTTTAAGTTGATACTTTAAAGAATCTACTAATGGGACTGTATGCTTGTATTTCATATTCATTTTGTTGTTTTTTAAAAATGTGAATCACTTCTGAATGTATACACAGAAGAGTGGGATATAACATTATTTTATTTCATGGGCACTTAGTATGCAGATGTTCCCTCAAAATTGATATATTAGTCTGGCCATATTAGATTAAAAAGTAATTGTACTGCATTCCCTAATTTTTTTTTAAAAAAAACCCTTATGATTATACAGTTGACCTTCCATATCCATGGATTCTTTACACACAGATTCAGCCAGCCATGGTTTGAAAATATTTTTTTAAATGTATAAATTCCAAAAAAACAAATCTTGATTTTGCTCTTGTATATAAAGGAAACTATTTTACTACCTCGTTGTATATAAAGGGACTTGAGCATCCAAGATCCAAGCTCTGAGTCATGGCAGTTAAAGTGGTGTCAAACTACTTTGTTTCTACAGTCTGGCAACAACCCCTCATTCCCAAAATTATTTTGGGGAAATTATAACAGTTGGGCTGATATATAATAGACATAGACTATTTTTAGGAAGTTGTTTTGATCTGATTAAAAAAGTTATTTAATTTTATTTACATCTGCCTTTCTCCCAACTCAGGATTCAAGGTTGGTCATAACCACTTTAATTGTGTATATAATGTTTTAAATGTCTTTATCTGTATTAAATTGAGTCTGGGGTGGGGTAGGGGATGATAGATGATAGGTAAATGCTTTAAATAAATAGACAGGCATACAGTTGGCCCTCCATAACCACAGATTTTTTTGATCCATGGATTCACACATATACGGATAAAAAATATAAATTCCAAAAGGCAAATTTTGATTTCCCCATTTTATATAAGGAACACCATTTTACTATGCCATTGTATTTAATGGAACTTGAGCATCCACAGATTTTTGGTAACCATAGGGGAGGGGGGATCCTGGAACCAAACCCCAGTGGATACCACAATATTTTTTTAGTATAGGACTTTCCAATGATTCATGATTTGATTATGGCACAGGACTCTTAGAGCAATGCCCAAACTGGGCTACAACATTTTTCGGAATTCTTCACCTATGTTTATCTTGTCTTCTTGCAGTGTGGCCTTGCAGTGTATCCATCCACCCCAAGGCACCTGTTGTGCCATTTGGGGGCTCCGTGAAACTGAACTGTACAGCTACATGCACCAACTACACCAAAATGGAGTGGGAGGTCTCTTTTGCACGAGATGTCGAGGAAGGAGAAGGATGGATTTCTCTGAACATCAAGAACGTGACAGAATGGACGCCTCAGCCACTGTGCTTGGCCAAATACAAGGGATCTGGCTCAATCCACACCAGGGCAGTAATCTATGTTTACGGTAAGTTTTCCAAGGATGTGATCACTGAACAATATCTGCAGGCCATGCTAAACTGCCTACTATACTGTACATTGAACTTTTTTTCTCAAAAGGTTTGACAGAAGTGGTCAATTCCCCTTGTTTTCCCTGCACTTCCTCAAAGAAGCTATTATCACTAGACTCTGCTATATATCATCGCTACCATGATCAGATCCTAGTCTTTTTGTTGTATTGAATAGTGTCTGTTAGCGGGGAAAAATAATAATGGATATTAGGTACAGATTGTGCCATGGCCCCACCAGAGCTATCCTAATTTTTTGGAATGGAGTTGAACTAGTTTTTGTTAAAGAGTACTTCTACCCAGGAGCAATTTTAACTACGTATGTGGTAATTAGTTATTCCCCTTTCTCTGTAAAGCTTAATAAGAGGTCGTTCCCACTGGGAAAAGCCTCGAATCCTGATTTGATGTATGTGCCCCTAGTTCCCACTGGAAATCAATGCCAGATCAGAATTGATTTTTTTAAAAGGGGAGGGACAAATGGCAGGGAGGTGTCATCCATCCCTAGAGAAGTCACACACACACACACAGTGCCGCCTTTTTGGGTCCTTTTTTTAAAAAAAAAAACACCAATAAATCTAAGTGCAAAATTGATTGACTGGCAAAGCAACTACTTGTAGAAACAAGTAGCTGCTAAGCCATTCTACCAATTTTGCGATTAGTTTTATTTAAAAAAAAAGAGTCTCCATCATCTTCCACCTCCTCTTCCTCCCGGCTCCATTTCCCGGTGTCCATGCTTCCTCCGCCCGGCCTTACCTCCCTCCTCCTCCTCTCCATTCAGTGGTGATCCAGGTGGGGGAGGGATGGATGGAGGGACCGGGAGAGCTGGTGGTGGGCGCCGTCTCTGCCCTCCGGGGCGCCTCCTCCTCCGACCCACCACGCTACAGCCTCTGGCCCGGCACCTGCGGAGTGACACACCGCTGCTGTTGGAGCATGTCTTCCCCCAGAAGAGCTGGCACCGCACGCACTCCAGAGCGGCAAGAGTGGCCCGACAGAGACAGAGAAGCTTAACGAACAGTATTCACTACTCCTGGGGGACACCAAATAAGATATTATTTGCTGTGAGGGATAGTTTTCAGAGAAAGGTGAGGAACTCACAGTTCAGGGCTATCTTTTTCAGGTTTTTTTTTTAAAGGCAAAAAGACAGATCTGTTTGTCTGTCTCCTGTCCTGGAAAAAAAATTGGAAGATTGGAGAAAAGTGTAAGAGAGAGACTGAAGATGAAGGAAGGAGATATCTAGAATTTCCCTGACTGTCTCTGCCTTGAATTGACTGGTGTATTCTTCCAAATACAATTATTATATACTGTAATGCAGAAAAAAACATTCTGCACATGCTCAGAGGCACTCAAAATAGTTATGATTAAGCCTTATTGTATTAGTTACAGCATTGTAGTTATAATTTATTTTGGGGGCCTAAGCTTTATTCTGTATACCTTCCAATTTTTTCTTTTTTGTAGCAGAAATGTAATCAATAAATAAAAGAAAACCAGGTAGTTTCCCCCTGTAGAATTTGTTCACTTCTGCCCCCACTCCATCTGCTGAATTAACTGAGTGCAAACTGCTTTTGCACTCTGAACTCAGTTTGCAGCAACAAAGGCAGGCTACTTATTATTATTTATTTATTAATGATCAACAGATCAGACATACAGATAACCATCAGACATACATATAAAACAAATCAAATCAAATTAACATCAAATTATAAAAGTTAATATTATTAATTGGGAATCAATGTACAAAATTTGCTTCTCAAAAATTTAAAATAAAAAATTAAATTAATCGTCATAAATTTTTAAAATGCCATCTTATGCGGACAGACCATTGATGCTGCACAAAAGCTAGCCACCTTGTTACCAATGAGCACTGGTCTGCGAGTGAATGGGATACATAAAATTCATCAGTTCTTCCAGGAATACTTCTACGAATTGGATAAATAAAAATGTGATGGTTTCTATTATAGAAAGGGCAATATAACAATACATGTCCTACTGTCTCCACTGTGCCAGCTCCACAGGGGCATAAACATGCATCATAAAGAATGATGCATAAAGAATTACTTTTTAAAGTCACTTTCCAAACTCTGCCATACATATAATTATCCTTCTACATTTGGAATGTTTAAGATCGACTTCAGTTGTATAATCTGAAACCAATTTCCCTTTTGGATATCCTAAAGCACTAAAGTGTCTTGGGATGACTGTAATGCCTGTTAGAAATTCTAGCACATTGTTCCCAAGAATAAGTTTGAGCATCTTAGACAATACAATTTCCTACACGCTTCTTTCTTAATACCAGGAAGGAGTCCCTGATGGAAATCTCTTATGCCAGCTTTCCTGGCAATGAGGCTTAGCCCCCTTCTGTTTACTCTCCCATTCTATACATATCTCCAGGCATCAAGCCAAAAGCTAATCAGTGATTTCAAACTCATATGTAAAACCAGTTCATTTCCCTTTCCTCTTCACTTAATGAGACCAAGATGTTCAACCTTGTGAGGCCCATCAGATAGATGTTATGTCTGCCATGCTCCATGATTAATGGATCTAAGCCTGGACAGACTTATCTTGGTTCAAGGTATTAGTTAGTCCTTGTGTAGGCCTGATCATATTTGTAGTAAGCATCTCCATGATGGGACTTGTGGATGGCCTATTTCTCAGATCACCAGGCACAACTTGTGCAAGGTCTCCCAACTGTCCTGATTTGACAAGGACCATCCTGATGAATCTTCTGTCATCCCACTTCTTCAGCTTCTTTTAAAATGTCCCAGTTTCTCTTTCTTCCTCCCACCTTACCCCTTTCAGCTTACTTCTGTTGGTGCAAACTGAAATCAAAGTGCAAAAGTAGTTTGGACTGAGCTATCTCAGCAGCGGGGAGAAGAGGGGGAATAATTTTGCCCTTCCCAGTAGGATCAGGCAAAAGCAAACTATTGTAGCCTCTTCTGGTTTATGTGTTCTTCCTCATGAATAACTTTTGCCATCTTGACCACACTCTGCTGCTGCTTGGCTATACGTGTTTTTGCTTTCGTTGGGCAAAACAGAAAGATCGGTTTGCTACTCTTTACTGGAAATGGAGAGCTGTGGAGAAATCCTATAAATCTGCCCGAAGGGGGGGGGGGGGGGGACACACTCACCCAAGGCTTTGAGAAGAAAAAGTTCACACAAATTTCCCACAACAGCTTCATTGCAGCAGGGAGCGGTGGAACAAGTTTGTTGAAACGCAGCCACATTTTATAAAGAAGAAGAAAGTAACAACCCAGCTATTTTTAACTGTGCATGCCCTAACTATACAAGGGGCTTCACAGTTCTCTTAACACTGGGTGTTATTTTTTTCTGCACACTTTGGCTTGTATAGGAATACCACACAGCTACATGATAGAAACATGATGCCTTCTGCCTTTATTGACAGCATCTTGCAACCTCAGCATTTAGCATATTTCTTCAAAGGATGTGAATTAGTCAGCATTGCTTTTTAAATGCAAATTGTGTTGCTTAGGCTAGGAGAAGGACACAGATATGAAGCTTTCATTTCCATCTGTTGTATGTTGGAGGGAATGCTTGTGATTAATTTCCTCACCTATGCTGCCCTGAATTTTATTTATTTATTTATTACATTTCTGCAAAAACCCTCTGGGAAACTGACAAAATAAAGTTTAGGACTATATAGTAGGCCCATGGTATCTGCTGTAGTTTGGTTCCAGGACCTCTTATGGATATCAAAATCCATGGATAATTAAGTCCCATTATATACAATGATGTAGTAAAATGATGTGTGTGTGTGTGTGTGTGTGTACATACACACATACATACAGTATGCCCACATCATATGCAGGCGCGCTATATGCGGGTTTGAGTATATGCTCAAACCTGCGAGAGGGCACAATGGGCGGTGCATCCCATTCACATGAATGGGGCATGCGCCCATGGCGCACGCGCACTGCCACATGCACGAGCCCCATTCATGCAAATGGGGCTTGACCATGCACAGAATTTAGCTTACGCCAGGGGGCGGGGCGGAATGGATCCCTGTGTAAGCCGAAAGCGCGCTGTATATTCAAGCCCTGGATGATTGAATCCATGAATGCAGAATCTATGCAACTGGATAGGACTGTACAATAAATAAATCTTAGTAACAAAACCCAATGTAATCCTGTCCAGGTTTAAAGCAGCAACAGAATAAAAGCAGGAGGAAGTGCATAGCCAAACAATATATCTGTGGTCAAAATAGCAAAAGTTACTAATGAGGAATAAGCTAGGTGAGGCTACAGCCATTTGCTTTTTCCTTAGCCTACTGGGAAGGGTACGTCTCATCCCCCTTTTCTCCAACTTGATGAATTAACTGAGTACAAACTACAAGAGAGGACAAATGGGGAAAGTGGGAGGTAGAGAGAGAATGTGGAACCTTTTAAAAGCAGCTGAAAAGTAGAAAAATAGAGGATTAATCGGGAGTGTCCCTGCAAAACTGGGACAGTTGGAAGGTATAAAAGTGCAAGATCTAAACACATTCGTTTTACAGAATTAAATAGTGAACCAAAATGTCTGTGATAATACAAAGATCTTTACCTCAAACTGAACTGAAAAGGCTCCAGTGTAAGAGCCAAATGAACTCTCAGGGTGTGTGGATGCCAGCAATGAAAAAGCCCTTTCCATTGTAGCCATCTACCTCACCTTATTTGTTAGATCATCCAATGGAAAGTCTCTGAAGATGATTATAAGGTATAAGTATGCTCTGAAACGTCTTGTTTCCATAGTCCCAGTACCAAGTTTGAAGATGTGAGGAAAATGTATGGAAAGATTCCCACAACTGCTTTTCTTCTTTCTTTTCTTTTCTTTTTTTAAACTGAAAGTGCAATCATGAGAAGGCTACCACTTTCACAGGAAGCAGTGGCTGTGTAATTCTTTTGTTGCTATGTGCCTTCAAGTCATTTCTGACTTATGGCCACTCTAAGGCAACACTATCATGGTATTTTCTTGGCAAGGCTTGTTCATATGAGGTTTGCCATTGCCTTTCCTTAAGGCTGAAAGAGTGGGTTTGGTGTCCCACTAATTTGTCTTTTCAGAATCAATCAACTGGTTGCAGTGAGAAAAGCATAAAGTTAAATGTCAAATGCCAACTTATTAATTGATGCATTTTGAAAATAATATTTTTATTCAAACACAAAAATGTCCATGATATAAAAACATATATAAGGTTACAACACTACAAACAGAGGAGGAAAAACTTTATCTAAAAACCCTTAGATATAACTACTTAATGAAAACAAGAATATACAAATGACTTCCAACTTGCCAGTTTGTGGTTATTATTATCAATTACTATCTCTCTTTCCCACATTTCCTCTATAAAGCATATAAAAAATTAAGTAAACTCTAATGATGCTATTAGCTATTAATAAATGACACAGTGGATTCAAAAGTCAGTGAAGAGCCTTATCACATGAGGAAAAAAAGGCAAAATAAAGAGGGAGAGTAGTACCTTTCTCTGTGGTTCTCTGCATGCTGTCATTACACTTCCGTTTTCTTTCCAAGTTGGACAGCTGTAAAAGTGTGCCTTTTGCCAGATGGATAAAAGGCACACTTTTATGACTATCCCCTTCAGGAAGAAAACAGAAATGCTACAATGGCATGCTACTCTTCCAGTCTGTTTTGGCTTTCTTTTCTCATGCGATAAGACTCAAATTCTGAGAGTGACTAGACACCACTGAGAACAAGAACACACTTGCATTTCTAAATGTGCTCATCACCTATCTTTGTTGCTTCCAACGTATAGAATTCTCAACCCCGGATATCTACCTGGCTTCGGAGATTAAGAGTGGTCACTCGGAGAGAATCATCTGCAACATTTCTAGCTTGAGGGTGAGAGACCAAATCTCACCCAACGTCAACATCTCCCTGATCAGGGGTACTATACTGCTGAATAGTAGCTATGGACAAGCATCACTGGAGTACAGCTTTGTGGCAAACCTTAACCGGGATGATGGGGAAGAAATCATTTGTGCGGCCCAAGTCCAGGTGGGCTCAGAGGTGCTGAATAAGAGTGCGACAAGGACCTTGAAGGTTGTGGGTGAGTTCCATTGGTTGTGTAGAAGCTTACCTTTCCCTGCTGATATTGGTTTGGTTCTTGCAGTCTAGCAAGGTTAAGTGAAAGCAGGATGCAGTTAACTGCACTCAATAGCATAAATTGGCTTTACTTCTCAACACTTTCATTTTTGTTGTTGCAGCTAGCCCTTACAATATCAGTATCTCAACAAATCACATGACGTACCAAGCTAACACAAACATTGTGATGACGTGCGAGGCTGAAGGAAAACCCTTCCCGGAGTTTTTGTGGGATCTTCCCTCCAAAGCCAGTGTAGGATTCTCAAACAACAACAAGACTCTGATGATCCATTCAGCTCAAAGTTTCCATAATGGGACTTACCGATGTCTAGCATATAATATGTATGGCAAGAAGTCGGCACAAATTGACATCCTCTTTCAAGGTAGGATAGCGAATGTGACTCTTTTGCTCTGTCTTCAACCTTGCATTTCCTCTTCTTTTATCCAAGTTTTATCCAAGGTGTTGCTTTCTCTGAAGACCTGCAATTGATTTGGAAGGGGTGGTGATGTGGTCATTTTCTGTAGAGTCATGGAGGATAATTTCTTAGAAAAATATATATTATATTACGCTGAATAGCCAAATATGTATAACATATATACTTGTCACAGAATTCAGAATGGCTAGGACACAATCTGAATGCTTTTAACACAAAGCAGACACTTCTTTGAGAACTGGCCTATTAAAAATTATTGGTTGTACATTGAATTTTTGCTTCCTGAGAGACAGTATACCCTTGTATACCTTGCCATTCTTACTGGATTTTTTTTGGAAACAAAGAGTAGGATAATGTGGGGAACCTTGGGAGCTTGGACCAAATCTGGCCCTTTGGATGTCTTGAGACACTGTTATGTATTGCTATCCAAACAATTGTACAGGTCTTACCCATTCTGACGGATTGAAATGCTTCTCCTAAGTCTTAGGTTTTCCCACACTACACAATTATGACACTTCTTTGATACTACTTCTCTTTTAGAGAACTCTGTTGTTGTTGTTGTTGTTGTTGTTGTGTGCCTTCAAGTTGTTTTGGATTTATTGCAACCTGAAGGTGAACCTATCATGGGGTTTCCTTGGAAAGATTTGGTCAGAGGAGGTTTGCCATTGCCTTCTCCTGAGGCTAAGAGAGCCATCCAGTGGGCTTCATCACAAAGCAGGGGAATCAAACCCTGGTCCCCAGAACCTTAGTCCAGGATTCAAACCACTATGCCACACTGAGCCTTGCAAAGCTGTTAATTCCAGGATTCTGTAGAATACAGCTATGGCAGTTAAAGTAGTTCAAAAGTGCTCTCATTTAATACTGTGAAAGAAATCTTACTAGTCAGCAGTGAGATCTTTCAGCTAAAATATTCTAATATTTTCAGGCCTACTGTTTTGCCTTTAGCCTTGCCTACCACCTGTCAGAAATTGAATTTGGCCCTTGGGTTGAAACAGGTTCTTAGTCGTAGTAGCATGACTATCAGACTATGGACTATGGTTTTCTTTTGCTGAGTCCTACAAGAGAGTTCCCACAAATCACAATTGCCATTGGTTTATGGCCCTGAGACATTCTTTCCCATTGTGCCTCTCCATCCAAACATTTTCTCTTGTTTTCTTTTGCAGAGAGGTCTCGTAGCTGGATTGTAGCCTTGGTGGTGGTGGCATTGTTGGCTGTAGTCTTCACTGTTGGCATCTTCTGGTATCACTGCCGGAAATGAGGGGATCCAAATGGAAACAGGCAGACCTGGAACTTCTTTCTGTTGTAGGAGGCAGAGGTTGGTTGCTACAGGTTGCTTTTCTTGACAAGCCGGAGCAGAAGCAACAAATAAAGGGAATCATTGCTGTGGTTGAGAACTCTGCAGAAAATGGACAAGATCCCCCTGAAGACCTCCTTCTGCTACTGAAAGAAACAGAACATGCTCTTGTCAATGCCAAGTCAAAGCAAGAAGGCTGACAAAGACACAATAATAAGCAAAGAATTCAGCTACCTGAAGAATTCAATTTTCACTTGCCCAGCGGAATCAAGGTTCTAGCTCTTATGATTGTAAAAATATGCTTGAGAGGATGTATATGCCGCTGAAATCTTAGAAGATGGGTTAATGAACATAATGGGACTTACTCCTAACTGCTGACATGTAGGACTGTGCTGCACACCTTTTATATGAAAAAAAAATCAGTTTTTGGACAAGACACTTGAGCTTTCCCATTGAAATGGGGGAGAGAGGATTAAAAAAACACACATTTGGAGAAGATTATGCCCTTTATGTTTTTTTTTCCAAGTGAAGATTATATGCATATTGATTGTCAGCTTCATCATTTTCATACATTCAAGGCAAAGGACAAAAACTAGAACTATTATAACTGTTATATTTTTAAAAAAACTTCCTGTATTTATGGATTACTTTTTCATTCTCTGTTGTACCAATAAAAATATCTCTGGTTAATGTTTCAAATGGATACAGTTCTGCAAATCTAAGTATAACCCCACATGTCTAGTGCTTGAGTCATGTTACTGGCCCTGAAAGATGGGTATTGAGCAAGGTTAGGACAAGACATATCTTGTATTTGGGAGTACCCCATCTGTAGAAATCTTCCTGGAAAGGTTTTACTTTGGGAGAGAAATAATCACCAAATCAAACATGAGGCAACCCTTGTGTCTCCACCTCATTTATTGTAAATAATGAAGTATAGTCAGTAAGAAACTCAGTGCAGTAAATATTAGCTTTCTTATTTTGCTATGTGAAGAGTGTAAAATGTACTCCTCCAGTGGACCTAATATTTCAGAGAAATAGAGTCATAGTAACTCAAGGCCAGCCAGAAGCCTGACAATTCAGAAAACTGTGAATTGCAGAATGCCTCATGCCAAACAGAAAAGAGTCTGCACCCACTGTTGATTTTGGACTAGCATCTTGACATGCTCATCCTACCCCAGAAGCCTTTAAAGAGGTTAAAGCCTTGCTGCAATGATAACAGGGGGAAGAACTGAGATGTATCAGCCCCATCTCTCCAATTCTGTGTTAACGTGGACTGCGGGACAAACCACGAACCTGTGTGGAAAGATAAAAGAGTTTCCCTTCCTTCTTGAACAGATCAGCTTTTCAGTCTGTCTCAGGAGCAAACAAGAACAACTTTGTTAGCATAGGTCAAGGATTGATAAACTCGCATAGTGATGATACTGAAGTTTACATGCTCATGTATTATGGTAGAAAGGTTCCCATGCAATAGGCTAAAGTAACTGTTCAGAGTTAGTTTTAACAATCAACAATAGAATATTTATTTCATCAGCACTGGTTAGTCCATGTTTTGCCTTAGGCTCACCATAAGTTGGAAATGACTTGAAGGCATACAACAACAACAATCACCATAACTGCCATGAGATTCATAGTTTGGTGAGAGTGTACTCTCAGAAAAGTCTGTTTTTCCCTCACTGGGCTCTTTCATACAACACAGTTATACTGTAGTTCTACGGTTCCACTTTAACTGCCACCATTCTGTCCTGTTTAACCCTGGTATTTGTATTTTAGAAAAGGGTATTGAGAGTTCTCAGCAAGATAACTTCTCTAGTACCTCCCCAACCTACAAATCCCAGGATCCCATAGGAGGCATTTAAAGTGGTATCAAAGTGCTATAACTGTACAGCATGACAATGATGTAGGTGTGTGGCATCCTCCAAAGATTGGTCAGGAATCATAAAGCTAAGTAAATGGGTAAGGAGATAGAAGGAGCAGTTATACATCTCCAACATTCCTCTATCTCCTTGTGCCTGTAAGAAAAATGTGAGTTCATGCCTAAGAATTTTGCATTTAGTTGCTCTGCGTTTTGCATTGTACTTTTACACTCTGAAAACCACAAATGGGTTTCTTCTCATGCCCACATGGTGGTGCAATTGTGTTAGAGAAAAATTGGAGGAATACATGTGTGTGCAAGAGTGTGCCTTTGCAAAAGTTACCTCTAAACAGAGCGAAGCTGTCACCACCTTCAGCCTCCACTCTAGCCTTCCTGACTACTTCACTTCCCCAACTCCCATGCTAACAAGGCCATGTGCATTCATAGATCATGGGGAATTTCCCTTGGGTGGGAAAACTTCACAGGAGAAGGGGGATTTTTTTTAAGTACAGGAAGAAAACGAGTTAGGGAAAAAGAAGCAAGCAACAAGGCTTAGCTTTAACAGTTTCGAGAGAGCCGGACATCTCCTTGCACTGCACCTGTAAGAATGGGTCTGCAGGAAGCTGCTGTAAGCCCCCAATTTTGCCAGTCACCAGGGATTTTTTTAGGAGCAATGCTTGCTGGGTGTGTTTTCTGGGTGAGCAATCACTGTTGAGCAAGTATAGATGGTTTGAACATTGTTGTTGCTGTGTGCCTTCAAGAGACAGATTTCTGCACTGCCAGAGCCTCGTGGCTGCTTGCAAACAATGTGTCCAAAATGGCTATTCACCAGGAACAGTGGGGAAGGTCTCCAGGTAGATGGGCACAAGTCACGTAAAATGGCATATGCTACTTCTGGTGAAGAAATCCCTTCCTTCCTTTTCAGGATGATGCAGATTGATCTGAAAGCTTATGCCAACAATACACATCTTTTGGGGAAAGTCAGGAAAAACCCAAGATCATTTTTCCTGTTAAGTGGGCAGCCCCCAACCCCAACTGAATCAAGTACATTCAGGATGCATGTGAACAACAAAGATTCAACCCAGATTCATCCTGGATTATTTTCACAGTATGATTAACTCTTTTAATTGCAGGGACCAATACAGTCTCCAAATTGTGATAATTGTCTCTATTAGGCTAAGCCAATTTTTTTCCAGAATACACTTTCTTTCAGTGATGGCTACCATCATAAAGCATTGTTATTGTTTAATATACTACTATGTTACATCCGTTTTTTATTTCATATTTATTGTTACGGTATTCCTTTGTATTGGGTGGCATATAAATAATAATAATAATAATAATAATTATTATTATTATTATTATTATTATTATTATTATTCCCTGATCTCCTTTTCCCTTGAACACATGTGAGCACTCAGGCACTGTTTCCTTTCGATAAGAAAGGGGCAGCATTTAGCCCATGGACCATATCTATTATCAATTAAAACAATGTTGATTTACTTGAATGTCAACTTTCCCAAGTTCCTATTCTGTTATTGGGCTTTCTCTAATTGGAACTTAGAACTGGACTGAGCCCATGATTTCTGTTCCTCTCTTACACAAACTGTGTCATGGGATACGAGGAAAAATGTGCTGTGAAGCAGCAAAGATCTAGGAACACTAATGCCTGTAGGCTGAGCGTAGATTTTTCCTAGGAATTTTATCACACGGCTAACCTCTTGTGTTTGCTATATTTAAATGAAGAGAGGAGTCATGTTCCCTTCCAGTGAAAAAGTTCATTTCCATTCTGCATAAATCAACAGACCTGATTTGTGTTGGATGCATCCATTACATATTATTTCCTAAACATCCTCCTGAAAGGATAGGGAAATGACTCACTAAATACAATTAGCCAAGCTTGGAAATTCTGCGTAATATTTGTAAGCTCGATGCACACCTTATCAGAGACGAATGCCTCTTAGTCAGATTCTCTAGAATTTATTTGATAAGTATGGACTTGTTTAACAACGTCAAGGAAAAAACCTCATTTTATTTATTTATTATTTGTTCATTTAATGTCCTACTGTTTTTCCCCCAAGAAGAGACCCAAGATAGTTTTCAGCAAGATTAAAAACAAGATGCAGCTAAAACCTGACAATACAAAATTTTAAAAGCAATTTAATCAGTGTTCATGTGAAAACCAGCCACAATTTAAAATATATAATAATCTTACACACACACAGTTAAAAAAATGCAGCACACACTTCACTGAAAGCCTTTTCATGGCCCATTCATAATCAACTGGCTATTTAAAGAAAATGTTATTTAACTGCCAGTGAAGGCAGAGCAAAGGGTTTTGCCTTCCATTGGGAGAGTTCCAAAGCCCGAAAGTAGAGAGAAAATGAGAAAGAAAAAGGAGAGGTCAAGAGCGGAAGAGAGAGGGAATGAGAAAGTAGGAGGAAAGATACAACTGAAGAAGAAGAAATAGAAGTTAGGGTTGATAAGAAATACCTTAAAGTATATGGAAGATACAGTAAGAAACAAACCAATAGGCAGTGAAGCTGTTTCTGCATATGCTCCCTATAACTCTTCCCTTCCCCTACTTTTTGGGGAAGACACGGTTTATTTTAAGCAAATGGAGAATCAGATATTCCAAATTAAATAGCAGTTCCTGACATAGGTGACTGAGCTTATTTTGCCTACAGCACGAAAGGCGAACTTGGGTACTCCAGGGGTGGTTGGACTCCAAAGGGCCATCTGTTCAAACAAGCAGGAGCTGGAGTGAGGAAACATGGGATCTGTAGTTCAAAAACAACTGGAAGGCCATGTGATCCCTAACTGCCAGAGACAGAGACCCAAGAGTTACCCTTGCCTAGAAACATCAAGAGGAGGGTGGTGGCAATTGGGTTAATCTACTGCAGATGCAGTGAAAACAACAGAGTCTTTTGGCTCCTGTAAGACTGACAAAGTTTATCTGGTGTGAGAGTTTACAGACTGTTTTTGCAGGCCACTTCACCAGATACATGGAGCGTAGCCTCCCTTGGCAAGTACTTGCTGTGGAGTTGGGCAGGGCTGGATAATTAAGGACCCCAAGACAACCACCAATTGAAATAAAACCACGAAGACAAGCAATTGGCAGAAATTGGCCACAACTTTATTAACTATACATAACTGAAAGGAGGGTTGGCCTGAAAAGCATAAGGTCCGGATCTGTCATCCACCAACCCACGTTGGTCAATGAACTGAATATGCCTGGACACGAGCAGGCATCGGGACGACAGAGGGGTAACCGACCCCTTCGGCTATGCGCCCATGCGCATTTTCCACCCTTGTCACCAGGGGACGCTGAATCGATGTCGCCCCCGCAATGGCAACATCGCTCTCCCTCAGCACCCCCGGGTCCGCAGATGACTCCCGATCCTGTGCTCCGCAGCACAGTAAACCACGCCCACCAGATCCGAGACCTATGCTTCCGCCCCTTCGAGTTGTGACAGCACCCTAGCAATCGCCCAGACTAGGGAGGGTGGGTGGGGAGCCAGGAAGTCAAAATGGCGCCGGCCACCGGCGATCCAGGGCCTAAAAAGGCCCTCCAGCCAATCAGCGGCTGGGAGCCCCCGAGAGGACCGCCTCCTCGGGCTCCCAGCCAATGAGCGTGGTAGACATCCCTCCCACGCCAGCCAATGAGGGCCGCTTCCGCTCCCATATGATGCTGGGAGCTGTAGTCCAGGAGCGGCGGCCCCTGGCGCTTCTGCTCCCAGGGCTCCTGGGAGCTGGAGTCCGCCGCCGCGGGGGCGTCCGCCGCCATGTCGGCCAGGTAGGACGCCCAGCACGCGGGGCCCGCCCGCGGCCGCCCCCGCAAGCGCCCACACCGGGCAACCGCCCTGATGGCCCCAGCAACTCGGCCTGCCCGGTAAGTCGGGAGGCCCCATTTATGAGCATATGCTGGGGGCAGAAAGGGATACAAAGGAATGGAAATGCAAAAGGGAACAAGCTGTGACAATTTTAACAGCAGTCACTGAACAGAGAGTTTGAGCAGTGAAAAAGACATCCTTACTTAGATTGCATAACTCATGTAAGGTGGGAATAGTCTTTATCCAATCCAAACGTGAGATTTTAGTCTCTCAGCAAGTTGAAATTTATTTATAGTTTCAATTTTCGCATACAATTTGGGACCAAGGATAGCCTACAGTTTAGATTAAAACAAAGTACAGTTAAAACCAATGATGATGAAACAGCAAAACAAAACAAAACACTATCCCATTAAAACATCACTAACTTAAAAGAGTTTTAAAAAGCGTCTTATGAACCAAATAATAAAAGTCTCCAAATGCATTTGAAGAAGTAGATTTAAATCTACAAAAGCTCATGCTGCCAACTTCTTTCTTTCAGTTATTCCCAAAGATGCTACAAGATCACTTTACATACTGCTTTTTAATAATAAAAGTAAAGGGCACCTCTCCCCACATAAAAATATTCTTCTGCACAGCCAGTTAATTGGAGTCGTTACAGTTAAAGCCTTTGCCTTCCTCTGAGGCTGAGAGAGTGTGACTTGCCCAAGGTCACTCAGTGGCTTTCCATAACGAGTGGATATAACAAAGGATCTAAAGGATGATGCAAAGGAAAATGATGTCCAAGAATTTATAAAATTCTGGCAGGCATAACCATTTGTGCTCATCCTAAAGGATGGATGGATGAGAGAGTAGAGGGGCTTCATACTTCTTTTTGGTGTTCCCAGGATTGACTAAGCTCTCCCCTTTGGCCACTCTATACACACACACACACACACACACACACGAGTTAATGTACAGTACTTATATTGACCCATAAATAAGTCGACCCAGGGTTTTTGGGTCAATTTTTTTACTAAAATTTCTAGACTTATACATGAGTATAAAAAGTAATTAAAAGCTAAATTAAAACATGAATCAGCGCCTGATACTCTGGAACCAGGGTGGGACTATCCGTCAAGCTATGCCCTTCCTCAGTAGAAATTTCACAGAGGGGAAAAATAAATAAGATCTTATCAAGGAACAAAAGCAAATGGGAAGTTCTGAGTTGAAGCAGCCAAGATATTGGGGTCATAGCAAGGTGGAAGAAACAGCAATGAGTTTCTGCTTCTTTCCCAAGCAGAATGAGTTTCTGGATATTAAGGTTGCTGCGCTATCATCCTTGGTGTGGTGGTCATTGTTCTTTTTATGCTGGGCTGATAAAAGGTAACTTCTTCCTGACAAAATGTGGAGCAAATATTTGGCAGGGATTTACATATGTAACACCCTTTCCCAACTTGGTACAAAGTTCAATCGGTAGCCTTGTATGGTGGGGATGGGATGGAAGAGCCTACAGGAACTTGTGTCATGCATCAGAGACTGTCTGGAAGCTGAAAGGAAGGGTTTGAATATTCTTGAGAGAGGGAGGGAGGAGGAAACAAAGCTGCATCCGAACTGCAGAAATAACCCAGGTTGGCACCACTTTAACTGCCATGGCTCAGTGCAATGGAATTCAGGGTTTTGTAGTTTTGTGAGATACTTAGCCACCTGTGTCAGAGAGCTGGGGTGCCACAACAAACTACAAATCCCAAAATCCCATAGCATTGAGCCATGGCAGTTAAAATGGTGTCAGCTTGGGTTATTTCTGCAATGCAGATGCTGCCTACAAACAACCATACTCTCAAGGTGACCACACATTCTCCTTTTCCAGGACATGTCCTACATTTTAACCCTCTGTCCGGGAGGAATTCCAAAACATCTTCCATTTTGAGTTGGATTAAAAAGCATGAATTTACATTTACTGGTATATGAGTGCTTTTATCTTTTATTTGTTCATATCCTCCCTTTTACTTGAAGTTCTTACATTTTACAGTGCCTCATCCTCCTTTGTACTTAGGACATCTGGTCACCCTGCATACGCTTAAATCTTTCAAGTAGCTGCAGATAGGAAAACCCTTGAAAGCTATATCCCTGCTTCAGAAACTGTTAATTTGTTTTAACTATATATTTTCCTTGACAATATTCCAATAAATCCTGATATTGTAACCGTTTCTCCTTATCTATTGTTTTCTTTCTGTAAAACTCTTCTTGTAGTAGCATTTTCTGACTTTACCTGGGTTTGTATTTATTCCAAATTCTCAACAAAGCACACACATAGTGATTATTAAAATCTATATTTACTTTAACTTTATCATACTGTAAATATCTATGCCATGCAAACCTTAGGTCAAAAATAAACCTTAGGTCTAATCAAAATTGTTCACTTCCCATTTGCTCAGCCATTGGCAAAACAGATAGTGCTCTGTTGTAAAAAGCATTCAAACATACTTGGCCAGAAGTGACAATTAGACATTATTCATTTATCTATTCAGAAATAAAATAAAATAAGATAAAATAAATAAATATTTGATTATGTAAACTTCAACTATTATGTTACCCACATTTGCACAAGGAAGGGCATTCTCACCCACCCAATTAAATGTGGATAGTCTCCAGCATGTGTAGTAGTTTGAGCATTTGACTATGGAGTTTATAGTGTTGACAAAAAAAAACAAAAACAAAAACGATAGCTCCCCAACGGGATACAGTCTGGTTGCGGGACACTACCTGCACATAATTCACTGCCAATTCTGCCGGGTGATTGCATCCCAGCTGCATCTTGGGTCCCAGGCGTGCTTCGGAGGCCGCTTTTCGAAGTCGGGAGCTTTACAACTTTGAAAAACAGCCTCCGAAGCACAGCTGGGATCATCATAAGTGATTTCCAACACTAGAATAGAAGGAGTTTGAATTCACCCCACCATCAGCTAGACTAGTGTCAGCTCACTTAGACCTTAGTCATAATGGCCAGTTAGGATTATGCACATAGGAAGCATTCAAGTCCTCCCTCTGTGACTCTATTATTCTGTCAGATCTCAAGTATAATAGTATGGTATGGCAAACTCGCAGGGTACAATTTTATTTCCACATAGGCTACTTGTACGAAGGCAGAGCGTCTACACTGTAGAAATAATGTAGTTTGACACCACATTAACTGCCATAGCTCCATTCTACAGAATCCTGGGATTTGTACTTTGGTGTAGCACTGGCAATCTTTGGCTGAGAAGGCTAAAGACCTTGTAAAACTACAAACCCCAGGATTCCATAGGATGGCACTACACCACTTAAAGTGGTGTCAAACTGCATTATTACTACAGTGTAAATGCCCCTCCCCTTTATGTGAAATAGTGGTCTGGACATTGGGCAAGGACTCCAGTAAACCTTGGTATGGATCCATGCTCAACTGTGGAAAACCACTGGTGACTTTGGGCAAGTCACACTCTCTCAACCTTAGAGGTAGCCATTGTCAAACCTTCTCTGAACAAACATTGCCAAGAAAAACCTGTGATAGCCTTAGGGTTTCCCTAAGTCAGAAACAACTTGAAGGCACATAACAAAGGCTACTCACTACTCATCCAAGTTCAAGATCCTCAGTGGGGCTGTAGGAGAATTGCCTGGCTTTTCCAGGTGGTTTGGAGAAACATCTGATCTAATGGTATCTCACCATAAAGAGATCTGGCAACTGATAGGTATGCAAGACTCCCATTGGCTCTGAGCCTGATTTTAATGGTATACCAGTTAGTCCCAGGGCAGATGGTCCTTTAGCTTACTTGGGTCCAAACCATTAATGGTTTTGTAGGTGAAAATCCTTAAAAAACACAAAATCTTAAAGAATCCCCCTGGGAAGTCCTAACTGGAAATAAGCAATTTAGCCAATCTGGCGGAGATGCAAGGTACCTGCAGTAGCAATAACAAAGATCCATGGCTTTGTTCCACGTCCTCCCTTACTCCTTTGTATGCGCTGACTCTCACAGTGCTAAAAGATTTTATAATAATACCAAATTGTTTTTTATAGCCTTCCTTTCCCCGGTTACTTCCCTTCCAGATAATCCCCAGTGGATTCACTTGGGCTTTTCTTGAGTTCAACATTTGTTCCAACATATTCCAGGCCCCTATGACAAACATTTAGGGTGCGTTAAGGATCTAAGTGACAAGGGCTCAATTGTTTGTTCTACCTTGTTTCACTTTCAGTTTGTATTTGTTCCCACAGTTATATAATAAAGTTTTTTATACTAGACACTTCACTGATACCAAAATGGGATGGAAAGAACTGATATGTTGAGGAACTCTGCACATTTTCTAAATGTCAGTATTCCTGGGAACCCAACAGTTGTCCTCAGTCAGTCAGTCAGTCATTATTTATTACAGTCCATGAACCCAAAATGTATACAAACAGTCAAAATTCCCCACAATAAGACAAGAATCAAAGAAATCTAACTCTAAATATTCCTTTACACATAGAGGGTTCTAATCCTAGCTGCCTCAGAGAGAAATTTAGCAACTCTGAAAGTGACAATCTTCCAACAAGAATTTTACATTAAAAAAGATCTGATCTTCAATTCATCTTCCTCAATAATGGATGGATTTTGACTTGTCGCATCTGGTTGTAAAACTTACAGTATAATAAAATATGTTTCATAGACTCCACTTCCTAGTTGCAACATGGGCATCTTCACCAGCAAAACTACCATGAAGTAGTTCTCTGGAATATACATTGCATCCAGCCTTGGAGAAAAAACCTTGACATTTGCCTAGAGACGTATTCATCAAATAATTATCAGTATAGAAGGGGCCATCATAATGTATGTGCATCATACTAAGAGACATAAGAGTGCAAATGCAATTTGCAAAACACTATTTGACAGACTTAGGGGCAATAACTGAACCCAGCTAGAAATAAAAGATGAGGAGAGACCAATAGATGCAACTTTCTTCACTATACTCTTGGACCAGCAGCTGATGTATTTATCTTGTGTATTTATCACATTATAGGAGACCTAAGCCCTCATCAAACACTATAACCTTCATCCATAACTTGAGAGAAAGCCACCATAGATAAGGGACTTTCTCCTGTTTCCAGCACTAATACACAATTAGGAATGCAGTTTGGAAATCAGTTGTTATTGGAAACATGCAATTCCTCTATTAATTATCATCAGTAGTATGCATCAGGTATTAAAGTTGGCCCTAAGTAGTAGGGTTAGCATTTGGTGGATCATGCATTTGCCTACCTTAAAAGTAGCTGGAGGTAGAAGAGAACATAGGTTGCAGAATTAATGCAGTTTAACTGCTTAGGCTCAATATTGCAGAATACTGCTGGGGTTTAGTTCTGGGACTGCCAGCGAATACTAAAATTTGTGCATGCTTGAGTCCCATTAAATGCAGTGGCATAGTAAAATGGTCTCCCATATATGAAATGCCAAAATCAAGGTTTGCCTATTGGAATTTATATTTTTTTTTTTCAATATTACCAAGCTGTGGTTGCTTGAATTGATGGATAAGAAATCCATGGATATGGAGGGCAGACTGTATTTATCCAAAATACAGCCCTAGTTACGGAGTAAACTGGAGTATGGTTTCAGATTTGGAGAGAGATTTTGATTTAGTGGTAAAAGAGATTCACTACAAGAGAGCACATACATTTTATAAAAACACAGTGAAATGTTTATATCATGTTGCAGCTGTTTTCTCTATGCTTATAATAACAAATCATACAGCTTTATACTGGTGCATCAAAGAGTCAAACTAGATATTGTTCAATGTATTTTTAGAAGAGGTGCTCCCTCTAGTAATGAAGGTTATCTGCTTGTAGTATCACATTACTTCTCTTGCACCCGCATCTTACATTAAGTGTACTTTATTTTGTGATTGGTTATTGAAAGGAAAACATAGGCATAATTTGCAAGTCAGGTTGTTGAGGTACATAGCTCTGGGAAAATGCCATGGACAAAGGCAATAGATTGTTTTATCACAGGAAAAAATGTCTCTCCCTTAATGTCTCAGCAGCAAAAAAGACACTATGGCCTGATACAGACAGCCAAAATAAAACTGCTTCAAGTCACTTTGGAGGTATGATGTTTCAATGATGCATGCGTCCTAAGAGTCTGGAAGCTTCACCAAAGCTGCACTCCAGTCCTTAGAAGTGGAGGGTGGCTTTGGTGCGGCTTCTGGACTCTTAGGACGCATGTATCATTGAAACACTATATGTCCAAAGTGAGTCAAAGCAGCTTTATTGTGGCTGTCTGTATAGGGCCTCAGGCCCGTTACAGACGGGCATAATAGTACGTCTGTAACTCAGTCCGTACTAGGGTTAGAAAGGGGAGTCACTTCCGGATGCCCCTAACCCTAGTACGGATCGAGTCCGTACAAAATGGCGGCGCCCGTTCCACATGGGGGCCGCCATCTTTACGTGGCAGATATGATGCCGCGAGTGCGCCATTGGCGCCTCGTGGTGTCATAGCCGTGACGCATAGAGAAGCGCCATTTTGGCACTTCTTTTTAGCTGTGCCGGGAAGCCTTGCGGTTTGGCCACTGGGGCTTCTCGGCGCAGCTAATGATGGCACAGGCAGAGCGCCGCTTTTCAGCTCTCTGTAACGAGCCTATCTTTTATTAGGCTAAATGATATCTACATCTTTGGTTACTCTAAAACAATTCGTTGGAGGCAGTGGAAGAATGGAGAAGGTTTATATGGCAAGGACAGGAATTCTTATTGTCACTGTCTCTGGCTAAGCAATTCTGTTTTTGACTCTTGGGATTTAGAGATGGCAAACTGCACCCCCTCTTCCCAGATGGTTTTACTGGGTTCTGCTTGTTTGTTGGGTTGAAAAAGTGGAGTAAAAGGGGGGAAAGACAGGGACATTTTTTTTTCTGCTTTTCTGGCCAGGTATATTGGGAAGCAGAAAGGGTAGATGAAAAATATTATTGGTGAGAGCCTGGCTGTCATTTGCTAACCTCTACAGTAGTGGTGTGCAGCTGCAAAAGGTCCATGGCCAGTTGCATGCCTTGGGTTCCCCAGGACTTCTAAAAAAAGACTTCTAAAAAAGTAAAAAGCATAAATAAATAAATACTATGGAACTACTGGAAATCCCCTTCCATTTCTGAAAAACTGTTGTCATCAAGTGACTTCAAGTCAACTCTGATTTATAGGGGTTATTAAGACGTTGTTCTTTTAGCATGGTTATGCAAATATTCTCACTGGCACATTCTGGTTTTCTTGTTTGCACTTTTTAAATCAGAATTGTATCTCTGTGCATCTTTAAGAGTTCATGTTGCTCACATGTGTCAGCACTATGAATAAAGATGGAGTCGATGATGCAGATGTATTTGAAACATATTCAAGGCATGGAGAGTTTTATCTTGGTTTATCCCAGGAGATTTCACATCAGTCACACAGTTAAGAATACAAACCCTTTAGAAAAACTTGGGAGAAAAAATGAGATCGATTATCCCAGGTTAAGTGGGGGTTTTGGGCAGCCCTCCCTCCAACTTACCGGTAATTGGATGCATTCAAAATGCATGTGGACAACAAAGATTCAACCCAGCTTCTATTGGGATTATTTTCACCATCTGAATAATCCAGCAGGATGGGAGAGATGCAACAAAGACCATTGAGAAGAAATTCTACTTTCTGTCCTAATTTTCATCCTGGTTTATCCTGGGTCTGTTTGCATCAGTGATTCACACAGCTGACAATGCAAATTTTTAGGAATATTTAGGGGGGGAAATCCAAGATTGATTATCCAGGGTTAAGTGGAGGTTTTTGGTGACCCCTCTCCAAAAAACCTTACTTGGATGCATTTGAAATGCATGTGAACAATAAAGATTCAACCCACATTCTACCTGGATTATTTTCACCTCCTGAATAACCCCATAGTTACTCTCTAATAGGATTTCATTGACACAATTTCTTCAGAGGTATGCCATTGCCTTTCTCTGGGACTGAGAGAGGGCAATCTGCCCAACATTATCATGTGGGCTTCCATGGATGAGTGGGAATTCAAACCCTGGTCTCTTGGAGTCCTAGTCAAGCACTCAAACCATTACGCCAGGCTGACTCATTTTTGAAAAGCATATATTTCAAAATGATAAACAATGCAGAAGTACCATGCATCCTATTTAAAAGTTGATTAGCCACTCCTGGAAATGTCTAGAAAAGTGAACTCACTTATTTTTTTCCATAAAAAGGGTGGTCTGTGAAATTTGAAAGAGTTGAGGGCCACATAAACAGCTCTGAGGACTGACCTAAGGTCCCAAAGCCTCACTTTGCCCAGCCTTGAGTATGGGTCTTCCTCTACATACCTACAGTCATGCAGTGTGTAGAGCCAGTGAGTCATTTACTAAATACACGTGTGAGAAATTATTACATGTGCTCTAAAACAGGGGAGATCCAGCACGGTGTAGGGGTTTGAGATGCAATCATCCTAATGTAATTGTACTTTCCTTGCCCAATGTGATAAACTACTATCATTTTGAAATCCAGGGTTCGAGCCCTTGGTTAGCTATGGAAACCCACTGGGTGACCTAGGCAAAGTCATACATGCTGTCAGCCTCAGGGGAAGGCAATAGCAAACCCCCTCTGAAGAAATCTTGCCAAGAAAATCCAGTGATAGGTTCACCTTTGTTGTTGTATGTCTTCAAGTTGTTTCCAACTTATGGCGACCGTGGAAAGACTCTATCATGGAGATATCTTGGTGAGATTTGTTTAGAGGAGGTTTGCCATCGTTTTCCTCTGAGACTGAGAACATGTGACTTGCCCAAGGTCACCCAGTGGGTTTCATAGCGGAGCCTGGAATCGAACTCTGATCTCCAGAGCTGCAATCCAACACTCAAACCATAGTCACCGTACGCACTATAAATCAAAAACGACTTGAAGGCACACAAGAACAACAACAAAATGGAGAAGGGGGCGGGGCAAGAGTGTGGCTGGCACCTGTGTCTCTTTATTTCCCAAATGTTCCCTGATGTTTCCTTTAGGAAGGAAGTAAATCCTTGTAAATCCTGTAGCTTTTCTCCCCTGCAAAGCATCTCTCCCGCTAAGCAGTACCATCTTGAGCCAAACTAGAAGAGGAAATGTCAGTTGGGCCACATGGAGACTTTCTCCTTGAGGCTAAAGCTGCTGAGTCAGCCTGGAGTTTAAAAAACTTCATTTGAAAAAAAACCCACATTTTCTTTCCCTGTTTAGTCATTCGGTACTTTTTTTGCTCTCCCAGCTGGCCATGGAAAAGTGCTTTTTTAGCTGCTGGAGGCACTCTCCTGGGGAAGAGTTAATGCCTTTTTGGGTCAGTTAGACCATCCAAAGCCATTGAAAGGTGAATAGATGGAGAGCAGGATCTCTCCTGCCAGCAGACTCCCTACTAATTAAAAGCCAGTATACAGGATTAAAGATTTAAGCACATTTCTGAAATAAATTATAAAACCTCTGCTAGTTAGGGCCAGAATTAAGGCTAAATAAATTAAAAATAAATAGCTCATGTTGACTCAAGCTCCACAAAGCCAGGAATTTGGATGCTACAGTCAATTCCTTGACAGATGTGCCCTGTGATCAGCAAAGATGTTGTGCAATGCCACGTACTCTCCTTGCTTACAACTTACTTACCCTGAACCCTCACTACTCTTTGGTTTTTCAAGGCCAGATTTGGATGGGGAGGATGGGTAGAGCAATGATCACCCTTGTTGTCCTGGGCCTGCATTGTCTTATGAAAAAGCATCTAAGCCAGTGATTCCCAATCTTTGGTCTTCCAGGTGTTTTGGATGTCAGTTCCCCAAACCTCCAAACAGCTTGGCCAACAGCCAAAAAATTTGGTACCTGAAGTCCAAAACAATGGAGGACCAAAGTTTGGGAACCATTGATCTAAGTCATAATACTGTATTCTCTAGAGTAGAGATGGGGAATTTCTTGACCTTCCAATTGTTTTGGACTCCAGCTCCTAGCAGCCCCAGCTAGCATAGTTAATGGTACGAGTTTATATGTTTTGTAATCTAAGAAAGTTCCTTGCCCTGAATTTGATGAATCCTCCTATGAATTGGCCTGTGCCTTCATCTATGACCCTGGTGTTTTCCCACCACAAAAGTAAAGGTGGGAAAGAAAGCAAGAAGTAGGGATGCCCTATGAGTTGGAAAACCACATTTAGCTTCTCTGATTCCACAATGTGCCCCACTGGTGTACCAGAAAGTGATATTTTAGCCCAAAGGGAGTTATCTTTGATTACATCATGTTTTGTGCTGTTGACAATCCTACACAAGATCATGAGAGAAGGCAGTCTAGGAGCTGAGAAGCTTTCCTGACATCAGTGTTGGACTCTCTCAGCAAAAATCTAATTAAAAACAACAACAAAGTTTTTGTAACAACACCATTAATAGACTACAGCAGGATGGAGAAGGGTGAGGTGGGAGGGAATTTTCTATTATTGGCAATCCTCTAGTTGTCCCTGAGATGCGTGATGGGCATTTCCAAGGAATGTGTGTCCTCCACTCAGTGCAACATGTTCAGAGGAAAGGGAAGCCCCACATGTGCCAAAGGCGCCATACAATGTGACTTCTGCTTAGCAATATTTCCTTTTGTGGACTGTGATCTTTTGGACAAGGGATAATAAATGTGAATAAAAAACAATGATCCTATAATTAAGGATGCTGACTGGTCATTGAACAGGAAAAATAATTAATATTAAACAATGAAGTCTAGATGTAGGCTTGGCACTGCACAGAGGCCTGTAGCAAAGGGTCTCGCTGTCTAGAAGAAAGTGATATGATGAGAATGAAGGAGAAAGGTAAGCAGATAGCCTCCTTTTCCAGGACATGTGCTACATTCCAGCCTTCTGTCCAGGAGAAATTCCAAAATGCCCTCCATTTTGAGCATGAATTCAGTAAGCATTAATTTTTATATGAGGTGGAATGCACAAACTAGAGCCATTATCACATGTCTTCACAACTGCACGACTGGAGCAGCTGTTGCTATCATGTTCTCCTCCATGCTCTGCCTTAATCCTGCCCCCCTGCCCTATGCCCTGTCCACCATGCCGTTGCTTTCCTTTTTTCAATTTTTAATGCAGTTCCACCATTTTAAAAAAAATGAAAAGAAAATTTAAAAAGCAAACCAGGCTGCTTGGAAATAGCAATGGAAGCAGGGGCAGGGGGAAAGGAGGAGACACTGACACCACACAATTGCCAATCTCACAACCACTCCAGTAGTGGCATTTTGCAGTTGAGTAGTACACAAAATTGGAGGCTATTGACAGATTTCTCCCATCAATGAAAAAAGAATGCCCTAATCACATTTGGGAGACACAGCAGCTGTGCGTCAAAGGTGATGTTGTGTGATAAGTGTTGCCAAATGCATTATTTTGTGGGCTGCAGCTCCTGTCCTGTCCTCTCTGCTGAACTGAGTGCATGCTACTTTTGTGCTTTGAATTATTTCCAGCAATTGAATTAAACTAAGGAGAAAGGGGAAAAGTGGGAGGAGGAGAGAGAAACAGGGATATTTTAACATCTGCTGAAAAGTGTGATGGTAGAAGATTAATTGGGACTGCTAAATCAGGACAATTGGAAGGTATGTCTTAATTATTTATTTAAATTGTGCAACAACAATGCAATCATTATGCAGGTGTTGTGACAAATCTCTATACATTTTCCGTAGTTACAAACTTAAACCTCTGGAACGAATAAGGATGTTCAGGGGTATATTAAAGGAAAGAACATAACAGGAAATGATGGGGCCAGAGAAAAGACTGTGAAGAAAAGGCATGGTACTTATTTCAACTATGACATAAAGAGCCAAGGAGAGAAACAAAAGAGTATGTATAGGATCACCCTAGAGAATTTCATCTCCTCCCACAATATTCATGCCTGTCTCTGCTTGTACTGCACCTAGGTTTTATATCGGCTTAACTGGTTTCTCCTAAAGAATCAGAGGACAAAGATCTCATTTCTTCAAGGACCCCACATTGATTGGAGGTAGTGGTCCATCTGGATTATGGCTTTGTTGTTCTACCATTCTGCACCCAGTTCTACAATTCTCTGAATTTGCTATCCAGTTTTGTGTGTGGTAAACTGAAATTTAACTGGCCTTTGTTCAATGAAGTCTTCCACAGCAAGAAACCCCTGGGTACAGTGGGCCCTTGGTATCAACTGGGCTTTGATTCCAGAACCCCCTGTGGATACCAATGTCCATACATTCTCAAGTCCCATTATATACAATGGCATTGGAAAACTGTGTCCCTTATATTATATAGCAAAATCAAGGAATTGCTTTCTGGAATTTATATCTTTTTAAAAATAGTTTCTAACAATGGATGGTTAAATCCAGGATAAAGAATCTGTGGCTATGAAAGGCTGACTGTAATGAGGAAGCAATCTCAGCCCAAGTTTCTTCCTAACCCTAAAAAAAGATGGTCCAAGCCTGTGAAATTTAGGAACTCTATACAGAACTGATGCAAACCACATCATATTTGGAAATTTGGAATCCTAATTTAGTTTAATTAAAGATGTATTAAAAGTAAAGTTGGACATAACTTATTCCAGCTGCAATACCTGGGAGCGATAGCAGCTGAAGATGCTAGAAGAGGGGTGGCATTGGTGATCTAGCCTGGAGTCAACCATCTGCTTTTAAAGGTCAGGTACAGCCCTAAACATGTGACTTCCTGTGCAAAAGAACAAGATGGCTTTCTTTTCCTCCAGCTTTTTATATAAGCTCACAGGATTGATAGCTAAATCTAATTTCAACAATGGCAATGTGATAGCATGTAGCATAGTGATTTGAACATTGGACTGTGACTCTGGAGACAAGGTTTTGATTCCATACTCTAACATAAAAACCCACTGGGTGACAGTGGGCAAGTTACACACTCTCAGCCTCTAAGGATAGCAATGGCTATCCTGCTCTGGAGAAACCTGCCAAGAAAACCCTATGACAGATTCGTCGTAAGGTCTCCATATGACTTGGAGGCATGCAACAACAACAAAGTAAAATTGTGTCCTTTATATAATATGGTAAAATTATGGTTTGCTGTTTGAATTGGGGGGGGGGGGTATTTGTGTAATATTTTCAAGCCATGAATAGTTGACTCAGAATCTGTGGATATGGAGGACTGACTGTCCTTTGTGCCTTTTGGATCAGTTTGCCAGTGTCCCAATTCTTCTCCCTTCAATGGCACTTAGAAACTTCCTGATCTTGCCTGTCAGTAGAGTTCCAAGTACCGATATAGGAACACTCCCAAAGACTTCATTGTTTGTCATGCCTTTGGAAATATTATTTTAATTGAAGTTGTTTTCCGGGTCTGGGTAGTGAAAACACAAGTGCCTCTGAGCTGATAATATGGTTAGCTTTTGGTGAGTCTTAGACAAGAAGGTGTTTTGTGAGCTGAAAACATAACAAAATGGAATGGCTAATGGCTAAATGGGGGTGAAATGGATGGACAGACTAATGAATGGGAGCCAGGGTTGCCATAGCTCACAGTAAAATAATTTCCAAACTCCATGGATACCAGCAAAGCTTGGAACGGGCCTTAGACTTTCCTACTGTGTAGCTGGAACAAATCCAAGCACAGGGAGTGTGGAACAGAGCTAACAATAACAATACTACTCCCATTGCAAAGCTTCTCCTGTCTGCCTCCTACGAACTCAGTCACTCTCCCACGTTGGGTTCAAAGTGATTTAGCCATTGTTGGCAAAAATCCCTTCACTGTAAATATGACATGATTTTTGGCCATGGTGGCTGGTGGTCATAGTTCAAGAAGGATGTTGACAAGGTGGAACATGCCCAGAGAAGGGCAGCCAAGATTATCAAAGATCTGGAAACCAAGCTGTATGAGAAACAACTGAGGAGTTGAGTATGTTTAGCCTAGAGAGGAAAAGACTGAGAGGAGATTTGATAGCTATCTTTAAGTATAGCAATAGCAATATCAACTTGGAAAGTTAATATTCATAAGCAATTCATGATTGCTAGAAGTTCACCCAAATAATATGTTCCTGTTAACAAATCTGACTTTTAAAAAATTAAGCAGTTATACTCTGCATAACCTTCAACATTCCCAGTTTGGTAGGGACAGTCTCAATTAATCCTCCGTGATCCCACACTTACAACTGCTTTTAAAATATCCCAGTTTCTCTCTCCTCTTCCAGTTGCCCCTCTTTGTCCTCAGCTTACTTCACTTGTTGCAAACAGACTTTAAAGTGTAAAAGTAGCTTGTGCTCAGCAGGAGTGCAGGGAGAAAAGAGGAAGGTGAAGAGTCTTGCCCTTCCCTGTGGATTCAGGCTAAAGCAAACTGCTGCAGCCCCTTCTTGCTTGTCTGTATTTCTTCATGAATAACATCCTCCATCTTGACCATATCTGTCCCAGTTTTCATCTGTGAAATGTTGGAGAGTATGATTATGTTACTTGCTACTTTTCTCAGGTAGACATTGTGCTAATCTGTTTCAGTATAAAAATACAGAATGCAGAGAGGGAAAGAGGTTTAGTAGCACTTGTAAGGCCAACCAGTTTGTTATTTTCATACAGGCTGAGTCTCCTTTCTCTGGAATTTCAAAATCTGTAATACTCCAAAATCCATAATAATAATAATAATAATAATAATAATAATAAATTCATGGGTGGCTGAGCTAGTGATATTTTTGCTTTCTGATGGTTCAGCGTACACAAATCAAGATTACCCAAAACATTGTGTATCAAATTACCTTCAGGCTATGTGCATAAGGGTGTACAAAACAGGAATGAATTTTGTATTTATACCTGTGTTCCATCTCGAAGATAACCTCATTATGTATATGCAAATATTCCAAAATCCAAAAAAATCCGAAATGCAAAAGACATCTGGCCCCAAGCTTTCCGGATAAGGGACACTCAACCTATATGAGGTTTTGTACATTAGGAACACATCATTAAATTCATATGGAACAGATCAGAAAATTGGAATTGAGCTGTACTGGATGGGGATACAGTCTCCCTGGAAGTGCAGGTCTGAAGTCTGAATGGACCTCTGGACACAGCCTTGTACCTGGAGGCCTGGCTTTCTGTACAATACCAATATAGTCAGCCCTCTGTATCCATGGACTTTTATTATCCACAGATTCAAGCATCCATGGTTTGAAAATATTTTTAAAATGGATACATTCCAAAAAGGAAACCTTCATTTTACCATTTTATAAAAGGGATACCATTTTACTATGTCATTATACTTAATGGGACATGAGCATCCATGGATTTTGTTATGTGTGTGTGTGTGTGTGTGTTCCTGGAAGCAAACCCCAGCAGATACCAAGGGCCCACAGTACTACTATATACAGGGTGAGGCAAAAGTCACATACAGTGACCAACGCTGAATATATTAGCATATAAGGCATTTTTTATTTCATTTACAGCGCTTCCTGCATGCATGGACTCTTTTAGAATTGCCTTTTTAAGAGAGTTAAGTTTCTGCTTTCTAAAGTAACCTTGCATAGCCTCCAGACTTCTCCCACTGCTGAAAAGTGAGTGGTTTATTTAAAAAGCAGAAACATAACCCTCTTTAAAAGGCAATGTCCTGCTACCCTAAAAACTCCCTCCTCTGGCTTACTTCCTCTTCCCTCAGCATGTGAGAAATACAATGCTTTGGATTTCCCCAACACCATTCAGTGGTAAACAACACTTGTCAAGTACTTGGAATCCACAAAGGGGAGTAGTGAAAGCAATTATGAAATGTTTTTCTCCCCCTCATAAAAAGTCCCAGGGTAAAAGTGAGTATGGGTGGTGAGAAAATACTATTAACAACGGCCTACACCAGAATTAGTTGTAGTTTGTTGTTGTTGTTGCAACAAAAGTGGTGGTGGTGGTGTTCCTTCAAGTGTTTCCAATTTACAGTGACCCAACGGCAAACCTTCAAGGGGGTTTTCTTGGCAAGATTTGCTCAGAGGTGGTTTGTCTTGGACAAGTCATCATGAAGTACAGCTGGGAATGATCCGTTTGAGCCTCTGGCATGTAGGCTTTTATTTCCCCTGGCTCTTTTCCTCCCAGCGCTCCCAGTGCACATGGAGATGAAGGAGGTCCCATTCCAGAGATTCCTGAGCCACAAACATCTTGCAAGAGGAAGATGCACCCAGCAGTGGTTCAGGGACACTGTAAGGGGTTCCAGTACATCATGAACAGCCAGGAATGCCAAATGCTGCATGTCTGATTGTGTGAGCCACAGTCCCAGGAGGTGTCTGTTGAGATGATGGATAACTTGTTGTTTAAGAAGATAGGCCAAGCTGACCAAGGGGCTTATTTCATTTGCTCCAAGACCCTGGAAGGACTGAACTGCATCAAGGCTTAAAACAAATTTTCTGTCAAGAGACGTGCTGAATGCATTTTGCTTTCATGGAGAGTATCAAAACAGTTAAAGATATTTCAAACGTTGAACAGAGCGGAGACTGCAATCAAGAAATTAGAAGACTAGGAATGGGAAGAACAGTCATGAAAGATAGCTTTTTGTGGGTTTTTTGGGTTATGAGGCTGTGTTCTAGAAGAGTTTATTCCTGACATTTCACCAGCAGCTATGGTTGGCATCTTCAGAGAATGCTGGCATGGAAGAGAGTGGAGTATACACACCCGGAGGCCTTGCCATTCAACAACAGAACAATACACAGATTAACATGTAAATTATTTCCTCTCAACCAACAGTATATATAGCCTGAAAAACCCACAAAAGACTGTGGATGCCAGCCGTGAAAGCCTTCAACTTCACAGTCATGAAAGAGCTAGAAAAAAGCCTAAATAATAAAAAGCACAAACGTTAGAATTATCCAAGCCATGGTATTCCCCATCACTGTTTTTACTTTCTCTCCCTCCCTCCCTTTCTCATATATGTGTGTGTGTGTGTGTGTGTGTGTGTGTGTGTGTATGTGGGTCTCTCACATACTTGTGTACTTCCTGTGAGGTTCCAGTGGCCCAGCCGCCTGGTGCTCCCATGCTGAACAGTTGATTGCTCTTAGAGGAAGTGTCACATTGGGCCATTAGGCGTCTGGATGTTCCGTTCTGCTTTCACATGACAAACGGAATCAGGGCAAGCAAATGCCTTAAATGTTTGTTTGGTTTTGACAGGATGTATCTCAATGTGTTATAGAGTAGTCCCTACCATTAAGCAGAGTGAGGTGACAGCCTCACACAGCAGCACACACTGGCAGCCACCCAGTAGTGGCAAGAGACTTGAGGACCAGATTGTATGTGTGCTACATAGCCTGCTCTGCGCCCTGCCCCCCCAGCCAACCGGTCCTTTCAAGTGTGGAGGATATTGTCCCATGATGAAGATTCACACACCAAACTCCTTAGAAGTGCCTGGGTACCATCTTGTTCCCAAAATAGTTTGAGTCGGCTTGAGTGTGTCATTCAGGGTACCACAGGGTAACTAAAGGAAGAGATGTGTTCTGAATATGTTGTTGTTTTGTGCCTTCAAGACATTTATGGCTTATGGTGACCCTAAGTTGAACCTATCGTGGCGTTTTTTGTTTTTTTGTTTGTTTTTTGGGCAAGATTTGTTCAAAGGAGGTTTGCCACTGCCTTCCTCTGAGGCTGAGAGAGTGTGACTTGCCCAAGGTCACCCAGTAGGATATGTGACCAAGCTGGGAATTGAACCTGGTCTCCAGAGTCAAGGTCCAACACTCAAATCACTACACCATACTATAAGTAAGCAAAACAAAACGGCACTGTATTCCTTAATGATTTGAAAGAAAATGTTAGGTGAAGTGTTCTTCTTTTTGTTACTTTCCAGAAAGCTAGTAGCTAGTAGCTGATCATGATGATGATGATGATGGGGAGGGGAAGGAGGAGGGGTTGGTGTTAAAGAAGGTCCAGAATTGTCTGATCAGTAACCTGAAGATCCATATACTTGGCCACTCTTGCCAGGGCCAACATGTCTTTTTAGCTAATTTTTAAGTTTTTAAAAGCTAATATTTGCATTGATACCAGCAGGTGATTTTCTATTTGGAGGAAACAGAAATTCTCACTGTCCACCAGGGATAATCTGGTCTATCTCCTCCTGTTGCAATGCTGCCATAACTTTTACTATAATTTTGCTTTGTAAGTTCACCCAAAAATCAGATATGGGGAAAGCAACAAAGAGTTTTGTGACACCATAAACAAACATATTGCAGCATCAGGTTTCATGCAATATTGTTAGCAAATGACTTTACTTCGTGAGATATATGAAGTGTTCTCCTGAGTTTAGCAATCTGGAGTAGGAATCCATCAGCTTTGAGAATTCTTCATGCATTTCATGAAGTGGACCACAATTCATAAAATGTCATAGAAACTTAGAGATGGAAGGAACCAAAGGGGACATCCAATCCATTTACCTGCCATGCAGAAATACACTCCTGAATTATGCCCATCCAATCTTTATTTAAGGATTACCCACCACCATTTAAGGATTACCCACCACCCCCTAAGGCAGTCTATTCCACTGTTGAACAGTTCTTAGATAATGAAGTTCTTCCCAATGTTTAGGTGGAATCTCTTTTTTTGTCTGTTGAATCTGTTGATTCATGTTCCAGTCTCCAAATCAGCAGAAAACAAGCTGGCTCTATCTTCTATGTGGCATCACTTTAGGTATTTAAAAATAGCTATCATGTAACCTTTCAGACTTTTCTATGCTAAACATACCCATCTCCTTAAGTCATGCCTCATGGTGTCCAGATCTTTGATAATCTTGGTTGCCCTTCTGTGGACATGTTCCATCATGTCACTATCAAATTGTGGTGTCCAGAACTGGACACTGTATTCCAGGTGAGGTCTGATCAAAGCAGAGTAGACTTTCCTTGATCTGGACACTATATTCCTGTTCATGCAGCCTAGAATTGCATTGGCTTTTTTGGCCACAGCACTGACTCATGCTTAGCTTGCTGTCTACTCAGATCCCTGGATCCTTTTCACATGTATTGTTTTCAAGTCAGGTTCCACCTATCCTACTCCTGTGCTTTTCATTTTTTCCTACCTATATGAAGTACTTTACATTTCACTCTGTTGAAATTCATTTTATTAGTTTTGGCCTAGTTCTCCAATCTGTCAAGGTCATTTTGAATCCCCTTCCTGTCCTCTGGAGCATTACCTACTCCCCCGTAACATGCTCTCTAGTCCATCATCTCAGTAATTTATAAAGATGTTAAACAACACAGGGCTCAGGGCAGAATTCTGTTCTATGATGAATTTCTTAATCTTTAAGGTCAAGTCATTTGTTAACTTAAGTATACAAAGGGCTTTTGCACCACCTTTGAGACTATAGGGCTGCGCAGACAGCCACTAAGGGGTGGCCTGCAGATGCCTTTTTTACAGCCAGATCGGGGCTGTGGCAACTGCACACCATGGCCCTAATCTGGCCTTTGCAGGGCACAATAGCTGCGTTGCCACAGCTTTACGGCACTCCTTTGGTGCTGCGTCGTGCAGACGCAGCACCAGAGAAGTGCCATGATGCCATGCCACCCTGGGGACAAAGTTGGGGCATGTGTCATGTGGGCGTGATGCTCCGATTCTGTCCCCAGGATGGCCTTTAAGGCCGGTGTTCACAACCGCTACCTGAAAGAAAGAAGCTGGTAGCATGAGCTTTTGTAGACTTGAATTTACTAACAGATTCATATCTACAAAGCTCATGCTACCAGCTTCTTCTTTCAGGTGCTACAAGAACCCTTTGCGTACTGATTTTCCAGACTAACATGGTATTGTTAACTTAAGGCAGCCCAATGAATATTGTAATATCTGTGTAGACTGTTCTACGACTGAGGTCTCTCTCTCTCTCTCTATATATATATATGTGTGTGTGTGTGTGTGTGTGTGTACTTTCCCCCCTTTCGAGTATGTTCTAGTGTGCATCAGAATTCTAATCAGTAAAACAAATATCCCAGCCAAGCCAAGTCTTCTGTGAATAGTTAAAGTGCCTTCTTTTCTCTGGCCAGTGTTGGCTAAACTACATTCCTGATACTTCTGCCAAACATGTCAGGCTCTGGCGGTGAAAGCAGATGCCTGTTTTCATTTACACCAGGCATGGGATTTGTGTGACCTCCCAACTGTTGTTGGACTGCAGCTCCCATCAACTTTAGTTAGCATGGCTAATGGTGAGGAATGCTAGAAGTTGTAATTTGATGATATCTGGAGGGCCCTATGATCCCCACCCAGATCCCAGTCAAACCAGGAGACCAGTAAAAAAGGGGGGAGAGGAGGGGGGAAGCTGGAGATAAGAGCTCATGCAGAACCTGAGAAGGTCTGCATGTTCTTTAAAGTTAATTTTCCCCATCTTATTTTTATGTTTGGAACAAATATGGAAAGAATGTATGAAAGGCAAAGCTTGGAAAAGTTATTTTGCTATGTTGTTAATTGCCATAAAGTCAACTTCGACTCATGGTGACCCTATGAATGAGAAATCTCTAGGCTTCATCTCCACTGCAGAAATCATGCAGTCTGACACTACTTTAACTTCCATGGTTCAATGCTACAGAATTCGGGGACCTGCAGTTTTGTCAGATATTTAGCCTTTGTTGTCAGAGTGCCATAACAAACTACAAATCCCAAGATTCCATAGGGTGAAACCATGTCCAACTGCATGATTTCTGCAGTACAAATGCGGTCCAAATCACCCTGTTATCAACAGCCCCACTGTTGATAAGTCTTGCAAACTCAGAACTGTGCTCTCCCTGACAGAGTCTATCCACCTGCAATGCAGCCTTTCTCTTTTCCTACTGCTTTCTATCTTACCAAGCATTGATGCCTTTTCTAGTGAGTCATGCATTCCCATGATGTGCCCTTGACTACATTTATCTTGACAGCTCTCTTGATTACATTTTCCAGAATCCTCAAGCTAGCATGTTGTTGTTTTCATGTTGTTGTTGAGAGTCTCCAAGTCATTTTTGACTTATGGAGACTCTAAGGTGAACCTCCTGGGTTTTGAGGCCTAAGAGTTTAGTGAGATCTAAGAGTTCTCTGGTTAAGAATTCTAAAATGTTCCTCTCTAAACTTTTCTTGGCTTTTTGAAAAACTAGTGAAAACACAGGTGAGGTACAAATGAAAGTCATAATAATTTATTCTTACTAACCCCATTGTATTTCTGGGCTGGATGATTGTACCCCAGTAGAAAAAAATTATGATTGTTTTCTTCTGATAATGGCACAGTGCATCGAAGAGCCACACAATGGCCAGAAATATTCAACAGGTGCTGTGTCTCCATTGTGTCTGTTACATGAATTGCTGCAGGTTTTGCTTCTGCTTTTACAGTCATTGCTGTTTCCTGTGAAAAAGAAAGAATAGTCTATACCTTTGGCCAGCCAGTCAGAAAGTCAAGGGCTGCAGTTTCAGCCAGGCTTGGGGGGATGCAAGGCAAAGTAAGAGCTAGATTGTGCAAGAACCATTTCTCCTCCCAGCCTTTTATTTCCTGCAGAAAAGCAGACCTATCAAGGGAGCTTCCCTCCTCAAAACCCCCAATACTTTTGAATAAAATTAGTTTACACAATTCAATGAGAACAGAGTCACGAAGTGCCACTGAGTGTGTGGAATGTTATACGTCACACTTTCTGGCTTCCACAAGTGGAAGGAAAGTTTTAAGCAGCTCTTTACTAACTTGTTCCTTTTCATCAGAGTGTGCTGCTGTCTCACAAGACAATATCATACTACACTGTTATAGTGAGATTTATTCCACTTTAGCTGCTATGGCTGCCTTCTGTGGAATCCTGGGCCTTGCAGTTTAGAGAGGAGCATTTTAGAATTCTTCGCCAGAGAGCTCTTAGGCCTCAAAACCCAGGAGGCAGCCATAGCAGTTAAAGTGAAATAATAGCTCCATAACAGCATAGTGTGATATTGACAATAGTGTTATATACAATATCAGCAGCACAAACTCCATGCAAATGTACCTTCCTCCAGGTGAAGGAGCAGATATCTCTGCTTCAGTTCCCAAAACACACACACACACACAAACACACACACACACACACACACAGAGAGAGAGAGAGAGAGAGAGAGAGAGAGCATTTGTCTCTATTACAAGAGTGGGATGCACAAATATTGTTAGACTGCAATTTCCAATAGTCCCAGCTAGTGACTAATGCTGGGTGTTACAGCCTGACAGCATCACGAAGGGCCACATGTATCCAGTGAGTTAGACTTGAGTCAACTGATTCAGACTCGTTGGATTCAGATCACTTCAATGACTTGACTTGGACTCAGCTTGGCAATAAAAGATGGACTGACTTGATTCAATTCGAGACATGTACAGTCAGCCCGCACCATATGCGGGCTTCCCTTCCGTGGCTTTCAGCATACGCTGAAGCCATGGTACAATCTAATGAATGGCGCGCACGTGTTTTCAATGGGGCATGAGAATACGTGGTTTTCCCCTTACATGGGGGGACGTTGTTGTCATAATGGATCCCCCATATAAGGGAAGGGAGAACTGCATATTTTTAGCTATTGACTTGCTGATCTAACTTCATCCAGATACAGCAAATATGTTAGGCAATGGGCTACCACTGCACATTGGAGGAGCCTTCTAAAGCTTTTGAAAAGCTTTAGGATCCTTTCTCCTCAAGTCCGTTCTTGAACACATTTGTTCTTCACTTCTGAGAATTGTTTTCACCTAACTGTATGCATGTCTTCTTTATTTTCTAGTTATGGAAATCCATCCCCTCTACCACCCCCCCCCCCCCCCCGCCCTGGTTAAAGGTAGTGCCTTAAGATTTGACTTGAGACTTGACTTGAAAGTATCTTACCATGACTTGAGATTCAACTTGAGACTTGACAGTAGAGACTTAAGGTTTGGAGTAAAAGACTTGAATACTTCACTGCATGTATCCCATTCTGGCTCAAGTGACATGTACAGCTTAGGGTTGCTGGAGTCAAAAGTGGAGAGGACTCCTGTATCTTTACTATATATATGTAGGTGAGGAAATTTCAGTGGGTGTTGCTTATGTTACCTGGTTGTGTGACAAGCAACATTTGCTGAAATTCCTTTTTCTACACAACAATTACAAGTACAGGAGCCCTCGCCACTTTTTGATCTGATAACCCTATCAGCTGGCTGAGACTCTGGTGTGTATTTTTGTTCCTTCACTCCCACTTTGCTATAGCAATAGCATTTACATTTCTATACTGCTTCATATGGAACTAAGCAGTCTCTAGGTGGTTTACTTGTAAACATTGGTCCCAACATTTTATTTTATTTTTATTCCACTTTTCTGCTTGTACAGAACCCAAGGCAATTTCTTGAGAACAGGAGCACATGTTTGATCTTCTCACTGCCAACTGGCTCTAAAAACCTCTATTTCTTTTGACTATTTCATTATTTTTCAAAATAGTTTCTCTTCGTTTCTCCTTCCTGCCCCCAACAAATGGGATGTGACACACCAACAGATAGCAAAGCCAGACCTTCAACTGTAATAAGTGAGGCAAAAACTTAGAAGAAAAAGAGAGAGCAAGTTTGCATAACCAAAGCATACTTAGTCCTATTTATATTAGAGGCACCAGAAGGAAAAAAAAAATGACAGTTCATTGCAGAAAGGCTAGAATGCAGTCTGGCATTAGTTTGTCAAACTGCAGTGGCAAACCAGTAAACCATGTTGGTTTTAAATTGGTCGTTATGGGCAGTTTGGTGGGTTGAGAGGATGGCAGTTGTTTATCACTACCCAGCAATGATGACAAGGAGAGGGAACAACTGAGGAGTTTATCACACGGGAGTCTAAATGCCCAAATCCCATGCAGAAACTGGATTTAAATTTCGGGAATATCCCGCAAAAGTGGGATTGTTTTCAGACACATTGGGAACATTGAGCATTACTCCGACATTAACCCGCACATAAAGTGAACAAAATCAGCCACTTTTTAACTTTCAGGATGTGTCTGAAAGCAATCCTGCTTTTGTGGAATTTGCCCACTTTCTGTGTGGGTTAATTTCAGATTAATGCTCAGTGCGGCTGAAAATGATCCTGCTTTTGTGGATCTAAATCTCGTTTCTGCACAGGATTTGGCTGATTCCCTCCCATGTGATAAACTCCTCAGTTTTACCATCAGTCACTAAGAAGCAGCTTTGGAAATAGGGGGAAACTAGTAATAGGATGCTGCCGAGCTTGCAACTATGTGTGAGGCTGTGTTGTTGCTGCCAGTTGATTATTGTTCAATTGGAACTGGCCCTACCATTTGGGCAGAGGGCAGCAGTGTTAGTCTCCAACTTTCTTTTAAACCTCCCAGCCATCCCCTTCCATTAGAGGCTAAGGTAGTCCTGTTTCCTCTAAAGTAGCCTGTTGCCCCCAGGAGTGAAGGGGGATTCTACCATGTTGCCAGCATTGTTAGAATCAACTGTGCCAGCCTGGTCAGTTAATGTCCATAGACTGCAGGAGTAGGAGCCACTCTGTCCTTTGCCTCAGGCAGCAAAGTATCTTGGACCTGCCCCCTGTTCAGTTGTTGCCGTGTGCCTTCCAGTCATTTCTGATTCATGGAGACCCTAAGGTGGCCCTATCACAGGGTTTTCTGGGGCTGAGAGTGTGTGACTCTCCTAAGATTACCCATTGGGTTTCCATGGTTAAGTGTGGAATTGGACCCTAGTCTCCAGAGTCATAGTCCAATGCTCAAACCATTACACCACAGTGGCTCTCCCACCTCTTCAGTAGCTATGACTAACAGTCTTCCCTCATGGCCAAACTCACTGCCTCCAGGAGCTAACTTAAAACCAGACTGATCCTTTGGTTTGCTCTCTGGATAACGCAAGAAGGCCATCTGTTACAGAATCATCAGACTTATCACTCCAGCCTTTGGAGATTATCCTAAATCATGTGATAGTGACTCCCCTTTTCTTGGGCAATGGTGTGTTGATTAGCAAACGAAGCCTGGCTCTTCCATACTGACTTTGTCAACAGGAACCTCACTCTTAGGGCAAAAGCTGTGATCTCATTGTGAATTCCCCTGAAATACCAGGTTTTTGTTGCAATTTCAGTCCAAAGGGTGAAAGGGCTTCAACCATATGGAATGCTGTGTACAACATATCATGCTTTTGTAACAAAAGTCCTGTCCATTACTTACCTAGCCGTAAAAGTGTGTCCAAGGAAAGTTTTTCTCCCGGCAAGGCTTGGGAAAGTTACTTTTTGGACTGCAGCTCCCAGAACATTCTAGCCACCAGAAATATTTCCAAGCTCAAGATTTTTAATAAGACGAAGAAAATGTATACAGATAAATTTCCCCTCTCCATCTCACATACGTCTAAAAATTGTGGTCGTTCAGTAGCTATACATTCAAGACTAACAGTATCTTACAACATGTCTAATTAATGTAGAGGCGTCACTCCCACAAGATGTATGGCAGAGGTTCTGAAACACTGGTCTGTGGATCACTGGTTGTCCATGGAAAAGGTGCAGTACAACATAGATATCTGCATGTGGCCTTGCAATTTGTCCATTGTTTACTGACAAGGCTGTTTTGGCCAAGGCAAGACTATTTCAGAAGGACTAACAAAGCCTTGGCCTCAGGCTCATGATTTTCAAAATATAGTACTGATGTGATCTCCTAATCTTCCCTCTCATAAAAAAGCAAAGCCCAAACAGATGAAATGGTTCTACATAGTTTCCCAGCTTGGCCTAGGACATACACATGGCGTAATATAGTCCTGTTTTTGATTAGCAGCTTAATGCTGAAAAAAAAGAAGATAAAAATTATTAAAATCTGAGCTACGTACTATGTGCTTTAATTTGTAGAACAAACAAAAGTTGAAGTGGGTTGCCAAAACCTCCAGCAGTTTTCAAGAAAAGAACAACTTGCCTGAAAACAAAAAGGAATAACATGAGAACTGCCAATGATAGGGACATATGCCGAAAACAACTTCAAAATTTTTGGACACTTAAAGACTTTTACAATTGTTATTATTACCCAGACAAGAAACATGTTTCATACAGGGCTTGATAAGACAGTTTACATAAGAACAAAGGAAAGGCTCTATGTGTTTCAATACAGTGAAAACAACAGAAAAAATCTGCACCTCTTTTGCTGCCTTTCACACCTTACATGTTGAGAGGAAGTGTAATATAGCCAGCCACATGTTAAGTGGTTTTCACATGTGAGAAGTATCAAGGAACATGACACTTTGGTGAAACAGTGCATAAATCACAAGCACAAGTGCATAAATAGGTCAATGTGAGATGAAGACACAGTGGCAGCCAGTTACAATGAAGAACAACTTAAAACAAATTGCTTTGCAAAATGAGGAGGCCTTGATAGCAAGGGTGCTTGTTACTGATTGTAAGTTAAGGGCAATTGCACACTGTTGGGCTACATACAGATGGTTTGAAAAAAGAGGCAGAAGCTATGTACATGGCAGCCCAATCTTAACCATCATATTTATCTATAAGTAATTGTCACTGAGCCTAAATTCCCTAAAGGCACCAGATGCTATCCAATCTTGGAAGCTAAGTAGAGTCACCCCTGGTTAGTACTTGGATGGGAGACCACCAAGAAATACCAGGTGCTTTAGGCTACATTTCAAAGGAATGATTTTCAAATTACCTTTGAGTATTCTTTACCTAAGAAAATGCTATTAAATTCATGAGGTCGCCATAAATGGACAGCTGAATCAAAGGCACATACACACACAGCTGTTACTGAAGATTTGCTAGACTAGCCTATTATTTGCAGACTGGCTGGAAAAGAAGTCCTACCGAACCAAGTAGAGTAAATAGGGATGGGAATGAGGTGTTAATGTACTAGTGATTTCAGGGGAGATTTTAGACTGCAACCCAAAATGTGTCTAACTAGAATTAATTTTTGTTAAAATCCACAGAACATGGATTTTTATTGTACAGATTCAATGGACATTAGTAAGAAAATTGAAAGATCATGCTGCCACAGCCCTGACTTTGCAAGAACTGAGCAGAGCAGTTGAGAACCTGGTGTCTCGCTGGTTTCTCATTGAAACTGACTTAATAACAAATAACAAAATTTCTATTGGAATCCAAAGAGCTAAACTAAATATTGTACTGTGAAAAAATCTGTCTGTTCTCTCACCCTGTTACAGAGGCCATCTAATATGTTTGTAACCTCAAGTAGAGCACAGATGTTTTCCCAATCTTACAGTGTCCCATTATGAATTAAGAAGGAAAGAAAGGAGGTAGGGAAGAAAAGTAAAGTGTGAATAAACTGAATAAACTCAGGATATGGTCTTGAGACAGTGTGCAGCTTTCAGGAATTAGATTCACTTCACATATGCAGACACACCTTTTTCATGTATCAAGAAGAACGTATTGGTGTTTCCATTAGGGTTGCTGGAGCCTCTGGTGATTAAGCCATGACTAGAGCCAAGATTTTGAAAGATCCTAACCCAGATACAAACAGTAGCCTCAAGCTAAATTTATGGTATCAGGTGTCACAGAGACGCAAGACTGAAAGTCAGGGCAGTGACTAGTGGCTTCCACATCAGGGGTGGAGTAAATCCGATCTGGATTTTACTTCCATACAAGGGTTGGGAAACTGTGGAAGGCTAGGAGGTTGCATTAGCCTTCCAGAAGAACCTGGAAGGCCATACATTCCTTGCAAAAAAAACCCTCTTGCCTCAAATGCCCATGTATCCATGGATTATGCTATCTATGGGTCGTGGAACCAAACATCAGCAGATATCAAGGGCCCACTGTATTATATTTTTAGAAACTCTGCCTCTGAAAACTCTCTGCACTTTGTAGTGAGAAAGAAGAGCTTTAGCTTGACCTTCTCACAGATGTGATTGTTTTTTGTGAATAGAAATTCTCCCACAATGAAGGAAAATAATATTCCAAGATATTGTTCCAGCCCTTCTCCCAAGTATTCTGGACAGTGTTGTTGCTGTTATCATCCTCTTCCTTTTCTTCCTTGTAATTATATTTTATTTATAACAACACAAGAGTGCAAAGTTGATCACAAGAACAACTGATAATCAGAATACCAATAAAACCCAAAAGCGGTGTGCAGGGTCAATAAAGCATACTGTTAATTGATTCTTTGCATTTTGTTAGATGGCTTTACAAATGAAATTGCAGATCGTCTATATAGCCATTGGGCCATTAGAAAGGATTGATCCATATATTCTTTCGGTCTTTAGGAAGCCAAATAAAACAGCAATGTTTCATATATGGTACATGTAATAAATGAACATCAGATAGTGACAAACTTGTTTCCCTCTATCAAGTGTTAAGCAGGGTTTATTTGGTGAATGGTTTTTTTTTGTTTTGTTTTTTGTTTTGTTTTGCCAGAACTATAAACTATATATTTCTCATGGGGGACTGAAAAGAGAGGTATGGGAGATTTCCATTGTTTCACAGTCACCATCTTTGCTGCTGCTTGGAGGAAAGAGAGTACGTTCTTCTATCTTAAACATGAGTTGGACGCACGAAAGATAGAGAAAAGCAGGACTGCCTCACAATTATACACTTTTTGATTTCGCAGATCCAAAAAGAAATGCAACACCTCTTTCCAGAATCCATCTGCTTCATCATATCTCAGGAAGTGTGGCAATGTTCCAGAAGGCCTATATCATGGTTGTTTCTGTAAGTGTAGATTCCTGATATGCTTCTAGCTTGAATTCAAGATGCTAATGATTTTAAACAACTTGGGACCTCAATAATTGAAGGAATGTTTCTCCCTGAATATATCTGCCCTAATGCTGAGATCTGTCAGAAGGGCCCACTTCTCTTTCCCTCCAATTGGACAAATCCACTTTGAGAGATACTGGGGCATCCCAAGTCTGGACTGCCTTCCTTTGGAGACCTTACTGGCACCGACACTGGCTTCATTCCAGTGCCAATATTCATCTTTTTATTAATGCCTGAGGAAAGGGCATCTAAGCACCTTTTCTAAATTTGTATATGTTTTAAATCTGCTTTTAATTGTTGGAATTGTTTTGTGGTGTTTTAGACTGTTACATTGTAAAGATACTTCCCACTGTTTTAAAGTGATTTAAATTTTATGTTATTTCTTTTGCCACTTTTCTCCTCAATTAAATCCAAGACAGCTCACAAAAGACGCATAAAATAGTACAACTTAAAAAAAAAAACAGAATTAAAGTGCATCAATATAACAAGTTAAAAAGGCAAAAGAATTAAAAACATGCTAAGTTAAAAATATAAAACCATTAAAAACATACAAAAAAAAACCAACAACCAATAAGAACCTTCCCTGGGTTCAATCAATAAACTGATTTAATTTGTATGCTTCTCTGAGTTCAACTGATATAGGTAGGATTTAAGCATTTTAATGAATAAATACACAGACTGTTGGAAGTTATGGGGTGCAAGTTAGATGTATTGTATGTGGTGGGAGTAGACCTCTTTGGGTTTCCTAGACTCTCCTTTGTTGGCTCTGACCTATGATAATCCTCCTTCCAACCCTAGATTGAATCTTTCTTGGGATTGCTCATGTCTCTTTCTCTTTCTTGTATGCACTCTTTCTTTAGAGAAGAAACATCTTGCTTCTTTTCTCAAGAGGCATAACTCCCTGCATCTCCACTGTAGTTATTTAGGACTAATTTTCTCTATCTCCATTTGTATCTTATAATAAACATTAGCATTCTTGTTTTCCCAACTGAAGGGACTGAATATGATTGCATTCCAGGAGCAAAGTGTGCTCCTCCAGACATTCCAGTATTTCAGAAGAGTGCATTCCTTTAAAAGACTGCCAGCTCTCTCCACTAACACAGATACTGAACTCATGCTTTTGAATTTCAGTGTCTAATGTAGTAACTGGAAAAAAAGACTGAATTTCTCACAAACACTGTAACTCAGTTTGTTTTTGTTTTGCTGTTTTCACTCATTCATATACAGCACCATATACTGTACATTACAGAATAACAGGAATTAAGAAATACTGTATATACTCATGTATAAGTCTAGAAATTTAGGTTAAAATCGACCCAAAAAAACCTGAGTCGACTTATCCACAGGTCAATGTAGGTACTATATTTTAACACATATATATATGAAAAGCAAGAGTTTAATCTGCCCTGGAAGCACTGACCCCCTTTTACTGTCTCAGCCATCCAGCCTTTAGTATGTGCACAAACAGTTATGCCTGTTGGAATTTTGTAAGTTTTTTGGCATTGTTTTCCTTTACTTCATCCTTTACATCTTTCATTACATGCACCTAAATTTTACACTCAACTTATCCATGGGTCATATCAAAATCCATAATTTTGGCCCCAAAACTTATACATGAGGCCGACTTATAGTCGAGTATATACGGTAAATATCAAATGTCTGCCCTCATAAATTTACAGCTAGAGTTTTGACAATTATGAAGATAAGAGAGAAAGGTACAGTATCAAGGGTGAATTCAAGAGGTGAATTGTGGAACAGAAAGTCTTTTGGCCTCAACATATTGTGTTTTGCTCTATGTTTATTGAGACAGTCAACTGACATCCAGCCACCGGGAAGATATCTAAGGAACAGCCAGTGAAACACAGATCGAAAGAATCAAGCCAGAGCAGTTGATAATAATCTATATAAAATATACTTATAATTAGATTTAGGGCAGCAGGAAAAAAGAGAAATACTCTGTTGGGGCAGAACACAAAGATGTCATCGAAGACATACCTTCCAACTATCCTGATTTAGCAGGGACAATCCTGATAAATCCTCTGTCATCCCACTTTTGCAGTGACTTTGAAATGTTTCAGATTCTTTCTTGTCCTCCCAGTTGCTACTGTTTGTCCTCATCTTACTTCAACTGTTCAAAGTGAAATAGTAGCTTGTGTTCAGTTTAGCAGGGAGGAGGAGAAGGGAAGAGGGTATCATGGCCTTCCCTGTAAATTCTGGCAAAAACAAACTGCTGCAGCCTTTCCTGGCTTGTATAATCTTCCACATCAATCTTGACTATACTCTGATGTTACTTGGGCAATATGTCCCATTTTTCTTCTGCGAAACATTGGAGGGTATGTAGAAGATTAGTTTCACATGCCAGACATTGCAATTTCTAAGAAAGGAAGGACATTCACATTTGGAATTCCCTTTCTTTTGTAATATCTGCATAATCCCTGACCATCATTTCCTATCCTGAAATTTATCAAAATCAAGGCTGAAAGGACAAGATAACCCAACCTTATTTAATAAGGCCTCTGTTCGTATTGGGGGGAAACATCCAATTCCACTCTGTCCCAACAAGAGCGCATCCAAGTATTTTGCAGTTTCTCAATTCACAGAATCCTTCCTGCTGTCCTTGCACTTTTCCTCCAAACAGCACAGAATACTGGCCTCTAATGTTCTTCTCTTTTGAAAACTGGGGATGTTTGCACATTTTATGTCCTGTGTAAACTCTTATTATTTATTACATATGCAGAAAAAAAATCCAGAAATGCTGATAGGACTGCAATTATGATTACTGGTGATATCTCCAGTTGTAGTAGGAGTTGGGATTTGAGTGGGTGAGGAAGGATGTGCCTGAAGATCAGGAAGCTTTCTGCTGACCATATACCCATGATTTGTCCAGATAACACACAATACAAACATGTGACAGAGAAATAATTAAAACCATTTACAAGCACAGTATATTTGTGAACTAGCTTCAAGTCGTCATAATTTTCCCTATTAGTGAACCTTATTTATGTATTTAATTTATATCCCACCTTTCTCCCAATAGGGGAAGAAGGCAGTTTATAGTGTAGAATTAAAAGGAAACACAGTTATATGATATGTCTCACAGGTCAAAAGGCTTGTGTTCCTCCCAGCCTCAAGTCCTGTTTAGACAACACAGGCCAATACCCCCAGGCCAGGACCAGACAGATCTTATGGATGAACTGAATCAGGGAGGACACAGGGCTGAGTTTGCAGGACCTGAGCAGAGCAGTGGAGGAGAGGGGATCCTGGAGATGTCTCAGAGATGGGGATGTTAGGATCTAATTAGAGGAATTTCAGGAGAGAGTTGAGAGAGGCAAATCTAGGGGAAATACTTACTCCCGAAGGCTTCTCCGGGAACCTGATGTAGATGATGGAAGGACATGACTGCCAAAACATGGGGGGAAATGGCAGAGGGAGCTAAAATCAGAGTTCAGTCTGATGTGAAGCCAGGATTTATACTGAATATTACACATCGATGTGTGCTGGACTTGGGTTTATATAGGCAAATTCTAGCCTCTGGCAATGAGCTTAATAGCTTAGCTGCAGCAAAGACAAAGGGTATGAAGACCTGGGCTTTTGTTAAACCAAGGTGAAGAATAGTCCTAGCCAATGCACTCGGATCTGAACACAATCCGGGAAGGCAAACAGATGAATGGGTGGCCATAGACTTAATCACTGAGCCATTAAGTGTGAGGCTGCAAACAAACAACAAGTATTGTGTTAGCTTTTGGAGGTGATGGTTTTTCTTGTCCAGCAACTCCCAAACTTCTTGTGGGGAATTTCCAGTCCTTTTCTCTAGGGCTCCTACCCCCTCCTTTGCAAAGTGCCTATATGACCTCTCTGCTTTGGAGAAATGGCGGTGCCCCTAGGAGGTCAACTTGGGGTGAAAGTGAATTCCACACACACTCCACAATTTGATATAAATTGATATGCTCTAACAGGGATGACTCAATGACGGTTAACAACAACAAATACTATTCCTATAAGCTTGGGCTACACATGTGTACTGTTCCTTGGTGATTTGTCCTTCCTTCTATTCTATATACATACTCCTTTTTCGTTTCACTTCCTCTTTGAGTTGGCCATGGCTATTTCAGATGGTTCCCATTTGCTAGAAAAATTAAAAATAAATAAATAGGTGATCTTTTAAAAATATTTAAGCCATTTAAAATACATATAAAAATTCATATAAAGCATAACATGAAGGTATTGTACACTTCATTAAAAGACTTTTCTGCCATGCCCAGTTAAAGACTGAAGGCCAGTTGAATTAAATAGAACTTTGCCTGCTGGTGAAGAGAGCAAGCAGGAGGCCAGCAGAGCCTCCTGAGGAAGGGAATGTGGGAGCAGCCACAGAGAAGGCTCTCTCTTGTATATTCTTCAACCGTACCAGTGATGATGGTGGGATTGAGGGAAAAGCCCTGCAGTGAAGATCTTAAACTTCAGAAAGACTCATATAGTGTAGTGATCTTTCAGAACTTTTAAAATTAGCTTCAATGGATGAGCAAAGTCAGTGGCCTTTGAGACCTTTAGTTCTTGCTTATATTGATTTCCTAGTTCTGCTACCCGAAAACATTTCTATAGATGTTGAAGACTGGACCTGTCATTTGTCACTCACTGCATGGAAGGCAGATCTGGTATACCTAAGCCTACAGTTGGAAGCTTTTGGGGACTTGTCAAGGGGTAGTCAATGTGGAATTTGCCATATGTTTTGGCTTACTGTTCCCATCAGCCATAGACAATATGGCCAATGGTGAGAGACTATGGGAGTCATAGCTCTCCTCTCCAAAAAAAAAAAAAAAAAAATCTGAAGAGTTTCATGTTACTTAATTTTGATGTAAGTGCTAGAATATTCATCACTGGTTTTTTAAAGACCATTTTCATCCCAGGATTTCCTGCTTCCCTTCACCTTGGGGGTACTATGACACTGAAGCACCAGTGCACAGATATATATATATATATATATATATATATTAAAGCTGAGTCAAACGTTTGATAGTATGAGTTATATGTGACTACAAAACTGCATGACTCAACTTTTAACGCTTTTGAACTGAAAAGGAGAATCAAGGGCATACCTGGGAATACCTTGCACTAAATGCTTTGTGCCTGCAGGCATTGTTTCACCTGTCTGTCATAAAACCTTCCCACACTCAGAATTTAGATTTTAGAGTGATGAGGCCAAATCCTTCAGCACTCCCAGCAAACTATGAGAAGAAAGAAAATGCACTTAAGCTCAACCACTAACTGATCTAGTTACTAAAGTTGGTCTCATCACAAGGTTTTGGCTCTCTTTGGGGCAGGAAAAAGATGAACAAACTGAGGACTGATACTCCATATTTTCTTGGTAATTGGTTACATTTATATCCTGGTTACATTCGTACCTATTTTTCAGTAAGCTCAAGACAGCATACGTTCTGACCTCATCCCATTTCCATTTTATTGTCACAAACTCCCTGTGAGATAGGTTAAGTGGAGAAGGAGCAAATGGCCCAAGATCATGCCATAAGTAATTTGATGGTTCAGTGAGGACATGAACCTTGATCTTCCATGTTTCAGTTGAGGAGTATAACCAATATGCTATATTGCCTCTGAAACACTTGTGCATTCAGACCAGCCTGATGTACAGTGGGTGGTAAGACAGGCGACTGAAAGAGGTCTGCCTCAGGCTTGCTACCTGTGCTGATGGTGTGGAATTAGTTTTGTGAAGGCAGTTGATAAAGAGAGCGATCACAGATTAGCAAAGGCATATAGTGCATTCGGAAGGCTTCATAAAAGAGTCTGGAGTAACAAACACTTGAGGCGAAGCACAAAAATCAGAGTGTATTGAGCCATTGTACTGTCTATTCTTCTTTATGGGTCTGAAATATGGGTCACCTATCACCAACACCTACGATTCCTCGAACGCTTTCATCAGCACTGTTTATGCACAATTCTAAATATACACTGGACTGACTATGTGACAAATGTTGCTGCCCTTGGGCAAACAGGCATCTTTAGCATTGAGGCCATGCTATTGAGGATACAGCTGCACTGGGCAGGACATGTTTCTAGGATGGAGGACCATCGCCTCCCCAAAATAGTATTCTACAGTGAACTCACCATGGGTCAGCGTAAGAGGAGCGCTCCAAGGAAAAGATACAAGGACTCCCTAAAACAACATCTCAGGCTCGGCCAAATTGATCACCAACAATGGTCTGCCCTGGCCTCGCATTGAGGCATGGAGACGCACTATCCACAATGCTGCAGCCTTTTTTGAAAACTCACACTGAACGAGTCTCAAAGAAAAATGACAACGCAGAAAGAACCACAACCTGGAAACAGCACCCAAGGAGACTTTCTGATGTGCTTTCTGCAACCAGACTTGTTTATCTCGGATTGGCCTTTTTAGCCATCAACACGCTTGTAGTAAGCGTGGGATGAGTCCTTCCTGAATCTTCGTTCACGAAGAAAAGCCAGAGTGATGTCTCTATTTCAGTTATGCAAACAGAAGTGAGAGCCATCATGGCATAGTAGTCTGAGTGTTGGACTATGACTCTGGAGACCAGGATTCGATTCCCAGCTTGGCCATGAAACCCACTGGGTGACCTTGGGAAAGTCACATGCTCTCAGTCTCAGGTGAAGGCAATGTCAAAACCTCCTCTGAACAAATCTTGCCAAGAAAAAACAAACTTATGATAGGTTCACCTTAGGGTCTCCTTAAGTTGGAAACAACTTTGAAGGCACATAACAACAACAAAATAGAAATCACTATTACTTTTTAACATTAAAAACTTTGAAGGCACCAGATCTGCTCTTGTCTTGGAAGCTAAGCGGGTCAGGCCTGATTAGGACTTGGACAGGGGACTGGCAAGAAAGAGCAGCTACCCATTCATACTGCAGCATTATAGCACCATGATTCCAATTTAATTACCATGGAAATACCCTATGATTAGCAGATGAGTGAGGGGCATTTAGTAGTCCCAGCCAGGGAGCTCCTCTTCTGGTGCCTCTGACCAAACTACAAATCCCAAGCATTCCACACAATAGCATGGAAGTTATTCATAACACCATAACTCTGTAATGCGTATGAGTGGCTCCAGGTGCTGCAGGTGATATTTTGGAGGAAGAAAATGGTAAAAACACATCTGAATACTTCTTTCCTAAGAAAAGCCCTATGAAACTGATGAGGTTGTCATAAATTGATAGGCAGTCTGAAGGCACATACATGCATATCTAACAGTCAAAGTCAAAAGCACTTTCTATTCTTCCTCTTGGCTGGAAGCCTCAAGATATTCCTCCGGGTTATTGGAGAAGGAATGTAAGAGTGGGGGATTTATTTGGCCAGATACTCACAATGGCTCATCCTGTAGGAAGCAAATCCTCTGGGGCTTGATCTGGACAACTGCCCAAAGGCATAGGGAGAGTTGAGCACAGAGTGTATGCAGCCTCTCACTCAGCTGGAGTGACATGTGCTCAAGAGGAGAACAAAGTGATGGATAGTGATGCTCTATTAACTGTCTACAGAATTACTTGGATAAAAAAGAGATAGTGATGCAAAGACAGAGAATCTCTAGATTGCTTTGACTCAGCAGGTGACATCTTGTCCCCCTATACACAGGGATGGGGAACCTGCATCCCATCAGATATTGATGTGCTGCAGTTCCCATCATCTGTCACTATCAGCTGTGGCAACTGGACTGATGGACTGAATCCAACAATATATGGAGGGCCACAGGTCCCCTGGTGCAGGCAATGTGGCACATGATTGGCCCTTTTAGGACCAATATGCCCACCATATCCTAGAATTTTGCTGAAAGAAGCCTCTGAGGCACAAACCATTTTCTGGAACTGCCAGAAGTCTCATCCTTCTCCAATTGAAATAAAAATTAAAGGTGGCCTCATTGTTGATTTCCACTGTTCCACTTATTTTGTTTTCAGAAGATCACCCTTTCCTGTTAGGCTTAGGCTTCTGGTATTGGTTCCCCACTGTTTTCTTGTTCCCATGGCTACTATAGTCATTTCCAGAGTTCATTGATCTTGTTGAAGCCATTACAGCAAAGAAAGGCAGGCTCAAAGGCCTGCGTGCCCTTGAACAAGGGCTATTCTGGCTTGATTTCATTTGCTGAACAATTCACCGAACATGTTCACCAAATGATAATTTGCTTTTGAACTCACTAGTCAGAAGAATCACCAAGACCTTAAAAGCCAGACCTTAAAAGCCAAACTTGCAAAACATTTGCATTCTACTAAGAAGGCTATCAGTATTATTATGACCCCTACTTGGAGGAAAATTTAGGATGAACCTCATGAGTCATTTGCTAGAATCTAACTGCAGAGCTATTCTGTGGTAGTAAAGCCAGTAAGGAAAACCTGAATCTGTGCCACTAATATAGATAGATGATAGACAGACAGACAGACAGACAGACAGACAGACAGACAGACAGAGATAGATAGATAGACAGGCACTACTAACAGTGTGGTACAGTGGGTTGAAAAACAACTCTGAAGACCAAGGTTTGATTCCCAGCTCAGCCGTGAAACCCACAGGGTGGCAAGTCACATGTTCTCAGCCTCAGGGGAAGGCAATGGCAAACCTCCTCTGAAATCTTGCCAAGAAAACCCCATGATAGCTTCACTTTGGGGTTGTCATAAGTCAGAAATTACATGCACGCAACAACACAAACTAACAGATCTCGCCTGATCTTGGAACCTAAGACCACCAATGAATCCCAGGTGCTGTGGGCTTTATTTCAGAGGAATGAACTTGGAAAACCATCTCTGAGTTTTCTTTGCCTAAGAAAACCCTGTGAAATGTATAGGGTTGCCATAAGCTGTCAGGCAACTTGAAGGCGTGCATGTGTGCGTGCACACACACATTTCTGCAAAAAGACTGAAAACTTGAAAAGGTTCCTGTACCTTTAATGGAATATTAGTGCACACGAAATCTGTGCTGCGTTACATCCGGGTTGTAACCAACAGCGATGGATCTTATTGCATTTCCCTGTGCCCAGGCAGTAGGCAGCCTGTATCCAACCAGGGGGCCTTCTGCAGCTTTGCATAAACAGGATTTTCCCATTTATGAAAAGCTGGGGGAGATGCCTGGGTTGGATATGGGCTGCCTACTGCCTGGGAGCTCCTGGCTTTGCAAATTGGCTGGCTGACCTTGGATTCTAGCTGGAAGTTACCCAGGACGGACCCAGTTGGTGCCGGTGGCAGCAAAAACATATGTGATAAAGTCCGGATGTATCCCAAATTCGAATTGAATTCGGCAGCAGTAAGGCACTTTATTCAGCTGTGTGATAAGCCCCCTAGTCTAATGCCCAAATCTCTACACCGTGCTGGATCTCATTTTAAATAGAAGCCAAGTAAAAATGATGCTTCCTGTGGTTTTTCTTTCTTTCTTTCTTTCTTTCTTTCTTTCTTTCTTTAAACAGAGCTAAAGGAATAACAGGAAAACCTTGAACAGACAATTTCTAGGAAGGATAGTTTCCTTTTTATGATTTATTATAAGCAAACCAAGCCACCAACTGAAACCTCTGCAGCATTGTTCTGAATCCTGCAGTCTAGAGAAAGATCATTTAATTTCTGGTGGACCACCTAAGATGTACAATAAATAGAAGCAATATTAACGAACCATTAATTTCACTGCAAAGAGAAATAAGATCTGGTTAAAGAAATACTATGATCATTTCAATAAATAGGAAATGCTAATTAAGAGGAAGAAACAGCAGCAGTCAAGAAACAGAAACTGAAGGAAGAGACAAGGTGTAAACTCACAGTGAGTTGCACAGCAAAATGCTAAGGACTCTATTGCACATGGCTTATAAATAGCCATAAAAATTTGATAACTGTGCCTTTGGTGATGCCTATCACATAATTGTCTCCCTCTCATCACTAAATGGATGGACTCTATTAAGGAGGCCATAGGTATATGTTTAGAGGAACAAAGCAGAGCAGTGGAGGACTTGGAGATGTCTTGTCTCATCCACAGCATCATCATGGGTCAAAATTAACAATGAACAACAAAGCTCCAAATAGCACTAGCATAGCGCTAGTCTTCAGGTGTGTTAAGTTCAGGGTCATAATTATACAGGAAGACAAGCCACTGCAAAATGTAGAACATTCAAGAAAAATGTAGGGCATGACAAACTAAAAGGTTAAAAACGTCAATATAAATGTAAATTCCTGCTTCTTAGTGATGCTCAGAATGGAAGGCATTTTGGAATTCCTCCTGGACAGAAGGTTGAAATGTAGAACATGTCCTGGAAAAGGAGGGTATCTGGTCATCCTGGTTGAGTTACTCCTGTGGCAGTTCTGGGATTGCACAGTTATGTGGTTTCGGTGGCTCCTCCTCTCCCCTGTTCCACCTCTCCTTTGCTATTCCAGAACAGCCTTCCCTCCTACATTTATTTATTTATTTCAGTTTAAATTTTTTCTTAAACCTCATTTGCATAACTGTGGGGTTGCTTTTAAAAAACAAACACACACATACACAAATGAAAGGCAAGCTGGGTAGGTCATAAGACAGGGACGCAGGGTTGAGGATGTGGGTGGAAGAGAGTGAGAGGGCCCAGCCATAGCCTGATTGTACAGTGGTCCCTCCATATTCACTGGGGTTATGGGGGAAGGATCCCCATGAATATGGAAAAAAACTCAAATAAAAAACACTATTCTTTTGCCTAAGAGAACACCTCTAGGAATCTCTAGGTTAACATCTGCCAGAAGTTGATCACAGAATCATGCTGGAGAACTTACAAATGGCCAGAGAAGTGTTTTCTCTAGGGCCTTCTAGGTTCTCCAGCACAGCTCTATGGTTACCTTCTGGCAGAGTTGTGTTGTAGGACCTAGAGATTCCTAGAGAGAACATATTAATCAAAACTGCAAATATCAAATCCACAAAAGTCAAAGCCACAAATGTGGAGGGCCAACTGTACTAGTGAAGGGTTGGGAGTACTTCCAAACAGGTATGTATGCACTTTCCTTCATTAACATGATCATGGTGAGAACTGAGGTGGTTTGACAAACTTATAAGTGGCTACATATGCTAAACAGAACTTCTGATTAAACATAACTACAGTACAGTCCTTTAGGCATGAGGGACAAGATTTCAGGGGTCACAGGCTGGAAATCCACCTCTGAGATTGGAGACAGAGCTCTGAACTCAAAGGAGGAGTTCGAACCTTGTATCCCACCGATTCTACAGAATTGGAAGAGGCTCCAGAGGTCATCAGGTCCAACTCTCTGTTCTATGTGGGAACTCTAGAGTATCCCCAGCAGGGAGCTGTCCAGCCTCTTTTTGAAGACATTAAGAGAAGGAGATCTTGCCACCTCTCTAGGCAATTGGTTCCATTGCCAAACCGCTCTTATGGGCAGGAGGTCATTCTAATGTTCAACTGAAATCAACCCTCCTGTAACTTAAAACCATTAGACCTGGTCCTACCCTCTGGGGCAGCATAGAACAAACATGCCCCCGTCTCTATGAGACAGCCCTTTAGATATTTAAAGAGTGCAATCATGTTACCCCTTATTCTTCTCTTCACCAGCCTGAATATGCCCAACATCCTCAAACTTTCCTTGTGTGCTTCGTTCTCCTTATCATCTTTGTTGCCCTTCTTGGAATCTGCTCCAAGTTGACCATATCTTTCTTGGAATGAGGTGCCCAGAACTGAATACAGTGCTCAAAGTGAAGCCTGATGAGTGCAACATATAGTGGGGCTATTACTTCCCTTCATTTGGAAACTGTAGTTCTATTAATGTAGGCTAAAATATTATTTGCTTTTCTTTCTGCAACTTCACACTGCTGGGTCATGTTCAGTTTATGATCAATAATCCCAAGGTTTCCATGTACTACTGCTAAGATCCAGATCTCCCACCTCTGTTGAACTCTGACTCCAGAAAAGGAGGAGAGAAGGAGGATCAGGACTGAAGAGAGATGAGGACTCTTGAACGGCAATACCCATCTCATCACATCTTTTGACCATGGGAGCAATGAACTTTCACTTTGAGAAGAATGTTAAAAATATAGAATGGAAACTGAAAATGGGGAAAGAATGACCAATGCTGCTGCTTCCTTCTATCTTCCTAACAAGACTGTGGATATCTTAGAGCTTCCTGATTTAACAGTAGGATTGCTCTGTTAGGCTGTGATCCTATAGCCAGTTTCTTAGGAGGAGGCCTCATTGAATTCACATTGGACTTACTTTTGAAGTGAGCTGTACAGGATTCTTTGTTCAGTGTTTTATGTTTGGGATTAATATTGTTTGTGATGCAGTTCTCTTACAGAGTTTGGACATGTAAATTTGGAACCATGACTCCAATAGACAGTGGACATGGAAGCTGAGGGATTCCAGGAGTTGTAGTCCAAAAAGATAAGAGATAAGGAAAGAATAAATCCATCCATTAAAACACAGCTGGGCAAGTGCTCAGTGGATAAATTTCTGCCCTCAAAGGCTATAGCATGGTTCCTAGTGTCAGCCAAAATGATCTTACTCACATTCTTAGCCACTTTGATATGGCTTTGTTTTATTTAGTATTCTCTTGCTGTTTCATTTAGGACCCCAACACAACCTTTGAGGGCACAATTGTCCGCTTTCTGCTTTTTTCAGCCAAAAAATAAATTTTTCAGTCAGAACAAAATCATTTTTCTTGCGATGTGGCAGATGTCAGAGGAACCCTGTTGGGATCAAGGGATGCATGAGAAACCCTCCCCTCATGTGGACTGTGGTTATCACATAACTGTAGAAGAGGATCGTTGCAGTAAGTAAGAACCTATGGAAAACACTGCTGGATCATACCAAAGGTTCACTAAATCCAGCACTCACTTGCAAGGCTCTAGCTGTCCTTGTTCTCTTTTATTCTCCATGATCTGGCCTTCAGAGGAACATGAAGTTTCCATCAGTTATCATAATTAGTCACCATCAAGAAGAACTACTTTCCTCAATGAAGCTACCAAACCCCCTTAAAGCCACTTTATGTCTGTGGCCACTCATTCATCACCATATCTTGTGGTAACAATATGGTTCTGCCTTTCTGAAAACTACAGGAAGTTTTACTGGTTGACCACATTCTCATTCAAGACAACATCTACATGTCCACTTTAGTGACAGCATTAACAATTTTGTAAAACTAATTCATGACATTTTACTCTCTGTTGTATTCCTTTTAGGGGGAAGGAAGAATTTACCAAAATTCAAGATGAAAAGAACTTGTGGTTTAAAAAAAAATAATCGGGGGGGGGGAAAGCAAAAATGACAGATTTCTCCATCCATGTATTTATTGAGCTCTCCTTAATGGCTTACTAAATGACATGGGTTTGGATTAGATTGCTCTTGTAATCCTTTCCAGCTCAAAGATTTCTTTTGCATTGCCAGCCTTGACAGGCGCCTTTTTATATGTGAACTTCCATACCTTAGATTGCTGACTCATTCTTTCCTTTGATCATTATATTTAATGGGACTTGAGCATCCATGGACCTTGTTATCCATGGGGGATCTTGGAACCAAACCCCAGCATATAACAAGGGTCCAATGTATGAAGATTGGGTCAAAGGACACCATGAAAGAGCATCACACTTTTGTTTCCATCCACAGAGTTTACTAGGCTCTAAAGAGGATGAATTTAATGAGGCAGAGGTAGGAAATGTAATTACCACTCAAAAAACCATTAAAATGGGTGGTGGTGGGTGCTGACATTTGTAGGGAAGGAAGGGAGGCAAGCAAGTGTCTCAGATCTTTTTTTGTTAGTTAGAATTTGTCCATGCAATAAAGAAATATAAACTACATTCAGAATGCACCAGTAGAAATATTGCCTCTCTCCCCTCCCTTACTTTGGAGACTACTTGCCAGGTTAAACAAAGCTGGAATAATAGTCCTTGATATCTACTGTATTTCTATTTGATTTTTAAAAGGCATTTGCAAAACCCATCAGAAATCATCCAACTTAGAACACATTTGGAAAAACTTCCTGTCTGTAAGAACAGTAAACCAATGGAACAATCAAGCTGGCACAGTGTGTCTCCTTCCTGGAAGGTATTTAAGAAACGTTTTCATGACTTTATGGTTACCTACTTGCAATTATGATTATTAATTAGATGATTATTTCAGAGTCTGTTGTTGTGACATGCTATGTGCTTCTAAAAAAAATAAAGGAAAGGTGTGTGTGTGTGTGTGTGTGTGTAAGAGAGAAAATGCTGTCAGACAGCTTGCCTCTAATTCTATCTCCCAAAAGGCCCCTGGAATAAAGTTGGCTGGTGGAATGCAGTGGTGTCACTTGGGTTGGTGTCAACTGGTGCAATAACTCATGGTGTTCCCATTGAACTCCTCCCATACCAAACCATACAGAATCCTTAGACATGCTTTTTGTGCTAATATTACTCAAATCCTAATTCCTATACAGTGGGCCCTTCTTATTCGCTGGGGTTTGGTTCCAGGACCCCCCATGGATAACAAAATCCATGGATGCTCAAGTCCCATTAAATACAACGACACCCCTTATATAAAATGGCAAAATCAAGATTTGCTATTTGGAACTGATACTTTTATAAAAATATTTTCAAGCCATGGATATGTGAATCCATGGTTAAAAAATCCGTGGATAAGGAAGGCCAACTGTATATCACTGAATCACTTGGGTAATAGTAGTGACATAGACAAATAGCACAATTAACATTATACCTTTAAATTACAACATCATATGCACAACCTACATGTATTTACACACGAATAGTTTCATAGGATTAAAGTGAAAATTTGGTAAAAGGTGATGTTTTTTAAAAGGAAATTAAAAATGAATAAATTTAAAAAAACACCATAAACATAAAAAACCTTAAATTTGAATTTGTTAACTTTTAAAGACTTTTTAAAGATTTAAGTATTGACTTAAATTTGGCTTGTATTAATTTAAAAGACTTGAGAGATCTCATTCAGTCAAGAACTACAACTGCCTCTTACTCTTGCTCTTGGTTTCTTTTTGAGTACAGTCGGCCCTTCTTATACACGGATTTTTTATACGCGGATTCAAGCATACACGGTTGGAAAATGTTCAAAAAAAGTATACATTTCAAATATCAAGCCTTGATTTTCCATATTTTATAAGGGACACCATTTTGCTATGTCATTATATTTAATGGGACTTGAGCATACGCGGATTTTGTTATACACGGGGGATCTTGGAACCAAACCTCAGCGGATAACAAGGGTCCACTGTATATTGGGGCTCTCCAGACTGCCCCAAAAGTGCGGGCTGGAGGCGCCCAGTTTTCCTCCGGAGGGACGCTGCAACAGTCATGGCATCCCTCCAGACCAAAAAGAACCTGTAAAAACTGAGTTCTTCTTGGTGCGCACGGACGCCGTCATCAGTGCGACATTGGCACACTGTGACGCGTCCATGATGGAAGCACAGTGCCTGGAGGTGTGGACACTGCACCACACTTACGTTGTGGATGCATGCACCATATGGACGGCGCTGCATAAAAGTAGCACCATCCATACATGCTAGGGTTCCTGAGCATGTGGATGCTGCGCGCTCCAGAACCCTAGAATTGGCCCCAGGCTGCTGCAAACCAGCAGTCTGTACTGGGCCTTATAGATAGAAGTATAATATACTGTAATATGTACACATATATATGTATAGACGCCTCCGCCTTTGTTTATTGTTAATGTTATGACATTATATATATATATATATATATATATATATATGGAATTGAATGCAATGGACTGATTGTAATTTTAAACTTATTTTGTTTATTAAGAATATAAAAAGAAATTTGAATTTTTTAAAAAATTAAAATATTGCCATTTGAAATTTGATTTTTTAAAAAAATTAAAATGTGATTTGAAATTTGAATGTAAAAATTAAAATTTTGCAATTTGCAATTTGTTTTTTTTTTAAATTAAAAATGTTGCCATTTGAAATTTGAAATGTTTTTAAAAATCAAAATTTTGCCATTTGAAATATGAAATTCTTTTTAAAAAATTCTGGGGGCTCTCCTTTCTCCTCCCCCTGAGCTTCACCCCACTCCCACCATCTCTTAAAGCATTTCCAAGGGACACAGGCAAATGCCACAGCCTGCTTCTGCCCAAAGGCAGATGTATGGGGAGCAGTGGGTCATCCTCCCCCTTTAAAGTGTCGCCTGGTGCAGCCCTTACTCCCTGCACTTTATTAATGACGCCACTGGGGATCAAACCATCCCTGGGGCGGGGGTTTCCCTGTCCCAGGCGTGATCACAGAGAGAAGTGTGGGAGGGCTTCCTGTCACTGCCTGGCTGCAGATATATAAGCCTTTGCCCAGCCCCTGCTTTGCAGAAACTCAATGAGGAGGAGGCTGGGAGGTGTTGCGTGCATCATATGGGTTTTGGTCCTGCTGGGAGAATTCATAGCTCTGACCCTTCAAGGGATCTAATCCAGATCCAAGTTGCTTTCCTCTCTGTTTGGACGGTGTGCTTCTAGATCCCTTTGTTGCTGGACTTTGCTGCCTGGACGATCACTATGCTGCGTCTTTCCTCTTTCCTCCTTGCTTTGAGTTTCTGGGGACTCTGCAAAGGTAAGAAGAGCATGTGTATGGATGGGTCTTTCAGTTTTCCCATGCAACTTTATTTTATTTTATTTGTTTCAAGGATCTATATTCTGCCTTTCCCTCACAATGGGATCCAAGGCAGGTTCCATCCTTTAAAAGGACAGAATCATTTTAAAAATGCCTTCAAAAGCAGTGGTTCCCCAAACTTTGGTTTTCCAGCTGTTTTGGACTTCATCTCCCAAAAGTCTCAGCCATCTTTGCCAATGGTCAAGGATTCTGGGAGTTGAAGTCCAAAAATGTGAAAGACCAGAGTTTGGGAATCACTAAAGCAAAACTTTGGTCTTCCAGATGTTTTGGACTTCACCTCCCAGAATCCCTGACTCTGGCTGGGATTTCAGGGAACTGAAGTCCAAAACATCTGGAGGATCAAAGTTTGAGACCCATGGCCCTAAAGCAGTGGTTCCAAAACTTTGGTCCTCCAGATGTTTTGGATACCAAACCCCAGAAATGTTGACCAAGCTGGCTGTGGCTTCTGGGAGTTGAAGTCCAAAAGACCTGGAGGGCCAAAGTCCCCTTTAGTTAGATCCCCTCTGATCTTGAAACCTAAGCAGGGCTGGCCCTGGTTGGTCCTTGGAGGGGAGACCACCAGGGAATGCCCTGGTGCTGTAGTAAGGGTGAGAGAGTGTCCTCCTTCTCATAAAGGGGAAGGCAGTGGCAAAGCTCCTCTGAGCAAAGCTTGCCAAGAAAACCCCATGTTAGGTTTACCTTAGGGCCGCCATCATGAGTCCAGGGCGACTAGATATCATCACCAAGGAGGACCGGACAATGTAGGGCATTCAAGAAAAATGGATGACATGACCCAGGATAAGTGAAAACCACTGCTCGAAATCCAGGCTTCTTGGGCTCAAAAGTGAGAGCATTCAAGGAAAATAGAGGACATGACTCAATAAAAGCTACGAAACACTCCTAGAAATATAGATCCATGCTTCTTAGCCATACTCAACATCAGAGGGCCTTCCAGAAAAAAATGGAAGACATGATCCAAGAAAAGCTACAATCGTTCATAAAAATAGAAAACCATGCTTCTTAGCCATGTTCCAAATGGAGGACTTGCAAGAAAAATTGAGGACATAGCCAATAAATGCTGAAAGTACTCACAGGAATCCAAACTCATGCTTCTTAGTCATGCTCAAAAGAGAAAGGCATTCAAGGAAGATGTAGGGCATGGTCCAAGGAACGGGAAAAGCACTTGCTTTCTGGCTTTCTGGCCATGAACGAGAGTGTGATTTGCCTAGATTTGACTGCTTGGGAGCTGCATTTTTCACTTACTCCAAAATAGGACACGTGAGCAGCATTTGCGCAGATGCTTTGACCCTAGAAGGACCAAGACCCAGTCTCCAAAATTATTGTAGTGGACTAGATGGTCCAGTGGTGTGACTCAGTTTCCCAAATGCTCCTTTTTGTAAGCTATGTCTACCGAGCTAAGCCCATAACTTGTACTTACATGCTCGATGACTTGTAGTTGACAGTTGCATTTATCTAACCATGGAGGCTTATTGCTTCACTGGTTCAGAAAATAATATGGTGGGTGAGAAGATAGCAGAGGGAGAGATGCTGTCCCTGAAGTTAAAGCTGAACAAAGTGTACACTGAAATAAAATGTAAGATGTTACACTGGCTGAGTAATGAGCCAGCCTACAAGTTTGTACGGAATCACATTTTGTAGTTGTTGTTAGTGTGTGCCTTCATTTCTGACTTGTGGCAACCCTAAGGCGAATCTATCATGGGGTTTTCTTGGCAAGATTTGTTCAGAGAGGGTTTGCCATTCCCTTCCCCTGAGGCTGAGAGAATGTGACTTGTCCAAGACGAACCTATCATGGGGTTTTCTTGGCAAGATTTGTTCAGAGAGGGTTTGCCATTGCCTTCCCCTGAAGCTGAGAGTGTGTGACTTGCCCAAGGTCACCCAGTGGGTTCCATGGCCGAGCTGGGAATCGAACCCTGATCTTCAGAGTCAAATATACAGTGTTAAACCCACTTGGGTTTTTTGTGTAAGCTTTGAGATTTCCAAACACATGTTTTCCGTCCACTCTGAAGGCATTTTCCTCTCAGATGTGTTGATGCGTGGGAGTCAAGAGCAGCTGGGTTGCCTCTGAAAGGGCCCAGCAATATTTAAAACTAAAAAAAAGTGTGAATAAAACAAACACACATCACTCACTGGAAGTCAATTATATGTAATAGTTTACCCTTAGTAGGGAAATCCCCACACAGTTGTCTACTACTTGTAGATATGAATGTTCCATTTTTTAAACGTTGATTTACTGTACCGTGTTGCATGTTAAATTCATGTAGTTATTCACGTTATTTTTAAGAAAAGTTCCCTGTGTTTGTGGGACATTTGGGTTCTTAATCTTTCACATGCTTTTTCAGTTGTTCTGGTTCTCTCCAAGTGGGAATGGCTTGCAATGTGACTTATTGGGAAGTACTATATATACTCAACTATAACTTGACCTCATGTATAAATTAAGGGCAGGTTTTAGGGCCAAAATTATGGAATCTGATATAACTCATGGATAAGTCGAAGGTAAAACTTTGGCCATGTAACAGAAGCTCTAAAGAATGAAGCAAAGGACCACAATGGCAAACAACTTACAAAATTCCAGCATGGATCATAACTGTTTCTGTTCACCCTAAAACCTGGATAGATGAGAGAGTAAAGAGTGGTCAGTGCTTCCAGGACAGATTGTACTCTCACCTTTCTCCGGGGATGGTTCCTTTTTATATAGGAGTTAAAATATAATACTTATACAGTATTGACCTGTGGATAAGGTTTTTTGGATCAATGTTTTGACTAAACTTTTTAGACTTATACATGATTATATACAGTAAATGATTCTTTTTCTAACACACAATTCCCTTTCTCATGCCTTCCATATTCCTCCCTGGATTCAGGAAATTAAACCTTAGAAAGAAATAGTCTTTCCTGCCATAAATAATACTTCATTTATTGTTATGCAATGTGACCCTTTCTATCTAGATATCCAGGGTAGCTGTGTTAACCATGTGGCAAAGTACAATAACATCCAAAGTCCACAAAACAACAATACCTGTATTGAGCCAACCACAAGGTAGCACTGTTTTGTGCCTTTCTATCTAGTGAACCTTGATTATGTTTTGGGATGACATGAATGTATGAGGAAATAGAAGGCCGTTGAGGAAACACAGACTTCAGAGAGTTAGAAAAAGTGATGCAACTTGAAACAGGCAGGGGCATGTGCAGCTTCCCCCAGTGGCAAATCAAGATTTTCGAGCACCAGGGGCCAGTCTGCCCTTGCCCACTTGTCCCAGCTGAGCCAGTAGCGTCCAGGGTCATGATGCTCTGGGTGAGAGGAACATGTGGGTCTGGGCCATGGAGAGAGAATAACATCCCTCCCTCCTCACTGGCTGTCCCCAAAGACGTCCTTGTGCTTCCTCTTGGAGCTTTCCAGAGATGGTGCCCCTCCACACATCTGCTGGTATGCCACTATCACCCTGCCCCATCCCAGCATCAGAAGATAAGGTGGTCTGATGGGAGTAAGCAGTGGCAGTCAAAAAAGGAGGGGGTAGTGTGGGTGTCGGGGTGGAAGATGGAGAGAATTAATGAGTGAGAGGGATGCAGTGGAAAGAATTCATAGGTGTTGTTGCATTTCTTCACAATGGCTTCTGTGTCGTGTGGGGGGCTACACACATACACATGAACATTTAGTCAGCCCCTCCCCCATATCCATGGATTTTTTTACCCACAGATTCAAGCGTACATGGCTTGAAAATATTTTTTAAATATATAAATTACAAAAAGCATATGTTGATTTTGCCCATTTTACTATGCCATTGTTTACTGTTGTGTTTTTTTTTAGCATCCACAGATTTTGGTATCCATGAGGTTCCTGGAACCAAACCCCAGTGGATATCAAAGGCCCACTCTGTGTGTGTGTGTGTGTGTGTGTGTGTGTGTGTGTGTGTGAGGGAGAGAAAGAGAGAGAGAGAGAGAGAGAGTGTAGGGCAGAATACCACCAGTATAGGAGAGAAAGGAAAGGAACATGCATTTGTAGACTAACAAACTACATGCACCAAAGAAGTGATTGCAGTTGGGATGGATTTAAATTGTTGCTTCTATAGCACAAAAGGAAAAGTGCTGGTGATGGCATGAGACTGTGAGATTAGTTAACAATGTCTTTTGATGTCTCTCTCTATGTGAGATGTAAGCAGAAAAGTTAAGAACAGGAAAACCTGTCTAATGTCAACTACAGATAGCAAAAGGCATCACTTTCACCCCATTCAGATTCCCCTCACTGGCAAATCTAGGTTTTATGCTACATTAATATGTGCTGGTGTAGATGAAGATTTTATATATATCTATTCCATTTTAAGAGAATAAAATTTCATTTACGCATAGAGAGACCATGACCTGATAGGGAGCTGTCCCCCGGGCCCCGGGGGAGGGGTAATGTCAGGTTATTAGGCATCATTGCTGTTAGGATCTTAATACTATTAATAGGGAAAACTGTGCTGGTTGGTGAGTTAATCCTTTCCTGCTGGAAACTGATTCACATCACAGGTCTTTTGTTTTAAATCCTTGTTATGAGCTGCCTTGAATCTAAGGGCAGAGATGGCAAGATATAAAAGGAAGGAAGGAAGGAAGGAAAAGAAAGGGGGGAGAGAGAGAGAGAGAGAGCTTGTGTTATAGATAATCCAACCTATTTCTCAAGTGAAAAAGTTAGAATCATAATCATAGAGCTGGAAAATACCACAAAGACTAGTTATTCAAAACTCTGAAATATTCCAAAACCCAAAACTTTTTCATAGGTGGCTGAGATAGTGACATTTATGTTCTCTGATAGTTCAATGTACAGTCAACTTTCCATATCAGTGGATTGGTAGATTAGTGGATTGGTGAAATCTGTAGTACTACCAGCTTGTTTTTGCATGTAGGGGACACCAGCTGTAATCAGTTTTAAAACAACAACAACCCAACAACAGCCATTTTCCTGTTCTAAGAATTAAACCAATATGTTCTCATTCATCACACAGAAACTTGTCTGGATTTTGGATTTGGTTGTTTTTGCTTCTTAAGCAGATTCAGTCAAGACTTCAAATAATGGGCCCACCCTGCACACAATGTCACCTTTAGTGGTTTCATCTACAGGTTAAAACAAGAGACAGGATTAGGTGGAGCCTTCTTCAGGGCTGTTTAAGAAGAAATCCATCCCGTAAACCTTTAAGTAACTTCTGATTTAGGCAGTCCTAAACTGAACCTATCATAGGGTTATCTTGGCAAGATTTGTTCAAAGGAGGTTTGCCATTGCTATCCTCTGAGGCTGAGAGATTGTGATTTTCCTAAAGTGGGTTTCAGTGGCAGAGTGGAGAATTCAAACCCTGGTCTCCAGAGTTGTAGTCCAACACTCAAAACTACTGTACTAAATTAATTCAGCTTGATTTGGACCCACATGTGGCCTGCATGTTTCTCCCTGGCAGACAAATAGCACATGGGGCAAGGTTAGATCTGGAAACCTCTCTCTCTCTCTCTCTCTCTCTCTCTCTCTCTCTCTAGATACACACACACACACACACACACACACACGTGTGGCCTGGGCATCCAGACTACAGAAACAAACAGTTTGACACCACTTTAATTGCCATGGCTCAATACTATGGAATCCTGGGGTTTGTAGTTTGTTATGGCACCAGAACTCTCAGAGAAGTCTAAATGTGTCACAAAACTACAAATCCCAGAATTTCATAGTATTGAGCCATGGCAGTTAAAGTGATGTCAAACTGAATTATTTCTGCAATGCAGATGTAGCCCTTGAGAGAGAGAAGAAGAAGAAGAAGGAATTAACAGCTCTTTCCCTTAAGTTGCTTTTCTGATCCCATATTGCCTCCATACCCTACCTTTGCTTTGAATGTTGTTGGTTTCTCTTTAAAGTGGAAAACCTGACCACCCATCTCTCATCCTTCTTATCTAGTGTAGCCATAACACAATCCCTTGCTAAGTTACTAAACTAACATTACTAAACAAACAAACATTGAAAGACATATTATTGCTCCTGTTACAGCATGTTTCCGTTGTATTTTGATGTCAGGCATTCTATTCTCTTTGCAAAGTAAGATAACTGGGAATTGGGATACAAAGGCAGAGAACCTTTCTACAGGTGATGGATAATATATATTGCATTTTTTCACCGTAATCCTAGTTTAGAAGTAAGTCCCACTGTCTTCAGTCAGTTTACTCTCTCTAATAAGGATTACAGCCTCCAAAGGTTCTTTTTTTAAAAAAGAGAAGTGTTCCCAACAATTGACTTTATCAGTTGAGTTGTTCCTGGAAAGGGACTGGTTTTCTTTAAACAAGGAGTGGTGGCTGGTGCGGAGTGAGCCCTTCCAGATCAGCTGGCACTCGAAAGAAAAAGCCAAGCTATGAGTCACTGCCAAAACTTGGAAGTATTCATCTCAAAACAGATCCAAAGGCATGTAGACACACGTGTTTTCATCATGGTGGACTCAATCCCCAAAAGTCAGGGGCAGAGTAAAGGCTGTGGATTCCAGGAACAGAGAATTACAGGAAGCTCTGTCCTTTTTTCTTTTCTTTTTTTAAAGCTGGGTGGTTTTATTTTAATTAATCAGACAAACTGATGACAAAAGACAAGGGCATACTTTAGGAAGGCTGCAGATGAAGACTTTAAAGTAAAGGCCTCAAAGTTTTCCTTTGCAGCTCCCTAAAGTATGACCTGTCTGTTGTCATCAGTTGCTGAGGAGAGAAGGGGTGCAAGAAAACAAAGGACAACCAATTGGCAAGAAAAGGCCACAACTTTATTGAATACAGCAACAAGTGAATAAGAAGAGGGTTGGCCTTGAAAGCATGAGGTCTGGATCTGGCATCCACCAACCCACATTGGTCGATGAACCGAAATGCCTGGTCTCGGGATGACAGGCTTGTCACTTAATGAGCCGGCTATGCGCATAAGCACATCTTCACCCCATGTCACTGGGGAATGCTGAATCAATGTCGTCCCCACACTGGTGACATCGCCAGCCCTCAGCACCCCTGGGTTCCGGTGGGACTCCTGATCCAGTGCTCCGCAGCACAGGAAACCACGCCCATCAGATCCGAGACCTATGCTGCCACCACAGCAGGTCCTCCTCCTAAGAAAGTTGTGACAAAGAGCACAGCAACAAGGGAGGGTGGGTGGGGAGCCGGCAGAAAATGGTGCCAAGCGCTGGCATGCCCAGGGCCTAAATAGGCCCGCCAGCCAATCACTGGCCAGGAAGCCAGGGAGGCCCTGCCCCCCCCGACCAACCATCCAATCCGGAGCCGTGGCTCCGGCAAACAGCCAATCAGGGCTACGTCTGCCCCCCGCAAGGGACACTAGGAGTTGTGGTTCCCAGCACAGGTGGCCTGACGGCCCGGCGCTTACTCTTCCGCTCCCAAGGGAACTTGGGAGCTGTAGTCCAGGCCCTTCGTTGGCCAGAAGCACTGTGGCCGTCACTGGGACTCCCGTCCTCGCCGGGCGGAGCATGGGGCTGCAATCCCACAGGCCACCTGCCACCCACTGGGCCCAGGAGAAGCCAGCCCAGCCTCCCACAGCAACTGGACCAGCCCAGTAACTTGAGTGGTCCCACTTAGTCTGATTAGTTAAAATCCAGACCTTCCAGGCTCTCATTGTAGCAGAGTAGAAGCTGGAAGGGCAGGAAAACTGAGAGGTTAGCAGCATCAAGGTTGATGCGCTTTCCCACGCCCACCCCCAGGGTCTAAAGCATATAAAATGCTTATGAAATCAATCTACGTCCAGATGGAAGTCAAGTGAGGGGATCACAACATCTGGATATGGATGTAAAGGGATCACAAGGGTAAAAAGTCTGAGAACCACTGATTTAATGTGTGATTACAATTGGATAAAAGGAGGCAAATCTTAACCAATTTATTTGTTTTCCTGGGAATGTAGTTTACCTCCTTACCTGCTGTGTTCCCACTTTCTACCTTTCTCCCGTGCCCAGCCTCTCTTTTCCTTTTCTCTCCTTATTTCTTCCAATATCATTTTACACTGGAATGTTACCATTTTCTATTCCCCTCTTCATGACTGACTACATTTTTAAAATGAACCACAACCTTTCTTTTTCAGGAGCTGAGGAGGAGAACTTTGTAAGAATTTGGCCAGAAAAGCCTGTGGTAGAATTCGGTGGCTCGGTTGTGCTGAACTGTAGTTCCAACTGTGAAAAAGTTGGTCTTGAGACATCTTTAAGTAAAGTCCCAATAGGAACTGGGAACACTGGAATCCATTGGAAAGCCTTCAACCTCACTAATGTTAACCAGTGGGCTGTCACTCCATTGTGTTTTGCTCGCTGTGCCACAGGAGCTGCAAAACCACGCCGTGCTAACTTCACAGTTTACCGTAAGTCATGTGTCAGTCTGGGTCAGAATATTCATCCAGGGAAGGCTGATACTTCAGGGTGCTGCTCGTCTTTAAGAAAAGGGGAATGCACTTAGTGGAACAAGGGAAGGGACACTCTCATATCCTCCAACTTTCCCAGTTTGGCAGGGACAGTCCTGATTAATCATCTGTTGTCCCACTTTATCCCACTTTATCAACTGCTTATCCAGTTTCCCTCTCACCCTACTATTTTCTCCATTTGTCTTCAGTTGCTTCAAACTAATTCTAACTGGAAAAGTATTTGTACTCAGTTAATTCAGCAGAGGCAAAAGAGAGAAGGGGGCAGAATCATCAAAGTTTATTGCATGCCGTTTAAAGTGCTGCGGGCTGGGCGAGTACAACCCGGTCGCAGCCTGAGTCCCAGCTGCCCTTATCAGGCATCTTTTCAAAAACAACAGACTCCTGGTTTGGAAAAGATGTCAGATAAGCGTGACTGGGACCTGGGCTGCAGCCAGGTTGCACTCGTCTGCCCCCTGGCTTCAAAATTAAATGTGAGTGGGGTAAGTCGCTTTAAATGGCATGCGATAAACTCCTTACTGTCACCAGTAGACTCAGGCAAAAGCAAACTGCTATGACCACTCCTAGCTTGTGTGTTCTTCTTCTTTATGAGTAATGTTTGCCATCTTCATCACACTCTGATGTTGCTTGGCCCATGTGCCCCAGTTTTCATCTGTGAAATGTTGGAGGCTATACATTCTCACCATTAGTGACACTTGCTGAGTTTTAGCAGTATATCAGGAAAGGGGATGTTTGGCTGGATTAGGAAGGGAAATGTAAAAATATAAAGTTTTCTTTTATTATCTCCAACCATTGTTCCATCTAGACTGGTAATTTCACTCTCTAGAGCATCAGAGAGGGATCTTTCCCAGCATAGTTCCCTGCAACCTAGTAATGGGATGTTTTGTCTTCAGGATTCATTCTTTAGAAAAGTGCCTTGTTGTTGTGTGCCTCCAAGTCATCTTTGACTTATAGCAACCCCTAAGGCGAACCTATCACAGGGTTTTGTTGGCAAGATTTGTTCAGAGGGAGTTTGCCATTGCCAACCTCTGAGGCTGAGAGAGTGTGACTTGGCTAAGGTCACCCAGTGGGTTTTTATGCTTGAATGGAGATTTGAACCCTCATCTCCAGAGTCATAGTCCAGTGCTCAAATGACTACACCACTGATGCTTATCCCCAACCCCATTTTTCAGCATTTGATTTCCCTAGGCATATGAAGTCCCATGTTAATCTGTCTGGTTGATATTTGGCTTCATTCTCCTTTATGCTGTTTTAATCACTCCATAATCTTCTTATTGCTGCTGAAATATTTTAGCTGCTTTTGACAATTCATTGAAAACCATTGGGTAGCTGCTGTTAGGTATTTTCAAATCAACTCCAGTTTATCACAACCCTCTGATAGGACTTTCTTGGCAAGATTTATTTAGAGGGGGTTTGCCATTTCTTGCCTCTTCGGTTGAGTGAGTGAGGCATGCCCATGGTTACCCAATGTATTCCCATGGGTGAGTGGGTTTTCAAACCCTAATCTCCCCATATTACTCCAACACTGAAACTACTACCCTACACTGGCTCTGTAAACCACTGTAAATTTTCATTGCAAGGGAAGGGAAAAACTAAGGTCAGGGACTGGTTGGAGACAGAGGAGGACTCATTCGTATAGTATGGACATGTAGGCCATCTACTTTCTCTAGACCTAACAGTAATGCTTGATTCCAAGGTTGTAAAATATTTGGTGAAGATTTGCCCTGTTCTCTTCTGTTCCAGGAGCTCCTGAGCATGTGGTTCTGGATCCAATGCCAAAGATGGAGGTTGGCAAGGAGTACAACTTGGTATGCCGGGTTCCCCATGTAGCCCCCATCCAGAACCTCACTGTGACCTTATTCAAAGGGGGTAAAGAGCTTCAGGTGAAGACATTTGAGAATGAAAGTGACCCAAAAGCCAGCGAGGGTGTGCTGACCCATGCCATAACTATACAAAAAGAAGACAGCGGAGAGGATCTCACCTGCCAGGCAACTCTGGATCTGCGACCAGAAGGGCCACTCTTTGAAAAAACATCTCCCAGTGAATTACTAACACCCACCGGTGAGTTTATATCCACTGACCTGGGTCCTTTAAAGGAAAATACAGGAGGCTTTGGCTGCAGTCCTACATGACTTTCATGGAGCACAACACTTTCAAACATATTTCCACACATGCACCAGTGCAAGGCACCTTTTCAGGTACCTGTGAACACCAGAATGGGAGGTGGTGAGAGGCTTAAGGCCTAAGACTAGGCTGGGACAGCTGAGCCCCTTGCTGGAATGATCAGGCAAATCTAGAAACTTGGTGTGCATTCTCGACTATCAGTCAACTTATGTAAAAATTTAGGGCATGTTTTGGGGGCCAAAATTACGAATGTTTATGTGACACATAGATAAATCAAGGTAAAAGTTAGGGCATGTAACAAAGGATCTAAAGGATGAAGCAAAGAAAAACTATGCCAAAGAACTTATAAAATTACAGCAACCATAATTGTGCTCACACCAAAGACTGGATGGATGAGAGAGCAGAGCGGAGTCAGTGCTTCCAGGACAGATTACTCTCTTGCCTTTCACCAAGGGATGATTCCGTTTTTAAATCAAAGTTAAAGTACAGTACTTCCATGGACCCATGGATAAGTCGACTGGCAATTTAGTGACTCAGATAGGGCTTTGATACTTATTGCCCTCCTCTGGGAATTAAAATGCCACTTTGCCCTGTTTTCAAAATTAAATGGCCTTGAGGGCAGGTACCAGTTCTGTGAAGCTGCCCTGAGCAGGCGGAGAAAGAGAAGGAGGAGAGGGATTGTGCAAGAAGGTACTGAATACTTACCTAATGAATTTAAAATCACATGCACTCAAGTAAACCAAGGTTGCACAACAATGTTTCCAAAAGGATTCTAGCCATACATTCACTGAATCCCTACAAATAGGCATAAATCTAGTCCCAGAATGTGCTGATGTCAGCATTTTCAAACTGTAGACATGGTGGGTTCTCCTTTCTCTGATGTTTCAAAGTGATTATAAAAACCAAAGTTCTTAACTTTAGGGATTGCTTTACAAAGAGTTTACTCTGTTTTTCTTCAGTCATGTGAATATTTGTTTATTCATTTATTTTATTCATCACATTTGTATCTTCCCTTTCTTCCAGTGGGGCCACAGTCCTCCTCTTGCCCATTCATGCTCACAACAACCAGAGAGTGATTGTCCAAGGTTTCTCACTAAATTTGGGGGCTCAGTGGTGGCTTGAAGTTGGATTTCCTTAACCACTGTACTCACAGATTGCATTCGCACTGCAGAAATAATCCAGTTTGACACCACTTTAACTGCCATAACTCAGTGCTATAGAATTCTAGGAATTGCAGTTTGTTGTGGCACCAGAGCTCTCTGGCAAGGAAGGCTAAATGTTTCACAAAACTACAATTCCCAAATGTCCATAGCTTTGAACCATGGCAGTTAAAGTGGTGTCAAACTGGATTATTTCTACAGCGCAAATGCAGCCTCGGTCTCTTACCCATTATTGATAATAGTACTGAAATTAAAAATATACTGTACTCACAAGGGAATATGCTACAGCTGACTTTCAGTTCATTTCCGCATAGTTTACATATTTTTGTTTGTAATTTCTGTCTTGCTCCAAACCAGAGGACCCAGTGACTGCACAGCATTCTCATTCCACAGTCTGTTTGGAAGATGGGAATTTATCTCCTTAGGTTTAATTTGATTAGATAAAGATTTAATCCCCCCTCCATTGTTTATTTGAACCCCCAGGTTTTTCCATGTATGCTAAGATTTAATTTTTCTCTCACTGTTATTGTTTTGACTTCATTTCTGTCAGCACTGGCAGCCAGGACCTGTTAGCTATCAGAGAGCATTATCTTGACTGTGGTTGCTCTTTTAGTAACTGATTTGGATTCTTCTACTTTCTTGGCAGATTTCCCCATGGATCCACATCTCAGAGCCCCAAGCTTCATAGAGAGCAGTACCGAGATGACTGTGACCTGTGATGTATCTGGAGTTTTTCCAGCCAAAGAGGCCAAGTTTGAGCTATTGTATGGAGGAAAGAAGCTGCACCACAACACCAGTGTGTCAGGGGACAACGCCAGTGCCTGGGCTGTGGTGTCCTCATCAAAAGAAACACAGAATTTGATTTGTACAGTCTCTCTGGGACCAGTGAACAAAATGGTGGAGGAAGTCGTGAATGTGTACAGTGAGTATTCTGGCTGTAATTGTTAGTATATCTGAATTTCTGTGTTAGAACTCCCTTTATTGGTTGTAGCAGTTTACTTGGACCTGAGCCAACAGGGAAGAGTTAGAATCCATCATTCTTGTCCTTTCCTTTCCCCTCTGCTGAGTTAACTGAATGCAAACTACTTTTGCCATTTGAACTCAGTTTGCAACAACTGGAATAATCTGAGAACTTCAACTGAGAAGGTGGGAGGAAGAGAGAAAAATTGGGACAATTTAAAAGCAACTGGGATGACGCAGGATTAATCAGGACTGTCCCTTCCAAATGAGGATAGTTGAAGGGTATGGAATTGTTTTCATTTGGAAATCAAGAGCTTCAGTAATAGATCCAATCAAAGTTTTCTGAACTTCGCTCCCTTTGAAACCAAGGAAACTTAGTGAAGTGATGAAAGAGGTTCAACATGATAAATTAGGTTCAGGAGATACAGGTTTAGCTAACTTCAGCCTACATCCACCCCATTTAAAAGTAATATAACATATACATAGAAGCAGCGCTTGGTAAAGTTATGGGGGATGGGGGGTAAGGAGTCTACAACTTTCAGAATCCCCCTCTATTCAGACCACTGGTATGCTGGTGGGGAGTTCCAGGAGTTGTAGCCTAAAAGAATTAGTGTTTCCAAATTCTATTCCATCAAAGTCAGTGTCATTGACACTGACTGGCAGCAGCACACATGGGATTCAGAGAGAAGTCTTTTGCCTGCAAATCATGTGAGTTATCTTACAACCTATTGGTCTGTTAAGTCCAGTGTTGTGTCTCCAACTGCCAATCGTTCCTCAAGGTCTCAAGCAAAGCTTTTATCTCAGATGGATCTTCTGTATGCAAAGTTTGAGTCTCCACTTAGAACATGGATGAGTTATTCTTTTGTTCCAGAGCTTCCTAGAATCTTCCAACCAGTGATCATATTGATTGGAGGATCCTGGGAATTGAAATCCAAAAAGTAACTTTTCTAAGCTCTGCATAGAACACAGATTTGACACAGGACCACTGGATGAGAGCTTATAGAAAGGTATGGAATACAAGTCCACTGATGCCACACAACATTGTGTCCCCTGTCTTGACCACTCAATTGTAAATGTATATGAGATGACATATGTAGGCATGTTCAGGTGACATTTTAAGTGATATGCCCAACTCACTGTGCCCACCTTAGACCTCTCCCCTTTTGCAAGCACTTTTGAATCTGAATGGAAAAAGCTCTCGGCTTTTCTCTCCTGTGCACAGACTCAAGACTTTTAGACTTGGTACTTACCGAGAGCCTTGTTTGCATGTCACAATAAGCCAAGCCATGGCTTATGTTAAGTATCACTAAACAAACCATGCCTTGCCTTCTCCATTTCTGAATTGTTCCTCTCCTCCTCTTTTGTCAGCTTCTGTTTGTGGGTGACAAAAGAAGCCAGACAAATTTGGGACAGAAGCCAGAAAAAGCTTCAGTTATGAATTCGGACATCACAACCACTTGTGCTTTAAATGAACCTGACCTCTAAGCCAACAACAAACCATGGCTTCAGGCTATGGGTTGTGGCTGATTAACGAACCAAGACTTTTGATTAAACAAGCTTTCTACTTTAACCGCAGTCTCCCTCGCGTCATTCCAACACTCTAACCCAAGGGTGCAGAAATAGTTTGAGGTGCTGGACTGGATCCCTACCCAACAGATCCCATCATCCTGATAATGTCAGAGGGTGTGGCCATTGTTGGAAGATTTCAGCATTCTCTCCTCCCCTCCTTCAGATAGTTACAAGTTCCTGCATGCAAACTCTGCTCTCTCTCCTCAATAAAATGTCCCATTTGCTCCTACTGAATCACAAGGCAGTAAATTCCTTTGTAAGTTGTAAACAAGTCATGTGTTTCAGCTAAAACATTTTTAGGAAGTTTTTTCATATAAAGAGATTCTCCTGCACTGTCTTGTCCCCTATTTCCCTCTTCCTTCAATGGAGAGATGGTGAGATTAAGATTTCTTCTTTTATCTAAACTGTTCATTAGCTTTAGTTAGGATACAGCTATTATGTGTATGTAGATTTAAGGCATTAGTGAACATTTCTTTAAATTGCAAGCTATTTATGTTTGTTTGTTTGAGTTAGTCATAGTCCTTCGAGAAACATTAGTAAATGAGTGCACATATTTCTGTTATTCCGCAGATTTAAAGCTAGACCCTAACAGGGTTGGCTTTCATATTTTTGATATTTATTTATTTATTCCTAATCATGCCTTAGGAAACTTGAACTGCCCTACAGCCATGTTAGAGACTTTTGGGTATACTCTTGGATCTATACCCCTGGATTTAGAGAGATGTAGAGGGGCCTTTGGTATCTGCTGGGGCTTGGTTCCAGGATCCTTGTGGATTCCAAAATCTGTTGATGGTCAAAAAACAATTGAAAACAATGGCATAGTAAAATGGTGTCCCTTATATAAAACATCAAAATCAAGGTTTGCCTTTTTGTAATTTCTATATTTTTAAAATATTTTCAACTCGTGGATGCTTGAGTCTGTGGGTAAAAAAATCCATGGATATGGAGGGACAGATACATGTGCATGTATGTAGAGAGCTCTTGTAGCACTTTTGAGACTAACTGAAAGAACGAAGTTGGCAGCATGAGCTTTCATAGAGTTGACCCTACTTCCTCTTAAAGCTCATGCTGACAACTTCTTTCTTTCAGATAGTCTCAAAGGTGCTACAAGATCTCTGTACATATTGATTCTACAGACTAACATGGCTATATCTTTAAATTATACCCCTGGATGTTACTGATTCCCTGGCTCCCAAACTGACTGGAGATTCCACCTGAGCTTGTCGCCAGGGACCTGACTGCTGCATTCTCATTTCTTTACTCTTACAGCATAAAAACAAGGCTTGGGGAGAGGAAGGCTGACCCAGCTTCCAGGCTCAAGCAGGTGCACGACACCAACAGGTGCTTGAGTCTGAGAATCTTCACCATGCCATGCTTTCATGTCCTCCAACTGACCCAGTTTAACAGGGACAGTTCTGAGCAAACGTCTGTCACCCCACTTTTTCCATCTGCTTTTCAGATATTCCAGTTGCTCTATTTTCATTTACTGCAAACTGAGTTGAAGAGGCAAAAGTAGTTTCCACTTAAATGACTCTGGAGGAGAGGAGAGGTTTGAATCTTGTCCTTCCTAGTAGGCTGTGGCAAAAGCAAACTGCTATGGCCAAGCAATACTCTGATGTTGTTTGGCCAGATGTGTCACAGTTTTAATCTGTGAAAAGTTGGCAGGTGTGTGTTTTCTTGTTCACGAAGGGCAAAGTGTAGGTGAAGGCAGTTCCAAGCATCAGTTGCAGAAACAATACTACAACCAACACTTCGGTCCAGAAGATGTGGCAATGCTGTGCTTCTTAATCCAATTGCAAAGGATGTAGAGTGGGCCAAAATCCCTTGAGTTTAGAAATAACATCAGGAATTTCCCTGCATGCAGCTTGGCTTTCCCAGCTGGGAACATGGGTGGACCTTGTGGGGGAGAAGGGAATTCCCAGTGTTGTATCTGCTCTCTGGGAAATTCCACCCCTTCTATTCCTGTCTAGGTGAGTGTGATTGGAAATTCTCAGATTCTTTGGGGAGGGACATTCCCTCGACCCATCATACATTGGAATGAGACCACTGGCAGGATGGATTAAGTCCCTGAGCTGAAGCTTCTCCTTTGCTGTAACCACTACACCACATTGGTGTGTAATTTCCCCCTAGCATCTGGTATCCTGTTTATCACAGATATATTGAAAGGGTTTGGCTGGTCAGTATCATATTGTAATTACTCTCTGTTAGACAATCTAGGTGTATAATGGCTGCTTTGGTTTATTCCCTCTCAGGTCTACCCAAACCCATCCTGCGCCTTGACCCTTCAGAAGTCACTGCCAATGCCACAGTGAAGATCACCTGCACCTCTGATGGCCCTGAGTCCCCAGAGGTTGTCATGCAGATTAGAGATACCAGGGGAACCTTAGCCTCCAGAGACCCAGACAGTCCTTTCATAGAATATGAAGTGACAGCACTTGAAGAGGATAATGGGAAGGAGTTCAGATGTGATGTGGAGCTGATGGTTGGTGGGAAACCTGTTGTGAAAAGCACTTCCAAAAAGCTCACCGTCTTCTGTGAGTAGGACATGCTCTGAATAACGTTTTTATTCCTTTAGGTTCTGATCACTTCCCTTTTAAAGCAACAAAATAGAAATGTGATTTAAAATTTATTGTCTTAAATTTTATTTAAATTTTGGAGTGAGTGCATCAGGACAGTTGAGCAACTTTGCATACATTTATACAGTTGGTTCTCGCATAGGTGGTTGGCTTATGTTTCAGTTGTAACTCTTCACAAATAATCAAGGAGTGGTGATGATGATAACCAGTTCCTTCTGTGCCATTTTCTCAGCCTAGAGGAGTGGTTCCCACACTTTGGTCTTACACAGATGATGACTTTGGGCAAGTCACACACTCTCTCAGCCTCAGAGGATGGCAATGGCAACCTCCCCCCTCTGAAGAAACTAGCCAAGTAAACACCATGATAGAATCGTAGAGTTGGAAAAGACCACAAGGGCCATCCAGTCCAACCCCTTGCCATGCAGGAACTCTCAGTCAAAGCATACCCGACAGATATAGGATCGCCATAAGTTGGAAACAACTTGAAGACACACAACAACAAAGGAAGAACACGGTTGTCAGTGGAGGCCCCAATTTGGATTGGGAAAACATGGCAAGAAGGAGGGCTAAATCCATGTGGCTCTGATTAGTGAAATCCCCCCATATCTCCTCCCCATTTCTATGGTTGTTTTCAGCATTTTTTTAAAATCTTAGCTCTACCTGCCATTTCAGCTACTTTATTAATTGTACCTACCATCATTTTAATTTACAGAAATCTATTAATCTAGTCAGGCCCTGTATATGTGGACGGACTCCACTGAAATACGCTCTCTCTGGGGTGATATGAAATGACCTGACTATGCAATCCGTGATGCTTGGTTCCTGATGACTTACACAGATATATGCTTCTGTATGAAGCAGCCTTTGTAGTCTTAGAGCTTTACTGCACAAGCCCTGTTCTTGCCGTAGTCCCGCTTGTCAATGTAAATGGAGTTATAACGGTAGTCCCACATCACTGCACGTCTTCTCAATTGCCTGACTGCCACCTTCATGCTCACATCCTGACTCCACCTTATACCTGCCTCTCTGATTTTTTTTTACAAAAGGAAAGGAATTGGGGTGGGAGGCAATTGGGCTTGTCGAAAATAGCAAGAGGGAAGGGGGACAGGGAACGGATGGTATACTGAAACACAATTGCTGGTAAAATTATTGCTCAACATTTTGCACCTGTCAACACTTACACTGTTGACAGCTCATTGATGGGTTTTCCCTGTCAGTGAACAGGGACACTCTACCTGTAGTTGGGGGTTGCAACAACTACAGATCGGAGGTGTCACCATGCTATAAGTCTTGCCAAAGCTGATTTTTTTCCAGATCTAACCACAGTTTAAAAGTTGTGTATAGTACAGTAGGCCCTTGGTATCCACTGAGGTTGGGTTCTAAGACCCTTCATGGATAACAAAATCTGCAGATGCTCAAGTCCCATTATATACCATGGCCTAGCAAAGTGGTGTCCCTTATATTAAATAATAACATCAAGGTTTCCTTTTTCAAATATATTATTATATATCAGTGTATCATTATTCTCTATCCACTCTTTAATTTGTGTACAGTAGTCCCTCGGGTTACGAAATTAATTCGTTCCGCCGCTCCGTTCGTAACCCGAGTAATTTCGCAACCCGAAAAGGCTTTCCGTTAGCGCTGGAAAGCCGCTAGCCGCGCTTTGCGTTTGAATTTCGCGCCGAAAAAAATTTCGTAACCCGAAAAAAATATCGTAACCCGGAACAGTTTTTTCCAATCTAACTTTTTCGTATCCCGGAAATTTCGTAACGCGATCAATTCGTATCCCGGGGTACCACTGTATAGCATTTTACTGGATATAATAATGTATATGTGTAGAAATTTTAGTCAAAATATTGATCCAAAAAGCCTGAGTCGATTTATCCATGGGTCAATGAAAGTGCTGTACTTTAACTTTTATAAATAGGGGAATCATCTCCTAGTGAAAGGCAAATGTGTGATTTGTCCTGAAAGCACTGACTCCCCACCCTCTACTCTCTCATCCATCCAACCTTTAGTATGAGTACAAATAGTTATGCTTGCTGGAATTTTGTAATTTCTTTAGCATTGTTTTCCTTTGCCTCATCCTTTAGATCCTTTGTTACATGCCCCTAAATGTTACCCTTGACTTCTCCATGGGTCACGCAAAATACATAATTTTGTACCCAAAACTTACTGTTGACTTATGCATGAGGTCAACTTATAGTTGAGTATATGCAATGTGCGTGCGTGCGCGTATGTATTAAAGCCATGGATGGTTGAATCTCTGGATAAAAAAATTGTGGATATGAAGGGCCAACTGTAAACATTTTAGGAATCTATCCAAGCTGCTAGCTTTTACATTCAAGCCCATGTCCTACAACATGATTGTTTGTGTCCATCTGGATCGCAGGACCTGTGAGTGTCCAGTGAATGCTGCCCAAATTGTGTGAAATTTTGAGCGTTTCTTCTGCAGATTTGCATGGTGAGAAAGGATGTTGCACTTCAGAAAGATAACCACAATTGTCTTTTCCATTCTAGATGCTCCCTGGATGAATGGTTTTAGCTGCCCTGACAGTATAATTTGGAAGGAAGGCAGTACAGAAATATTTAATTGTACAGCCTATGGAAACCCCCCTCCAATTGTTGAATGCACAAGAGATAACACTACTTATGCTATTGGGAAACAAAAACTTATCACCAGAGAAGATCATGGCATGTATCATTGCAATGCCACTAATGCATATGGCTTTGTTGCTAAAATTGTGACCATAATTGTTGAATGTAAGTTAAGTTCCTTGCCCTAAACATATATTTTATATTTTATATTGTCTTATTTATAAAATACATATACAGTATTATATATGTATCTTTTACCATATAGTAGGTTGCAAATACGAGTATGGCTTTTAAGTTTACTGTGTTAAAATACAGAGTCCAATGTTCAATTATAAACTTATTCCAAGGAGACTAACAAATTGAAATGCTGACCAGTGATTTACAGGCCAATGTATATTTTTCAGTTGTGGCCCAATCCAGAAAGACTGAGAAAGTTTCTAAGAGCATTCAGTGATTGCAGCTCGATAGACCGCCCTGAAAGGGTGGGCTGGAGCTGCCTATTTTTGCTCCTGAGGGAGCCTCCAGCAACCAAACTGCACGGGCTCTCTTTGCACTAAAAAGAACCTACAGAAAGCAGGGTTCTTCTTGGTGCACACAGCCGCTGCCATCAGTGCGCCATTGGTGCACTGTTGTGCATTGATGGCGCAAGCGCGGGCCCCTGACATGCAGACACTGCGCCATGCTTGTGTCATGGCGGCCCCTGTGTGGACTGGGCTGCACCATGATGGCGGAGCATGCAGATATTCTGCACTGCCAAGCCCTAATTTTGGCCCCCACAAACCACCCGTTTGTACTGGGTCACTAACTGTGAAACAGAGTTCATAATTTCTTTTGAGTTTAGAGCTGTTCCAATATTGGCTCACCTACTGGCTGATTGTCTTCTAGTCTTTGCCGGATGGCAGCCCTATCTTTTCAGCTTCAAAATCAGAGTTTGGAAAAGTGACTTTTTCAGACTTCAGCTCCTAGAATCCCCCAGCCAATATGGCTACTGGATATTCTGGGAACTATAGCCCAACAGACAAAATAAAAAACATTTTCCCATCTTTGGAAAATAATTGTAAACCAAAATAAATATGAGGGCACATCACAGATAATTCCTACTAGAGCCTCTTCAAATTCTACAATATTTCCTTCATCTCTCCTTAAAGAAAAAATACAGCCCGTCTGTTACATCAGTCAACGTTTCTCTTAATCAGATATGGGGAAACTTTGGCTTTCCAAATGTTTAGGACCTCAACTCCTATCATCCTCTACCATTGTTTGAGGCCAGTGGGAACTATGGGAACTGAAGTCCAAAAATCTGCAGGTTGAAAAGATCCTTACTCCTGCTTTTCATGCTCAACCTTATGTCTCCTTTGATAGGTGTGCAATTGTTCCTTAATCTGTAATTAAGAGGATAGATCACACTAAAATACAACAAATTCTGCTTTTGGAATTGAGCATATATGCATAAATTAGATTTATTTTCCTAAAACAACTGTCTTGAAGGGCTAGAAACTTTCCTTGAAAATTTTAGGAAGGGACTAGTTCTGGAGACTTAGAGGCTGTACAGACTGGTGATAAACACCAGCATCGGGCGTAGGGAGGATGTTGGGACCACAAGCTGTGCACCCGACTCCACCCCCATGTTGATGTGATGCTGCACACCCCACCACATGGTGGGAAGCGTCATGCTGCTCCCTTGGCGCAGCATGTACACACACTGCACCAAATCACCGCTGAAAAGATGTGGTACTGGTGGTTATGGCGCCTTTTCCATGGCACAAAAAGGAACCACTTTTTGCAGCTCCTTTTTGCACCAATGAAAGGCCAGATCGGGGTCACAGCATGCAGTTGCTGTGGCTCTGATTCAGCTAGGAGAGGGGCGGCATCTGCACTTGAGAAATAATCCAGGTTGACACCGCTTTAATTGCCATGGCTCAGTGTTATGGAATTCTGGTAACTGTAGTTTTATGAGACATTTAGCCGTCTCTGTCAGAGAGCTTTGGTGCCACAACAAACTACAATTCCCAGAATTCCATAGCATTGTGTCATGGCACTTAAAGTGGTGTTAACCTGGATTATTTCTGCAGTATGGATGCAGCCACTATTGTTGGAATCAGCAGAGGTGTGGAAGCCAAGAAAAAGGGCAGGAGAGCTACTGCGTACTTCTACATAGTGGTTTCATGAAAAAACCTTATATTAGTTTATTTGTTGGAGAGTTTTGAATTTTGCAATGTATTTTGTATCAGCCATGAGGGATACTGTCTTGCCTTTTAAGTAGAATGTTTTTTCTGCATCTGCCTTATCTGGATTATAGAACTACATCCCTATGGAATTCCAAGACACTTAACACTGTTTTGTTTTGTTTTCCCTTTCAGTTTATCAACCTAACATCCTTGCAATAGTCTTGGGAGTTGTCATTGTGTTAGCTGTTATTGCTGTTTTGGCCAGTGTCTATTTTATGTACTACACAAAACAGAAGTGTGGGAAATACAACCTATGGAAGTCAAAACCTAAGCAAGAAGCAGGAAATGCCATGGAGCAAAAGTGCCTGAATGGCAACGCAAGCATCTAAATGAGCACATGACTACTAGAAACCCATGAGATACCCAGCCCGCTGCCCGCAGCCAAGTGAAACTGTACCTGCTCTTCAGGGTCATCACCCCACATTTTTCTGGGAAGAGAAAATAGGAAAAGCAATCTTCAGATGCTAAAAAAACTGATAGGCAGGGCTGCAGTTGGACTTTGTCTTAGGGGTTTGGGGAGAGTGAGGACTTTTGCACTTTCAGACGGAGGTTGGTAGCATGCACTACAAAGGAGCCCATGCAGAATGAGTGACTCCAGGATTTGGTCCTTTTGCTTAAGGGCACTTCTTCCTCCAAGGCTGTCCTCCAGATTTACAGCTCCAGAGATCAGAAAGCTGCAGACAGATTGAATAAAGCCTATTGAACAACAACCCTAAAAGACTAGTCAGGGTGGAAAGTTGGAAACACCACCATCAGTATTGCCTGTTCCCAGCAACAAACAATGCAATGCTAATCTTTTGGTCCCTGGAAGCTAAAAAGTCTGCCTTGATCCTTCTTTGTACCATCACATGCTCTGGGATTCTCAACAAGTGTACAAGCACATTGCACTGTAAAAATGTTGTCATTCCACCACCACAACTACCTGCCAATGATGCACTAACAGGCTTTTCGCAGCACATGTTAGGACTTCAAGAGAGGGCTTCTGTGCCCACATCAAAATGGCAGGAAAGCCAGGGAGGTTTTCTCTTTTGTTTCCTGGTACTGTACATAAATTGAGGAGACTGTTGCCGAAAAATCCTGCACGTCATAACCCTAGGTCAACTTGTATTTATGAATGTGAAGCTGAATTCCTTTCCTAACCTGATGAATATTTGGCAGTCAAAATGGACCGCAAAGGACAGGCATGGAGCAGAACTACATCACCCACTGCAATTCAAAGCAACATTCTCCTTGGGAGGATGGACATAACTCTAAAAGATCACTGGGAGATGCTAGGTGAATGTGTGCATGCTCAGTTTTTGGCATCTCGGCTGTTATAAAAGCATCAGAACAGGCCTTTGTCCACACACAAAGCTAAAATGGAGTTTGGCTTAAAATTGCTCTGTAGTTTAAGTGTAAAAAAACAAACTGCCTTGTCTCAAATATACATTTGATTTGTGAAGTCAAACGCTTTCATGGCCAGCATCCATCATTTTTTGTGGGTTTTTCAGGCTATGTGGCCATGTTCTAGAAGACTTTATTCCTGACGTTTCGCCTGCATCTGTGGTTGGCATCTTCAGAGAATGCATTTGATTTGTCATCTGTCATGACTATAGCCTTGGCTATAGACTTGGTTATGACTAAGGACTTGTCCAGAAAGGGGGGAAAGTTCCTGGAAGTATCAAGACTTTCTAGTTCTTTTTGTTTTGATTTTACCTGCCTGTTCATGGTTTTGTATCCAAATTGTTTCTTGAAATATCTAGGGTTTCTTCCCCACCCCACCCACCCCCCTTGAATTCTCCCTCACCCCACAGATCACGTGTCCCATCTAGACTCAGGCAACATTTCAGAAATTGCCTTTCACCTATTGCCACTGAGTTCTTTTAAATTATTATTCAAGAGTTACAGTCAAAGTGTGAAACTGGTTTAGCAATAAAATGCTATTTAAGCAATGGCATCATTTTCTTTTTGAGAGCCAGTGTGGTGTAGTGATTTGAGTGTTAGACCGTGACTCCAGAAACCAGGGTTCAGTTTGCAATTCGGCCATGGAACTCACTGGGCAAGTCACACTCTCTCAGCCTCAGGGGAAGGAAATGGCAAACCTCCTCTGAAGAAATCTTGCCAAGAAACCCCCAGGATACGTTCACCTTAGGGTTGCGATAAGTCAGAAATGACTTTAAGGCACACAACAATAACAAACATTTTCGAATATTGCTAGCATTCTTCTTTCACTTGTTTGATCTCTGTGTACTTTGAGAAATAGTGGGTTAATTTGAACTGGCCCAGGGAATGGAAATGAAAAGACCTTGGCAATACTGGACGTTCCTGGGAATACTTCAGGATGGGGAAAGGTCATGTAGATCTTGAAATTAAAATTGGTTTGTACAGGAGCAAAACATGGGACTTTCGGACTTTTGTCGGGAGAGGCTCTAAGATTCACCTGCAGCAAAATGGGTGCAAGAGGCTCAAAGCCACACTTGTATGTGGAAAAGCCTACATGACTACCTCATGTATTATGCTTTTTAGGTATACACCAAATATCTGTGAAATAGCCTATGAGCATTAGACAAAAAGGGAAAATAGACACTTGCAGGTTGTTGATCTTGCTGTTATGAAAGCTTCTGAACTTTTAAAGAACTTCTTTGCTGAAATCTACAGTTATGATAATAAATTTTCTACTGTTTGAGTGCATGCTCTGGATTATTACAACCTCCAAAACAATTTAATTGAAGGGGACTGTAATTTTTTTTGTCATGCATCTTGCAAATGGATGAATTTCCATCCTTCGCACATCAAAAAGACATTCTAATACTGTACTATGTTGTATTAATTTATTTGTACAGCAACGTTTATTGAAGGGATAAAAATATGAATTTCTTAATTCCACCATCAACTGGTTATTTTAGCAGACAAAAGAGCAATGGATGGGAAATAGAATGAAGCTGAAAATTTAAATAATAACACTGTTTGTTTCTTTTTCTAAAAAAAAGTTAAATAAAATGTGCACTGCAACATGCTGAGTCTTTGTGTTACTTTGTTGGTTGCTGGCAGTAAGTCAGAGCAGTCATCTTGCAAGGGATATACAAAGTGTACAGTGGGCCCTTAGTATATGCTGAGATTTGGTTCCAAGACCCCCATGAATACCAAAATCTGTGGATACTCAAGTCCTATTAAATACAGTGGCATAGTAAAATGGTGTCCCTTACATTAAATGGCAAAATCAAGCTTTGCTGTTTGGAATTTATATCTTTTTGGAATATTTTCAAGCTGTGGATGGTTGAGTCCATGGATAAAAAATCTATAGATATGGGAGACCAGCTGTATTAATAATTCCTTAACTGCTGTCATCTTCTATCCTTTTATTAAAGCAGACTAGAGCTGCAGCCACTACAGAATTAATGCAGTTTGACACCACATTAACTGACATGGCGCCATCCTATGGAATCCTGGGATTTGCCTTGACACCACAGTTCTCTTGAAAGAGAAGGCTAAATAGCTCACAAAACAACAGATCCCAGAATTCCATAACATTGAGCCAAGGCAGTTAAAGCAGTGTCATAATGCAGTTGAAATCTAACGCCATGGATGCTTCTAGATGATGCTTTTTCTGGGCAATTGCCCTGGTTCATTCACAAAATTTACATTTGGCTAAGAGGTTCATCATCCTCAGTTTGTAACCTTTCTGTATATAGCAATAGCAGCTTCATTTATATACCACTTCATACCACCTAAGCCAGTGATGTCGAAACTCTGACCTTCCAGGTGTTTTGGACTTCAGCTCCCAGAAACCTCAGCCACCTTGGCCAATGGTCTGGAATGCTGGGAGCTGAAGTCCAAAACACCTGGAAGGCCACAGTCTGGACATCAGTGACCTAAGCAGTCTCTAAGCGGTTTACAACTGCCTCCAGCAAGCTGGGCACTCATTTTAACGACCTTGGAAGGATGCAAGCCTGAGTCAAGCTTGAGCCCTTTCGCTGGTATTAAATTCGCAACTTTATGGTTTTTGAATGAGTGGCTGCAGTACAAGCATTTTACCTCTGTGCCACCACTATTCCTGTCTATTTTATTTCCGGGATGGAGGGCTCTATTAAGGAACAGAATGCCTTTTGAATGATAATGATCTTTGTCATCATCACCATCATCGTCACCACCCTCATTATGTATCTGTTGCTTTTTCCCCAAAACCATGACTCAAGGTGGCTTACAAATCAAAATGAATTAATTTAATTTGTTGCAGTAATTTAAAGCAAATATATATAGTGAAACATACAAAATGTCAGCATTAAAATCGAATCAACCTATTAACAACACTGGATGCAGTTTTAAAAGATATAATTCAAAATGTTACAAAGCATTTTTAAAAACTACAATTGTTTGTTCCAGCATGGTGTAGTGGTTTGTGTTGGACAGTGACTCCGAAGATCAGGGTTTGATTCCCTGATTGGCCATGGAAACCCACTGAATGACCTTGGGTGAATCACACTCTCTCAGCCTCAGAAGACCCCACGATGGGTTCGCTTTAGGGCTGTCATAAGTTGGAAACTTATACTTGGAGTCCTCGGTCTGGAAGCACCCCATTCCCTGAGATGTATTAGTAGACTTTGACAGTAGAAAATTAAGTATATGGTGGTTACTAGCATAACTGATAGTGAAGATTTTCATGATTCATATCCTACACTTAAAAATCATGGAATAAACTGCAAACCTCACAGGATGAAATCAATAAAACATCAAGAAATATAGACTATCAAATTTATGCATAATATTTAATATGTTAAATCTGTTTGGTATTGTATTGCTGTAACTGCTGCTTCTAAGTAGAAAAGGGACAGATTAAAAAATAAGAAAGGAAAAGCAGAACACGTGGAGGGGTCGTGTGGGAAAGAAAATATACTAAAAA